>NC_140497.1:45798280-46195780 GCF_964271855.1 Acomys minous | reverse complement strand
TCTCTTCTTTTATTCTTCATGCTGTTTTTAAAAATACTTTCCCTATTCTAACTCTTAAATCATTTTAAAGAATTAAAATGGGTTTCATTGAGGTTTTTTTTGTAGTGTTTATCACTTTGACTTATTTTTTTTTCCTGTATACGGATGACCATTTTTATGGTTCTGTTTTATTTCCACGGCTGAATGATTAGTGCACTTTCTTTATAATAATTTCATTATTGTTTTTTGGCTTATAATTTTTATATTTAGTTCTTTATTGAACAGTTATTTATCTTCAAAAGACGAGTTTGTCAAAGACAGGAGTCCCAGAAAACACCAAACTAACATACAAGCAGAAGATCTAGTAAAGACCCCTATAGAGGCCATATGTGCCTGGCTTAGTTGATTCAGCAAGGGCAGTATGCTCCTTGGTGTTCTCCCTGACTCCTGTAATCTTTCCACCCATCTTCCATGAAATTCCCTAATCTCTACGCAGAGGAACCAAATGGAGGCTTTCAATTTACACTCTCTCTGAATAATATCTGGCTGTGGGTCTTCGCATCCGCTCCCATCAGCTGCAGGAGGAAACTTTGATTAGAAATTAAGGGCGAAGGTTTCATGAAAGCACTCAATTCGTCAAGGTGTCAGATGTTGTCCTCAGCAATTGGGGTTCGCAGTTCGCAGAAAACAACTCTTTGTCATAGCATCAACCTGTGTTGTTTGGGGATATCCACCAGACTTCCTTGGTCAACAACTCAACCAATGGTAACCCAGTCCTGAAACTGGGAGCCATGACTGGAGACAGTAGGTCAGTTCAGACTCCATATCCTCCATTACTAGAAGTCCTTGCTAGTGTCGCCCTCATAGCTTCCAGGAAGTTTCCACTGCTCTAGTTTGTGACTTTCCCCTTGAATGCTTCTCCCATCCCGGTCGTCTCTCCCTTACTCTCTTCTTGGTTTTCTCCCTGCTCCACATGGTATTTCTGTTCTGACCTGCCCCCACCTTACCCACGAAATCTTCCCTGGCAGAACAATTCATCCCTCCTGCCTGCTCCCTAACACTCCTTGTTACTTATCCTCTCTGGGTCTGTGGACTGTAGTACGATTATGCCTTACATAAGAACTAACGTCCACTTATAAGTGAGTACATAGTATGTTTGTGTTCTGGGTTTGTGTTGCCTTGCTCAGGATGATTTTCTTCTAGTTCCACCCATTGGCCTGCAAATTTCATGATATAGTTTTTTTTTTTCTAACAGCTGAGTAATGCTTCACTGTGTAAATGTACCATGTGTTTCTTATCTATTCTTCAGGTGAGACACATCTAGGTTGTTCCCAGTTTCTGACTATTACGAATAAAGCCACTATGAACTTTAGCTAAGCAAGGGTCCTTGTGGCAGGATGGAACACTCTTTGGATATTTGGCCAAGAGTGATATAGCTAGATCTTGAGGTAGATTCCCACTTTTCTTAGGAACTATCATATTAATTTTCATAGTGGGTGTACACGGTTTCCCTCTAATCAGCAATGAATCATTGTGCTTGATCTATATCCTTGCCAGTATGGGCTGTCACTTGTGTTATTGGTCTTAGCCATTCTGACAGGTGTAAGATGAAACCTTAATTTAGTTTTG
Source organism: Acomys minous (assembly GCF_964271855.1). NCBI lineage: Eukaryota > Metazoa > Chordata > Mammalia > Rodentia > Muridae > Acomys > Acomys minous. The sequence goes on along the minus strand of NC_140497.1, from coordinate 46,194,172 downwards.
ATTTGAAATTCCCTGATGGCTAAAGATGATGAATGTTTCTTTAAGTGTTTCTGAACCATTTGAGATTCTTCTACTGGGGATTCTTTGTTTAGATCTCTACCCCATTTTTAATTATATTATTTGGGTTTTTGTTTGGTTTTATTTTCTTTTGTTTTGTCCAGTTTCTTGAATTCTTTATTTTTTTTATATTAGTCTTCTATCAGATGTGAAGTCAGGAACTATATTTCCTATTCTGTAGCCTGCAATTTTGTCTGAGTGACAGTGTCCTTTGTCTTACAGAAGCTTTTCAGTTTCCTGGAGTCTAGCTTACTAATATGCTGATTTTTGTGTCTATGCTATCTCTGTTCTGTTCAGCAAGTTGTCTCCTGTGCCAATGCAGCCAAGGCTATATCCCATTTTTTTCTACTCTTAGGTTCAGTTTACTTGTCTTGAGTTCTTTGCAGGATGATAAATTGTATCTATTTGCATTGTTCTACATGTCCAGTTTGACCAACACCATTTGTTGAAGATCCTATCTTTTTCTTTAGTGTGTATTTCTGGCTTCCTAATAAAATATCAGGTATCTAAATGTGTTTGAATTTATGTGTGACTCTTCATTTCAATTCCACTGGTAACTGTGTTTGTTTTTAGAACAGTACCATGTAGTTTTTATTCCTATAACTCTGTAGTATAACTGGAAACCAGGGATATTAATTCTAGCAGTTCATTTATAGATAAGGATTGTGTTAGCTATCCTTATTTTTTTTTTCTTTTTCTATATGAAAAGTTGAGAGTTGTGCTTTCGAAATCTGTAAGACTTGTATTGGAATTTTAATGTGTATTGCATTGAATCTGTAGATTGCTTTTGGTAGGATGATCATTTTCTACTATGTTTATTCTGTGATCAATGAACACGGTGGTTATTTCTGTCTTGTGTTATCTTATTCAGTTTTTTTCTTGTAAGGCTGAAAGTCTTTTACTTGCTTGGTTATTATTACCCACAAATATTTTATATTATTTGAGGCTATTGTGTATGGTGTTGTTTCCTTGATTTCTTTCTCATTCCATTTCTCAATTTATATAGGTAGTGATCTTTGTGAGTTAATTTTGTATCTTGGAACATCACTGAAAATGTCTATCAGATATAGGAACTCCCTGGTGAAAATTTTAGGGTCTCTTATGTACACTAACATATCCTCTTCAAATAACTATATTTTGACCTCTTCCTTTCTAATTTGTGTCCTCTAGACCTCTTTCAATTGTCTTACTCGTCTAACAAGACCTCAAGTATAATATGAGATCAATATGGAGAAGATAGATAGCATTTCTTATCCCTGACTGAAATATGGTTGCTTCAAGTTTCCCTCCATTTCATTTGATGTTGGATATAGGTCTTGCTGTAATTTGCCTTATTCATGTTTAAGTATGTCTCTTCTATCTCTAATCCTGCCAGGACTTTTATCATGAAGTAATGATGGATTTTGTTAAATGTTTTTTTCAGCATCTAATGAAAATACCGGTAGGTTTTTCTTTATGTTCTCTTATATGGTGGATTACATTTACCTGATGTTGCATTTTAAAACAAACTTACATCTCTGGGATGATGTCTACTTGATCATGATGAGTGATCTTTTTTTGATATGTTCTTGGACCTTGTTTGCAGGTAGGTAGTTATTGAGTATTTTAGCATCAATATTCATAAGGAAAATTGGTCTGTAATTTTCTTTCTTTGTTGAGTCTTTATGTTGTTTGGATATCAAGGTTATTGTGACCTCATAAAATGAATTGGACAATGTTCTTTATGTTTCTATTTTGTGGAGTAATTTAAGGAGTATTGGCATTAACTGATCTTTGAAAGTCTTGTAGATTTCTGTCTAAAACTGCCTGGCCTTGGGCCTTTGTAAAATTATTATTATTGTTGTTGTTATTGTTATTGTGAGACTTTTAATGACTACTTTATTTTACTAAATGTTATAAGTCTATTCCAAATGAGCGTCTGATCCTGATTTAAATTTGGTATGTGGCAGATACTATTCATTTCTTTCAGATTTTCCAATTTGTTGGAGTACAGGTTTTTATAATGTGTCCTTATGAACCTCTGAATTTACTTGTATTTGTGATCTCCCTTTTTCACTTTTGATTTGCTTAATTTTGATATTCTCCCTGTCTTTTAGTTAATTTGGATAAGGGTTTGTCTATCTTGTTGACTTTCACTTAGAACTAACTCTCTGTTTTACTGGTTATTTGTATTCTCATTGTTTCATTTTTATTAGATTCGACTATCAGTTTGGTTTCTTCTTGCCATTTATCCCTCTTAAGTGTGCTTGCTTCTTTTTGCTGTAGAGGTTGCAAGTGTGTAGTTAAGTTACTAGTATGAGATTTCCAATTTCTATGAAGTGCTATGAACTTTGCTCTTAATACAGCTTTCATTGTGTCCCATAAGTTAGGGCATGTTTCCCATAAATTAGGGCATTCTCTGTATCCATTCATTGATTTTTATAAATTCTTTATTTTTTTTTATTTTTGTCTTGAACAATTTTTCATTCTGTTCAGAGTTGTTCAGTTTCCATTCCAAGATTATTTATACCCCGTGTTTTCATGGGTGTATTTAACTTTATTTAAGTTTTCCTTCTAGCACTGTAGACTTTCATCTTTTACAAACCCACCTTATTTAGGGTTCTTTAATGCCTATACTTCCCTTCCAAGTCACCTACCCTAGATAGGAGGGGGGAAAGTGGTCAATGGGGACAGGAGACTGTTTTAGAAGCAGTTCCTGGGGTGGATTCCACTCTTTGTCGTCATGATTCCAACAGACCTGTTAAACAGCAAACCAGAAATTCAGCAAAAGTGACCACTACTGCAGCAACTAGAGCCTGGAGCAGCAGCCGGAACTGAGAACCTTGAAGCTTTCTTCGGAGAGCTTCTCTCCAGGAGCGTCCAGGAACTATAAACAGTCAAGGAAGATGAAACAATGAAAAAACCAAAAGCTTCATATACGTCTCCTCTCAGAGTCTACACCAGGATGTTTATCAGCTGGCAAAGACTGTGATCCCACATGAAGGAGTTCCTCTTCTTTCAGATGAACATCATGTGCCCTCTCACAAGTCTGTTCACAGTGTGCAACCATCACATGCCCTCACACAAGTCTCTTTCATATCCCACACTTGGAACCAAAACAAATACGTGTTTACACCCACTGCATAGTACTTTCTGTAAGCCTGGATTTTTGATAGATATTTTTTTATATTGGGCTTTATCATGAAATACCTTATTTGATCCATCTATGTTGATTGAAAGTTTTGCTGGGTTCAGTGGTCTGGGCTGGCATCTGTGGTCTCTTAGATTAAATAACACATCTGACCAGTCCCTTCTGGTTTGTAGAGTCTCCGCTGAGAAGTCAGGTGTAATTCTAATAGGTCTGCTTTTATATGTTATTTGGTTGTTTTCTCTTGCAGCTTATAACATTCTTTGTTATGTATGTTTTTATTATTATTATTATTATTATTATTATTATTATTATTATTATTATTATTATTTTACAAGCGAGCTCTTTTCTTGTCCAAGCTATTTCATGTTCTGTATCCTTCTTGTATGTTTATAGCCATCTCCTTCCTTCAGTTAGGAAACATTTTTTCCTATAATTTTATTGAAGTATTATCTATGCCTTTGAGCTTGAATTTTTCTTCTTTCTCTATTTGTATTATTTTCAGGTTTGATCTCTTTTATAGTGTCTCAAATTTCCTGATGTGTCAGGAATTCTTTTGAATTTATCATTTACTTTGACTGATATATCCATTTCTTCTTTTTTTATCTTCAATATCTGATAGTCTCTCTTCTTTGTGTTCTGTTGTGTTCCTGTTTAAATTCCGAAATTTTTATTCCAGAGTTTTCTCAGTTTGTGTCTTTTTTTATTGTTTCGATGTCCATTTTCAGGCTGGAATAGTTTAATTTCTTTCCGTCAACTGTCTCCCCACTCCCTGGCTTTCTTTAAGGGATTTATTCATTTTCCCTAATTGCTTGTGTTTTATTGGCTCTTTTTAAAGATTTTTTTATTCTTTAAGGACCTCTATCATTCTTATATCTACGGTTTTAAGGTCCCACCCCTCCTCCCCTCGTGTGTGTGTGTGTGTGTGTGTGTGTGTGTGTGTGTGTGTGTGTGTGTGTGTATGCTCGCACGCTTCAAGTATGTTGGAAGACTCTGAATCTGCTCTGAGAGCATAACTGGGCTCTAGTGAAGGCATGTTGTGCAGGCTGTTACTGATTGTGTTTCTATGCTGACATCTAGCCATCTCGGTTTGGGGTGATTTCAGATCTAGGCACTGATTTCTGGGTTTGTCTTTGTTAGGAGAGTGTTTTGTTTCTTACTTTCTGTCCCCTCTCTGGATAGTGTTTTGCCTGTTATCTCCCCTTTGTGGCTGGTGTATTCACAGAGTTTGCCTGCTGGGATTAAAGGCTGGGATGCAGCATGGGGTTGGGAAGCAGGAAGTGATGGTTTATGGCATGGACCAGAGGCATGGAAATGTCAAAGAGAGGCTGCAGCTGGTGTTCTGTTCCAGCACTACAGAGGAACCTGAGGTGTTAGTTCTTTTTGGGGAACAGAGAGAGGACTCTATGGATTTTTTTTTAACTTTTCATCTCATCAAATCTTTCTGTGTATTAATATAAGCTGTCCTCTTTTAATGATGGGAACATTTAACATAACAGTCATAGCTATTTTAAAATACTTTTCTTACAGTTTTGGCAGCTGAGTCACATCTGTCTCTGATGGAATTGACTGACTGGTTGTCAGGTCTAATGCACAGAAGTTTGAAAGCCAGGAATGACTCTTTATCATTAAGAGGATGTCTCACTTGGGAATTGAAGTGAATGAATTTGTTTTTTAAATTTCTTTGGTTATAAGAAAATTGCTTTCACACACACCGAGACCTAGCTTATAAGGTAAGTTCTCTGGGTAGTTATTGGTTCTGTGGGTGAGGACTGATTCTTTAGGTGGGGACAGGTTCTCTGGGTAAAGGCTATTTCTGTGGCTAGGGGCTGATTCTTTGCTAAGTTTTCCACACTGTGCCATTCTCTCTCACATTCTTGCTTCTACCTTTGATTTCAAGTCTTAAGTGTGAGTCTATCCCTATAGATACTACTCGGTATTCTGCGCCACTCTGGTAAAGGGTTACACACTAAAGATTTTTTTTTAGTTGTTTTTTTTTCAAGATATATGTTATTTATTAATTTGTTTTTGTTACATCTCAATGGTTATCCCATACCTTGTCTCTTTCCATTCTTCCTTCCCTTCCATTCTCCCCTTATTCCCCTCCCCTATGACTGTCCTGAAGGGGATTTCCTCCCCCTGTATATGCTCATAGGGTATCAAGTCTTTTCTTGGTAACCTGGTGTCCTTCCTCTGAGTGCCACCAGGTCTCCCCCTCCAGGGAAAATGGTCAAATATGAGGCACCAGAGTACATGAAAAAGTCATATCCAACTCTCCACTCTACTGTGGAGAATGTTCTGTCCATTGGCTAGATCTGGGTAGGGGTTTAAAGTTTACAGCCTGTATTGTCCTTGGCTGGTGCCTCAGTTTGAGCGGGACCCCTGGGCCCAAATCTGCCAATCATAATGTTCTACCATGTTCACAGCAGCCTTATTCATAATAGCCAGAACATGGAAACAGCCTAAGTGTCCATCAATAGAAGAATGGATAAAGAATCTGTGGTACATATACACTATGGAATACTATTCAGCTATTAAAAACAAGGAATTCCCGAAATTTGTGGATAAATGGATTGAGGTAGAAATGATCATAATGAGTGAGTTAACCCAGAAGCAGAAAGACTCAAATGGTATATACTCACTTATATCTGCATATTAGCCCAAGGGGCATGTCCCATGAAAGCCTTCAAGTACCAGGAAACTGGGACAGTGGGAAGGACATCCTATTGGGACTCTAGATGAAACAAGCATGGGAGAGTGGCAAAGTAGAAGGATCCAGAGGATACTAAAGATTTCTTAAAGAAGGGATTCTATATATTTTCTATAAAGCCTATTAAGCTAATTGCCCTCAAATCATTTCATTAATTAATTTTAAAATACATTTTATTAATTTATTCATATTACATCTCAATTCTTATCCCATCCCTTGTATCCTCCCATTCCTCTCTCCCTCCCATTTTCCCCTTTATTCCCCTCCCCTATGACTGTTCCTGAGGGGGATCTCCTCCCCCTGTATATGCTCATAGGGTATCAAGTCTCTTCTTGGTAGCCTGCTATCCTTCCTCTGAGTGCCACCAGCCTCCCCATCCAGGGGACATGGTCAAATATGGGGCACCAGAGTTCATGTGAAAGTTAGACCCCACTCTCCACATAACTGTTGAGAATGTCCTGTCCATTGGCTAGATTTGGGTAGGGGTTCAAAGTTTACTGGACATATTGTCCTTGGCTAGTGCCATAGTTTGAGCAGGAGCCCACCCAGACTACTATAACCAGCAAAACTGTCAATCACCACATATGGAGAAATCAAGGTATTCTACCTCAAAACAAAGTTTAAACAGTACATAGACACAAATCCAGCCCTACAGAAGATACTAGAAGGAAACCTCCAACCCAAGGAGGCTAGCATTAACCAGAGAAACAAAGGAAATAAGTAATCAGTCACCTGAAAAAAGAATAGAAAAGAAACATACACATACTCTACCACCACCAACATAAAAAACAACACCATCACCAAAAATAACCACTGGAGATTAATGTCTCTCAACATCAATATCCTCAACTCCCAATAAAAAGATACAGGCTAACAGAGTGGACTTGAAAACAGGACCTATCATTATGTTGTATACAAGAAACACACTTTAGAAATAAAGATAGACATTATCTCAGAATAAAGGGCTGGAAAATTGTATTTCAAGCAAACAGACACAATGAGCAAGCTGGAGTAGCCATATTTGTATCTAATAAAATAGATTTTACAACAAAACTAATCAAAAGATATTGTAAAAGACACTTCATACTCATCAAATGAAAAATACACCAAGATGAATACCAAGATGTTCAATTCTGAACATCTATGGCCAAAATGCAGGAGCACACATAGTCACAAAAGAAACATTACTCAATCTTAAATTATGCATCGAACCCCACACATTAACAGTAGGGGACTTCACCACCTGACTCTCCTCAACAGAAAGATCATCAAAACAGAAACTATATGGAGAAATAATGAAATTAATAGACATCATAAAACAAATTGACCTTTTTGCCCCAAAACAAAAGAATATACCTTTTTCTCAGCACCTCAGGGTACCTCCCTAAAAATTGACCTTATACTTGGCCATAAAGCAAATCTCAACAGATAAAAGAAGATTGAGATAATGCCTTGTATCTTATCAGACCACCATGTATTAAAGCTGTAACTCAACAACAACAGAAAGAACTGAAAGTCTACAAACTCATGGAAACTGAACAACTCCCTACTCAATTACATCTCAGTATGCTTGAAATAAAAAAATTAAAATTTCATAGAGTTCAATGACAATGAAGGCACAACATACCCCAATTTATAGGACACAATGACAACAATGTTAATAGGAAAAGTCATAGCAATCAGTGCCTTTATAAAGATATTGCACTAGCAACTTAACAGCATACCTGAAAGCTCTAGAACAAAAAGAAGCAGAATCAACCAAGAGGAGTAGATGAGAGGAAGTCATGAAACTCAGGGCTGAAATTCATAAATTAGAAACAAAGGGAACAATTCAAAGAACTAAAAAACCAAGAGGTGGTTCTTTGAGAAATCAACAAGATCGACAAACCCTTATTCACACTATCTAAAAGGCAGAGGAAGAGTGTTACAATCATCAAAATTAGAAGTGAAGAGGGAGACATAACAACAGTCACAGAGAAAATCTAAAGAATCATCAGGTCTTACTTCAAAAGCCAATATGCTAAAAAAAAATTGAAAATCTAGATGAAATGGACAATTTTCTTGACAGCTACCAATTATCAAAATTGAATCAAGATCAAATAAACAAGTTCAATAATCCTATATCTCCTAAGGACATAGAAGCAGTCATCGAAAGTTGCCCAACAACAACAGCAACAACAACAACAACAACAACACAAAAACCCAGGATCAGATGAATTTAGCATGGAATTCAACCAAACCTTCAAAAAGAACTAAGAGAAATCCTCTTCAAACTATTTCACAAAATATAAACAGAAGAATCACTACCACACTCATTCTATGAGGCTACAATCACCTTAATACCTAAGCTACACAACAACCCAATAAAGAAAGAGAATTTCAGGCCAATTTCCCTTATGAACATTGATGCAAATTCACTCAATAAAATACTCACAAACTGAATACAAGAACACATCAAAAATATCATTCCCCATAAACAAGTATGGTTCATCTGAGGTGTGCAAGAGTGGTTCAATAAACAGAAATCCAACAATGTAATCCACCATATAAACAAACTTGAAAGAAAAAAAAACCCACATAATCATCTTCTTAGATGCCAAAAAAAGTGTATGACCAAATCCAATACCATTCATTTTAAAGGTTTTGGAGAGAGTGGGGATACAAAGAAAATGTTTAAACATAATAAAAGTAAGATACAGTAAGCCTATAGCCAACATCAAACTAAATGGAGAAAAATTTAAATCAATTCAACAGAAATCAGGTATAAGACAAGGAGTCCACTCTCTCTCTGTAGCTCTTCAATATAGTACTTGAAGTCCTAGCTAGAGCAGTAAGACAACTGAAAGAGATCAACGAGATACAATTTGGAAAAGAAAAAGTTAAATTATCGGTATTTTGGATGACATGATAGTATATACAAATGACCCAAAAATTCTACCAAGGAACTCCTACAACTGATAAACACCTTCAGCAAAGTGGCACAATAAAAAAAATCAACTAAAAAAATCAATAGCCCTCCTGTATACAAATGACAAATGGGCCGAGAAAGAAATTAGGGAAACTATACCCTTCACAATAGCCACAAATATTATAATGTATCTTGGTGTAACTCTAACAAAGCAAGTGAAAGACTTGTGTGGAAAAAAAAACTTCAAATCTTTGAAGAAAGACATTGAAGAAGATATCAGAAGATGGAAGAGTCTCTCATGCTCACGAATGAGGAGAACCAACAGAGTAAAATGGCCATGTTACCAAAAGCAATCCACAGATTCAATGAAATTCTCATCAAAATACCTACACAATTATATACAGACATTAAAACATCAAATTCTCAACTTTATATGAAAAAAAAAAAACAACTGGAATCTCTACAACAATCCTTTCCAATAAAAGATCTTCCAGAGGAATCTCTATCCCTGGTCTCAAGTTGTACTATTGAGTAACAGTAATAAAAACATCAAGGTAATTCTCTAATTTACAACCTGATTCCAGCCCCCTCCCTCCTCTTCTCCCAGTCCCTCCCTTACTTTCCCCTCCTCCCATTCCTGCTTTCCCTCTTCTCATAGAAGGGAGTCTCCCAAGAGATGTCAACCCACCCTGACACCTCAAATCACAGCAGGAGTAAGTGCATCTTCTCTCACTGAGACATGACAAGGCAGCCCTGCCAGGGCAAAGGGATCCAGTGGCAGGCAACAGAGTCAGAGATAGCCACTGTATTTAAACTTTCAATAAATAAATGCATATAAAGTCATTTTAAATATTAATTTATTCATATTGCATCCAGATTGTTATCGCCTTGCTTGTATCTTCCCCCCTCCCTTTTCTGCCCTATACTCCTCCAGAAAGTCTTTGGAAGAAAGTAAAAATATATTTATTACCTGGATTAACTTAATAAATTCAAATATCAATAAAAGTTACCATTTAGTTGGAACTTGAGTTAATCATGCCAAGAATCATAAACATCACACAACTTGCTGAAGTTATTGATTGAAGCTTTTAGGAGACAAACTTTATATTCAAATTCTACTTTTTGTGATGTAGAAACTCTATATAACACTGATATGTAAAATTTCCAAGTGATTTAGATTATTGAAATGTATAGTATGACTTTCAAGAAAATCATTTTTAAATTTTATTCCTTAATCTATTAACATATAAACTCAATAAATGTACAAATAGACATATCAGACTTCATGCGATATAAAGTGTAAAGATGCAAAGATTAAAAGCTGACTTTCAAGAACCCAAATTTCATTAGGAACACAGTAGGCAATACTGGGCAAACTCAATAAATGGACTTTGTCTGGGTCTATTTCACAGTAGATCCTGAAATACATGGAATGTTCATTTATGAAGCCAAGAATGCACAGTACAGATGTACATGTTCATATATAGACACATGCTCATCCATTCTTTGAAATTTAGAATAAGAACAATATAGTGTCAAATGAAAACAATTTCCCTATTGTACTATACAAAGTATGCTACCTAATTTCAAATGTAATAAGTTAAAAAATTAACAATTTCAAGGGTCCAGGCATCATAGGAATAGTTGTAGCTTCAGTCGATTAAAGGCATATGCCACCATGCCCAGCTAAGTCTTTAATATTATGGTAAAATGCTTGAATCCAAGAAACAAGAGGGAAATATTATTGATCTCACCAGAATAAGGCATCCATTTAGTGTTTCTACACACAATTTTAACTATCTTGGGTCTAGAGAGGCTCATCCTCACATTAGTGCCATTCCTCTTATTAACACCTTAGAAGCTAGTAAAATATAATGCTTTTGGTAGCACCCAGTCATCTCTGGTATCATTGGCTCTGTGAACCAGAAAGCAAAGTATTTCTATAGCTGGCCAGTATTGAACCTCAGGAACATCTATAGTAGCTGTCATAAACTGTGAGCAGGGATCTGTGTCTGAAATCCATAGGATCCAGGCATGTCTAAGGGCACTCCCAAGCCCAATTTTAAGTGTAAAGAGACAAGTACAAGGTTAAAATATGATAGTTAGAATTCCGATGCTTCTATGATAACAGTTAGCTTACCACTCACTACTTCAGAAAAGTATCCTTTATAGGTACCACTGAGGGTTAAGGGTAGTCTAAGGTGTTCCTGGGATAAGAATGGTAATAAATATAAATGATAATTTCAGGATAAAAACCAAATAGCTAGATAATCTTTTCTTCCATTACTGTTTTTGGTATATATTTTCCACCGAAATGATCACCAGAAACATCTTGAAGATGTTATGGCATTTAAGGTACATTTAACACTGTTTTTTTCTTTGAAAGGAATAATTTTTTGTTTCACCAACAATCACTACTGTTTGTTTATTTTATTAATATTTTATTAATAGTAATTAATTTTTCTAATACCTTCTGCTTCTTTTGAATATGTACTTTTGTTGTACTTTTGCACTTTTATCTCACTCTCAAATGACTTTTGTGCTTTGAAGCAGGACTATAATAGTTCATGTTTGCCTAGTAATCACCAAGTTTCTTAGACTGTCTTTGAACTCAGAATTTTTTTAAAATTCAACCTTCCAAATTAATGATATGATAATAGGTATGAACTACCCTACTCTCAGATTCCAATTTTTTAATGGAAAGCTAATTTATGGTTTGATTAAATGAAGTTCACTAGTCTGCCCCCTTGTATGTGTGTGTGTGTGTGTGTGTGTGTGTGTGTGCACGCACATACACACACATAAATCGTTGTCCATGTATATACTTGTGGAGGCCAAAGGTTGCTATTGGGTGTCTCCATAATTATCCACATTTTAAATTTTATCTCATATTTATGAATCAGTGTAAAGCTTATCGGTAGGCTGTCTCGGGTAGACAGTAAGCTTAGGGGATCCACATAAGTCCACCTCTCCATCTACGAACTCTGTGGTTATAGGTGCATGCCAACATGCCCAGCTTTTTCTATCAATTCTTGAGATTCAAACTTAGGATCATATATGTGTATTCACACATATGCCAATAAATACACACATACATACACTTATACCTACGTATATATAGACACAGAGAGAGAATGAGAGAGGGGGGGAGGGATGCACACAGAGAAAAAGGGAGATGGGAGGAAGGGAGGGGGAGAGAGAAAGAAAAGGAGAGGGAGAGAGAGTTCTGAGGACTGGGTCTATAAGAAACATTTGTAAAATGGGTGACCGCATAAATGACAGTTGACTCATACGGTCTTCACTTGGCACTAGACTCAGCTTCTTAATTTGCCTGGAATACAGAAACCTGATGAGGGAGTCAGAGTTATCTATCACCAGTGGTAGAAAAATTATTTATAGCAGAAAGAAAATATATGTAAAGGATTGGGCAGGAAAAAGGCTAATTTGACAAACTTTAGAATTACAAGTGGGAGGCTGGGGTAGACATGAAAAACAGGAGACTGAATAAATAGTGATGGACAAACAGAAAAGGAATATGAGATAAGATCAATAGTTTGGCTTTTATTCCAAGAGCACTGGAATGCCATTAAAGAGATTTAAGTCGATGAAGACAAAGCTTGCTTGACATTTTATAAAGAGCATTCTCATTGCAGTGTGGAGATTGAAATAGAGATGAAAACTCAAGTACAGAGCTTACCCTTTGCTTTGTCCTTAAGTACGTCTTGGATTAATAAGGCTGTGGATAGAGTCCACATTACAGAAGTCAATAAAAGCTCTGATAAAATGTCTTGCAGCAATAATAAGAAAGTCTGAATTAAATATCAATAACAATATTTATTCCAAACTCAATTTAAAAAGGGAAAGAACCAACGTAGAAAGTAAACAGCAAAAACAAGAGAGAGGTTGGAACTTTCCTGACTGTCGCATTGAGATTCCTCAGCCTCATTCACATAAACTGCTATCTAAAAAGCTAACAATAAAATAAATATAAATCGATTTTTTACAAAACACATTATTATTAATAAAATTCAACCACAAAGCTGTTGCCAATGCATGAGCATGCAACAATCATTTACACAAAATACATATGTATTTGTCATGCTTCAGTTGTAAGGTTAATAAATCCTTACTCTTTCTGATGGAGAAAAATAGTTAGCATAAGCATCTCATTACAATGTGGTAGCTCATTACAGTCTGGTAAATTTTGTTTGAGAAATGAACTAAACAAACCAAATTATTTCACAGAAATCATGGAACAGCTGTCAAATGGATATGAATTTTGTTAAAAATCAGTTGGGGTCTCATTGACTAATAATATAGGGATTATATATAATTGATTTTTCTGAGTCTCCTGGTGTAATAATAATTTTATAATGTTTCCGGCAGGATAGGACCAATAACTCTTTACCTGCATAATTATTAAAACTATTTTATACATCATTTGGTGGATCAAGGATATAATCCCAGGATTTGGGAGCCTGAGGCAGGAGGATGTAAGATTTCATACGGCATTAATTGCACAGTAATCCAAAATCAGAACAAATCTCAACATTGAGAAATGAGTTAGGCAAAACTTCTGCTATTAGCAATTCTTACCTGATGAAAGAGGGAGAGTTAATTTTCTCTAAGAGTACAATGCCTGAAATGTCTGCCATTCTCCACTGGAAGGCCATTTATCATAAGAATATTTGGGAACAAAAAGGACTGGGTAGGAAAGGAAAGGGAATACATCTGATAAATCTGTTACAGTCGCATGAGGAATTGTAGACTTTGCTCTTTCAAAAATCTAATCATGTGGTATTCTTTAATGGCTATACCTCCCTCTCTTCGAACCTAACCTAGACAGGAGAGAAAGGAGGTTAATCTGGAAAATGGAAGTATACCTTTTTAAACTCAGTTCCTTGGTGCAATTACACTCTTCTTTGTTAGGGTTCCAGAAGATCCATTAAACAGCAAACCAAAAATTCAGCAAAAGTGACCACAACTGCAGAAGATTGAACCCTGAACTTTGAAGTGTTCTCAGGAGTGTTTCTGTCTAGAAGCATATGAAGCAAAGTGATGAACAACCAAGCCATGCGAGGTGATACAAATGATGATTGATCTTTGTTATCTGGACTATTCATACTCTCCCATAGTTACACAGGATGTTTATCAACTGGCAAAGACCATGCTCCCTCAAGAGGCAGCTTGCTTTCTAGTGGGCAAACATCAAATGCTCTCACACAAGTCTACTTTCCATCCCCCACTTGAGATCAAAACAAAAACCTTTTTACACCCACTACAGGGAATGGTGAATATTACCAGAAAACTACTGCCTATACATTATATGTATACACGTTAGTTTGTTCCATTCCTCAGTAGCTAAGATTGAAAACAGTTTTGCTTTGACTTGGTTTGATTTAATTTCTTTTGAGGTGTGTGTGTGTGTGTGTGTGTGTGTGTGTGTCTATGTGTGTGTGTGTGTGTGTGTGTGTGTATGTGTGTATGTGTGTGTGTGTTTAGTTTTGATAGGAGTGGAACTTCCACCTAACTACACTCTCCATGCAGATTTAGTCTGTTTTGAGGTCACAGTGGGACTCAAGCAATTTGACATCCTCCTGCCCCAGCCTTCCCAATTATTGGGTAAATTTCCTGGTGTATGAAGTAGCATGGCAGAACTGTGGTAATGACATTGGCTAATCTGTGTGCATATTTTCAGGATAATTGTTTTTACTGACATATGTAAATATATACATGTCATATAAAATGTTAATTTTCATATTGTATTTATACTAAAAAATGAATAAGTAAACACATTAGAGACATTAAGTGAAAATAATAAAAAGATCAATTAAATATGTGATGCTGTCACTGGTTGTGCAGGAGTAACAAGAAAACACCCCCAACCAACCCCAACACATAAAGTCACATCAGGACTGAGTGTCTCCTCCTCCACTGATGCCAGAAGAGACAGCCTCCTTAGAGCAAAGCGAGCAAAGGCAGGGCACGGAGTATGTCATAGAGAGCTTTAGAAAGCATGCAATGTTGCCCACAAGTTAGTGTAGCCATTATGGATGTACCTCAGAGAGGCAGAGCCCCTAGAACTATGTCCCCTGAGGACTTTATGCTGTTACGGAGCATCACCCTGCTTGTTGCCTTAGTGGTGACCGCATCACTTATAATATATGAGTTTTATGAAAACTCTAAGAGGGGTTCCAGCCCCTCACTGGGCAGTATCATATTACAATAATAGTGCTTGACCTTTTTCAGGCATTGCTGCTGAAGCAGATTAATGATGCTATCACTACCCTGGGAAAGATTTTAGAGGTGTAGATAATTGGCAACAACCACACCCTTAGAAGAAATTTGCAAAAAAAAAAAAAAAAGATTGTTTATTAAGGTTGGGATAATATGCTTTTGTCAGTGGCTCTGATGTAGAAAATCTTGAGGAACATCTTGAAGTTTAGAATGGAAAACTCTTAATATTTGAGCTGGGTACTTTTTGAGGTCAAGGGACAAGAACAATCGCCCAAATTAGTACTGCCTGATGTAACTCTAGTAAACTGGGCTGGTGACCAAGATGATGATTAATTTCCTGTACCTATTTTTTTCCCTCAGCTTCCTAATATGATTTAATAAAATTAGATGTGCACCTTGAGGATTTAAAATAGAAATTTCTGATTATATTTATATAAAAGTTTAGATTTGTGATTCTTTTCAGATTTGTATAAGATTACTTTTAAAGATAATTCATTCTCTTTTTGTAATGGAAAATTGCAGCCTGCCAGTAAAGAGAAATAGGCTGAAAAAATTATGTTGCTTTCTTAAACCTTGTTAATCTATAACAAGTTGCTTAGTTACAAATGTATGTGGGTTCTTGGGAATCATTTGGTTTTCATCCAGATTATGTAAAACATTTGATCATGTGAGTGTATTGGGGAACACATTTTTTCTAAGTATACTCATTGTAATTGTTCACTTAAAAAATAGAATGTAATCACATTATAATTTGTGGACTGATTGAAAGATTTTGCTGAGATATATAAACCATGGGAGAAAAAGTAAAGTCATTGGAGCTTGCTTGCTCTTTGGAGTTTGCACCATCCATTTAATGTATGCATGTGTACAAATATATGTATGTGTGTGTAGTATGTATGCATGTATGTATGTATGTATGTATGTATGTATGTGTGTGTGTGTATGTATGTGTGTGTGTGTGTACCTGTATGAGCAAAGTTGTTACAACTTTTTAGAAATTGCTTATAGGAGTTTGTCTTGGTTCATCCACTAAGTGTATGTGAATGTATGATTTTCCTCCCATTTTCTTTCTATTTCTAAAGCGAGTAATAGGAAAACGAAGTTTTTATACCTTTATTTTGTAAATTCCATTGAAATACGCTCTTTCCCTCTTTAACCATCTTTTGTCTGTCCATCCCTTGGCTTCGCTTGATGTTTTATATTGTTATTACTAAAATTGTGAAACATTATTAAAATGATGATGACAGAACTTCAATTATTTATCTAATGTTTTTTGGAGCTGTCTGGCTCCAAATAAATCCACAAATAGCACATTATTTTATTTACTTCCCATAATAAATATAAGAACAAATATGATTTAACTGTATGAAATAATCAAAGATTTCTCCAAGTTCACACAAATCAAACATAGAATGTTGGAACTGAAATCCAAATTAATTACAGTCTGTTCACTCCACTGCCATAGTATAGCAAGAATTTCCAAAAGGCCAAAATGAAACAGACAAATGGGAAAATGAATAAGTTCATAATTAGACAACAAAATAATTATATAAAAATATAATATTTGTTCTTTCAGATCTCTATACCATAGGCAATAGCTTGATCATTTCCATCCTTTGCTGTTTTTCTTCTAAATCTCCTTAAGTACTCACCTCTAGCCAATTACAGCTCTGTGTAGTTTACTTATTTTATCTATCTATCTATCTATCTATCTATCTATCTATCTATCTACCTATCTATCCATCTACCTATTATCTATCTGTCTAATCTATCTATCTATCTATCTATCTATCTATCTACCTATCTATCTATCTATCTACCTATCATCTATCTGTCTAATCTATCTATCTATCTATCTATCTATCTATCTATCTATCTATCTATCTATCATTTACCCATTCACTCATTTCATCCACTGCATGTGACCAAACCCTAAAGAAGAGTCATTAGCTTCCAACAGCTACTCAGATAACATTAAGGCTTCTGGAACCTCCACTTCTCTCCTTTCTGGAAGGTGAAGCATGTCTCTGAGTTATTTGAATGTCCTCTAATTGATGTAGGAGATCGCAGCCCTCTGTTGGCTGTGCCACACCTGGGCAGGAAGTCCTGGGTCAGATACAGAATTTGCCAAACATGAGCCAGAGAAGACAAGCCAATAGGCAGCATCTCTCCTTTACCTCTGCTTCTATTCCTGCCTCCAGATTCATCCCTTGGGCGGCTTCCCCAACTTCCCTCAGTGATGGACTGTTCCCTGGAAGCACTGCTGACATATATCCTGTCCTCTTCTAGTTACTTTTGGTTATGCTATTATCGCAACAAAAATAACTAGAACTAAATTTCCTTTCAGAAATTAAGATAAATACATTAGAACAACAGTGTAAACTATAATGTACTCATACCAGCAAAAAATGCTCTTCTGGCAAACTGTAGGTGATTTTGATAAAAGAGTTTATATCTAATTCCATCTTAGAGAATATGACATTTCTTGTCCCTTCATGTCATAGTCCAGAGCTTGGGGAACAAGACATCAAAATGACCAATACAAATTAGACCCCAACAGAGTAAAATCAAACAATACAAAAACCAGTTAATCATTGACAATTAAATTTACCTGGTACAGGCTTGGCTAATTCAGATGCCTGATCTAAGGCAGCATTCAGACTCTCATCATAGGATAACTATTGAGGCATGTGTTTCTTCTAGGGAGTGTGGCCATCTTTAAGTCTACCGTGCTGCTGTAGATGGCTCCACATCTATGCGTATTTTGGCAACACTAATTGAGCTTAAGTGGGTTTTTTTTTTTGAAGAATATGAAGTTGGAAGCAGGATGTGTTGGGAGAATCTGAAAGGAGGTGGACAGGAGCAATGGGGATAACTATAAATATATTTCATTTTCTACAGGTATCAAACATTCAAGAAAAAATAAATGGCAATTTTCAAAATAGTAAAGCATAAATTATTTTTGTTAATGTGCAATTTACTCACTGGTCTTTTAATCTATTACCACTATTAGTCCATGTGTTTTTTGTTTGTTTGTTTGGTTGGTTTTTTGTTTGTTTGTTTTGTTTTTTGTTTGTTTGTTTGTTTGTTTGTTTTTGCCTACTCTGCGTTTCACCTGGAAACCCTGCCTTAAATCTCAGCAGTGTTCTTAGTTGACTTTTTTATAGAAAACATCTCAGCATACAAAAAAGATTTTCAGTCATAAAACAGTCATAGGATGTTCTTCAAATAAGCTAATTTTCAGAAAACAGAAAGTATAGTCACAAGTTAGAAGCTTAGCATAAAACTATGTCTTATTAAAGACACAATATAAATATCAATAATGAAGCTGCTAGGATTCCTGGGTAGAGAAAGAAATTTAAAGCTTATGGCTAGGCTTAAGAGGCAAACCTTATGATCAAATTAGAAAAAAAAGAAATTACAAGTGTTCCATCAACATTTAACTTGTAAAAACTAGGAATACATTTAGCCAAGTAGTTCTGTGTCACAGTGTGTTTGTCTTGATCAATCTACACTCAAGATAATAATTATTAATAATACAGTGATGCACAAACGTAAATTGGATTCTCTCCAACTGTAATAAATTATGTAGTATAACTACCCACTCTTCAAAATAATTATATGCTCTCATTTAAAAATCAAATCAAATAGAATCCATAGCCAAATTAATCATTATAATTAAAAAGCATGGCCACTACACTCATCTACATGAATGACAAACATCATTTTTATTTCAACCATTTATTTTGAAATATGTATATACCTAATTATGTAAATGAAATGTTAGTCATTCTAGTAACAATACCCAATACCCACTCTAAATTTCTTTTTACCTTTACATTGCTTCCCATACAGAAGGGAAACATTGCACCAAATGACATAAAGTCAATCAATATAATTATTTATTTATGTTTTTATTTTTAAAATTAAAAGCATTAAGGCATATAGACAATCGAACTGATGAGTTTCTTTAAATCATATTTACGTTTTGTTAACTCATACAGGATATAACTAAAAAATACATTTTATTGTAATATGTAAGTGTCAGCTGTGTTTTATATTTAGATTGGGGACAAATTAGATAACATATGAGTTAAATTGCATTTGGCATTAATAGTCATTGTAATTACTCCCAACTTAAATAAATTCAATAACTTAGAAATAAAAGCACTTGATACCATTATGAGTATTGGAATATTGCTGCAAGAGTTAATTCAATACATGTTAATATTTAACTAAACAAAATATAAGATAGAGAAAAAAGATTCTGTGAAATAACAAGAATTTATCTTGGTTGACATTGCGAGCTTCTCTAATATTTTGAAACCTCTTATTATTTAATAAAGTTATACTCACTGATTAGCTAATATATAGATGAAAACTGAAAATCAAAGCATGAATTTGAACTTTTACTACTCAGACACTTTATCTGTCTCTGTGAATTCTTCACATCTTCAATTCAGTTTTCTTACACCGAAACCTAGAAGTCAAGTATAACGGGAGGTATTTGGCCTGGTATCTACCAAGAAACAGTAATCATTTTAGGAAAATGGCAGTATTATGTTCTCAAAATTACATTAAAACCTGACTCTGAGAAGAGGAGCTTTAGAAAATTATGGTGTTAACAAAGAAAAACAGTTTCCTCCATGAATGAACTCTGTCATAGATTATCCAATCTCAAGTGGTCAGCCCTAAACACATGGACATGCAAGCAACCCTAAATGGAATTAGGTGTGTGTGTGTGTGTGTGTGTGTGTGTGTGTGTGTGTGTGTGTGTAAGAGAGAGAGAGAGAGAGACAGACAGACAGACAGATAGAGACAGAGAGACAGAGACGGATAGACAGACAGAAACAGATAGATTGAGAGAAAGAGTATCAGTACTAACAGATACTGATAGTGAGTGGTGGGAAACAGAAATATTTTGTGAGGAGAAAGAAAAAAAATGATATAAATACCATATTATGAAATCAAATAATCGAAAAACCAGATTATAAAGTTAATACACAAAAGCTTTACAAGAGTTTAGAGATAAGAAACTGGTGAAGTACTACACTATAATGAATTTTTTCTTGGATTGTCACAAAAAATAGATGTTTCAACATTTGTCTATGAGAATCAAACAAATACAAGTTTTAGGATGTATGTAGAAGCTTACAAAACTTGGAGAAATATAGCCCATGTTTACTAAACTGTATTATGTAAAATATAAAGAAAAGAGATCTTGTGATGAATTTTTTTTATTCTAAACTAAGTGGTTTGAACTCTATTTTTTTGGCTTTTTATTTTTTTTAATTAATTTATTCATATTATATCACAGTTGTTAGCCCATCCCATGTATCCTCCCTTCCTCCCACTTCCCCCCTACTCCCCTCCCCTCCCCTAAGTCTGTGTCTGAGGGGGACCTCCTCCCCCTGAATATGCTCATACGGTATCAAGTCTCTCCTTGGTGACCTATTATCTTTCCTCTGAGTGCCACAAGGCATCTCCATCCAAGGGACATGTTCAAATATGGGGCACCAGAGTTTGTGTGAAAGTTAGCTAAATGGTATATATTCACTTATATCGAGACACTAGTCCAAGGTGTACGTCCCCATGAAAAACTGTACCTACCAGGATAGTGGGTAAGAGGGGAGGACATCCTATTGAGACTTTAGGTGTGAGAAGCCTGGGAGAAAGAGGAAATAGAAGGATCCAGCGGGTCCTGGAAAACTACAGGCGAGTCTGGGCCCTGGGGTCCTCCGCAAACTGTGGCAACAGCCAAGGAAAAAATAGGCAGTAAACCTCGAAACCCTACCTGGACTAGCTGATGGACATTCTCCACTGTTGAGTGGAGAAGGTTTGAACTCTATTATGTTGCTGTCTCACTACTAACAGATTTGAAACACAAACAAAATGAAAGTGATTTAACACACATAAAAATCCTTGGCTAAAAAAAAAAAAATCCTTGGCTGTATTCATGAACTAGTATCATATTTGAATATTTTGACATTAGGTTTCATAGCGGGACATAAACTTTAATAGAATCGCTGGTGTGTCTCTAAGTCTCTAGATGCCTCAGGTTTGTAACAACATAAATGCTGAAGTGACATTTGACCATGGGGTAGAGCATCCACTACGGCTTTCCTCAGCTTCCACAGTCTTACATCATGAAAATATCAGCTAATAATTAAAGGTTAAGATGCTCAAACAATTACTATAAATATAAGTCAGGGTAAAATACAAATATATTTGGGCAATACAGATTTCATATATTAAAGTTATCCAATATGTCATATGGGTTTACATGTCTGACTTATTAAAAAAGAGTACTTGATATAATCAAAATCATGTAACTGAGTTTTCAATATTCTTTTAAAATAAAACAATGACATTTTATTCTAAGATTTTTATAATGGATTTTCTTTTCAGTAGAAAATGAAGAACTATAATGTCATTGGTGGGTTACAAGTTGTTTTTGAGACAGTACTCATGGGAAAAGGTCCACAAAAGGCATGTTAATATGGAAGAATTGAGAAATATAGAAAGAAGCATAGATATATTTTTTTTCAGAGAATTATCTCAATTGCCACAATAACCAGCTAGTGGAATAAATCCCATCGTCTCCATCCCACATATGGGAAAAATGACAGTGGTCAGAAGCCCAAAGCAGTTTTCCCAAGGACAAACATCAGTGTCAGGGTCAAAGCTTGATCCAAAATCCTCAACGTGGTAAGCGAAAACTTTCATGGGACGTGCCTCTTGGGCTAGTGTCCAGATATAAGTGAGTATATACCATTTGACTCTTTCTGATTCTGGGTGAACTCACTCATAATCATTTCTAGTTCAATCCATTTGTCCACACATTTCTGGAATGCTTGTTTTTAATAACTGAGTAGTATTCCATAGTGTAAATGTACCACAGTTTCTTTATCCATTCTTCTACTGAGGGACACTTAGGCTGTTTCCATGTTCTGGCTATTATGTATAAGGCTGCTATGAACATGCTTGAGCAAATGTTCCTGTTCTGTGTGGAGCATCTTCTGGGTATATTCAATATATATTCTTGATTTAAATTCTGGGAAGTTGGATGAAGGATTATGTTGATGTGACACTACATGTGAGGATAATGGCTTTGCTCTTGAGAACTGATGGAGGAGGCAGCCCATAGGGACAACGAGTGGAATCAGCACAAACAGAATCACCTGAATTACTGTGGATCAGCCTGAAATGCCAAGTCATCTGGGTCAGCAAAAGCTTGGAAAGAAGGTAGCAAGAAATGACAATTGTAAAATGAATGATTGGCAAGGCATTTTTCAGAAGCAAAAACAAAAATATCTTAAGAGGATAAAAAAACAACAGAAGTCGGCTGAGGACTATGATTGCAGTAAATATAAACTTACAAGAACTAAGGTAGCATGTAAACACCGCTGAGCAAAATTCAAGCAGAGTGAAAAATTAGCCGCCAACTTATTTATTTATTTTATTTTATTCTTTTCTTTTTTACTAAACCACCTTTCAAATAGAGGTTGGTCCTCAGATATGATGCTCAATTATTACAAAACATTTTTAATGAGATTTTAGAAAATGAACAAACAAACAAAAAAACCCCAAAATTAAACACATCACAGACAGATACACACACACTCACATGTACACACATACACACACACACACACACTCACATGCACACACACATACACGCACATATACACACACATGCCCACACACCCATACACACAAACAAGCAATAGTAATTGACATGGAGGTAACATTGAACAAATTTTGATGTTAACATTATATGTATAAAATATAAATAAGATATATTGATAATACTAATAGTTAGAGTACAATATTAGCTGGCTTTAGCTTGCTAAGGACAAAGGATATTAGACTGTTTAATGATGTTATATTTAATATCCCAAACTTAGAGGATTCTTTCTTTAGGAAAGAACCCGCAGAGAAACATGTTACTGCATTCCGAAGAGCAGCCTCTCTCAGCACAATTCACAGTAGTAGCAGTGCTTCACCAAAGCATATGGAGTGGGCAAACAAACATTGGTGTGGGCAGAGATGAGTGAGAAACCTTGGCTTCAAACTGTCTTATGTTATTTGTATTTCAGTAACTTAGAGGGTGCATTCCCTTTCCTTGGACATAAACATGATAATAATTATCTGAAATGTGGACTAAGAAATTCTTAGCGATAAGTACATGTGTACTTATTTAATGCTCATTAATTAAAGATGTTGAATTATTTTGATTTATGACATCTCGGATAAAAATGTGAGACCTGGAAATTGATGGAACCAGAGAAAATTGACAACTCAACCATCATACTAGGGTTCTTCAGCCGCCTCTTGCAGTGATGAATGTATTAAAAAGCAATAGGGAAACTTCATAAAGTTACAAAATATGTATTCAACATCATTTGTTTTAATGAGTACATTAAATGCACTGATAAAAATCAGGGAAATCATTCAAATGTCTTTTGTTAAAACAGCTCTGCAAAAGTCTCACTGTAGTTTAATATTTAATCACAATTTTATTAACTTAAAATAATTAAATTGAAATTAACTATGAACACCTATATTTCCTAGTTAAGTATCTCATATTGAAGGATACAAATGAATTTAATTTTTTAAGGTTTTAAAATAGTCAAAGTATTTGTAAATTGAAATCTGTAGAATTTCTAATTCAGAATATTGTTTTTTAAAAATCCAACAGGAAAATCATATTTTTCCATGAACTACTAAGAGAATAAATCTAAAATATAAATTAAGATCTAATAAGGATCAAGGCTGAGTTTCATACTATAGGAACAGAAACAAGATCAAAATGCCAAACAAAAGTCATACTAAACCAAAAGTTCTGGATAGATAAATAAGAAAACTACAAAAAGTGCCTTAAAGATTTTGCAGTATGGATCCCTGAGCTCTATAAGTTCCATCATTTCTGCATACCAAGAATAGTAAGACCTAATGCTTCTGAGGCTGGGGACCTGATGGAAGACAGACAGTGAACCACACCCACAGACTCACTCCTTGAATCCGTTAAAGCAAAGCAGGAATAGTCCTACAACACATATCCCATGTCTCCAGTGACAGTAAAGAGAAAGTAATTTCAGTAGCAAAGAAAGAAAGGAAACTTAGAATAAGAACAAAAGAGAATTCAGAGTTCATTCTGCGTGGCTCAGGTAAATCTCTCTCCTCACTGAAGTGAATATGCCTGGAGAAGATGGGACTATGGCCTACACCATACAATTTTCAAGGTGCTAGCATTCCAGTAGTGTTTAAAATGCACCCTGGTTCTAAATAAAATGGCACATTCCCAACATATTTTTATGTATTTCAGTAGAAAATGGAAACCAAAATTCTGTTAAAAAAATATCTTGGCAAAAATGCCACACTGACTTTGGCAGGATTTACAGCAGATAACAACCCGTGTGAAAAACTTGGACCCAATATTAACATTGTTTGTTGTAATCTTATTAGATGATATTTGTCTAATATACAACCTGTTTTATTAAATAAAAATATATAAATATTAGAAGCATACAAAATCAAGAAAGGTGGAGTTAATCATCTTAAGCCCTGATATATTTTAACTCATTACTCTTATTTCCTTATTTATACATTCATAGCTCTGACAGAAAATTTGGCAAAGCCAGTCAGTAGCTCTCTATCTCTATATTTGATTTTTTTTTTTATTGGAAAGCATTATATCACTTTGAATGTTTCTCAGAGAAATAAGCTGCTAACAAACATGAAGAGAAAGTGCATCCGTTTGTGTGTCTTACTGATATTGTTGATGTTTGAGTTCTATAGCTAAAAATAGAGCCTATGACTCCTGCTGGTCACAGAGCCAAAGAACCAGAAGCCAGAAGCAGCAGGATAACAGTTTGTGGGAAAGAAGACATGGCAAGGAAGCAAATACATACTCTGAAACTTCACATAGAGTAACAGGTAATTTTGATTACAGAAAAGAGAAGGGAAGGAAACTTGTATAACAATTAAAGGATGAAATCTTAGAGCATACATAGGGGGAAGAAGTCTCCCTCAATCACAGACATAGGGGAGGGGAGAAGGGGGGAAGTGGGAGGGAGGGAGGAATGGGAGGAAACAGGGGAAGGGCTAACAATCTAGATGTAATATGAATAAACTAATTAAAAAAAAACAAAGGATGAACATAATATTTAGGTATTCACATTTAGTTTTATATATTATAAGATTGAAAAACACAAAAACAAACACATACAGCAAAGCTTAAAAACCAGACCAGTTTAGGAATATTCACTAAAAGTGCTTGCTACCAAGCTTACAAACTGGAGTTTCAGTTAATGGAATTCACATGGAGGAAAGAAGAAATTGAATCTTGCAATCTACCCTTGGCTTCCAGAGGTAACACACACTCCACCTCCATTTTCACATCAAAGTAGATATAAATGTAAGAAAATTAAAAATGCAATACCAGAATTAATATACATACTTTATATTCCTAAACCCCCAACTTTTTACTTGCATATAGTGCTGTTGTGTTAGGCATAGAAAACCTCTTTGCTAATATACAAATAAACAAGCAATCATCTAATTCTGAACACAAAATCTATTCAAAAGTGAATTAAATGTAAACCATACACACACACACAAAATATCTTTTAAAGGTAGAAATAGTGACAATGAGAAATTGATTCTTGGTTGTCACTTAAAACTAGGTTATGATACAAGAGGGAAATGAGAAGCTTCTGTAAGAAAGGCCTTTAAAGCAGGGTGTGGTGGCACACGCCTTTAATCCCAGTACTTGGTAGGCAGAGGCAGGCGGATCTCTGTGAGTTCGAGGCCAGTCTAGTCTACAAACGGAGTCCAGGACAGCCAAGGCTACACAGAGAAAATCTTATCTTGGAAAAAAAAATAATCAAGCAAACAAACAAATAAAAAGAAAGGCCGTTAGGAGAGCCACGGAGACTATGCTACGTAAGAAAGATAGCCCATATTAATGTGCCATTGACCCGATCATATCAATTAATTTAATAATTTTCACTCCTCTCTGGTGAAAGAGATTATTAGGTAGTTGTTTATACCAAACTTGTTTCTTGATTATCTCTCTTGGGAAGCAAACCTCATCTTTACAAGATTACTCTACTATGCTTATCTATTCCTACATTTATTATTTTACATGCCACTATTCCAGAAGATCCCTGCTTAATGGTTCATTAGCATAAAATTTATCTTTATACTTAATTGAAAAGGTATAGTTGCTGCTGTCTAAAGATTTGTGTATTAGCTAAAATAATCAGTTTTCTACTAAAATGATCGTGAGTCCCTAACTGTTATATTGGTATTAATTTCTATTATATAATGGCTTATTGTAAAACAATTTATTTGATTCTTAAATTTAAAAATGTATGCTATATTAAAATTCAAATTAGAAGATTACAAATGAAAGCTTGATAAATTTAATTTCTTAAAGCCATTGACTATACCTTGATATTTGAAGAAGTGAAGTACCACAGCTGTCAATGTCTTGTATACGATGAATTGTATAGCTTCCTTGTTTGCAACCTTGGGATAAGCCTTTCTATTTTCTCAAATGCCTTTGTTAAACCTTAAACAAAGCCAACAAGGACTCCAGCAAGATAGCTTAGTCAGGAAAGTGCTCTCTTTGTGAGCTGAAGCCATAAGTTCTTTCTCCAAACAAACAAACAAACAAAAAAGATCTATGCTTTATAATACTTGATCAACTATGTTCATAGCAGCTTTATTCATAATAGCCAGAACCTGGATACAACCTTGATGTCCCTAGACCAAAGAATGGATAAAGAAACTGTGTTACATTTACACAATGGAATACTTCTCAGCTACTAAACACAAAAATCTAAAATCTTGAAATTTACAGACAAATGGATGGAGATAGAAAAGATCATCCTGAGCAAGGTAACCCAGAGAGAGAAAGATATGCATGGTCCATACTCACTTATAAGTGAGTATATTCGCCCCACATAGATGTCCTCTGAGAGACTCTACCAGCAGGGGAACAGGACAGATTCTGGGACTCACAGACCGACTCTGGGTAGAGTTCTGAGAGTGATTCGGAAGAGTGGGGGGATGGAAGGGCCCAGAGGATTCAGGGGCCCCACAAGGAGACCACCATAGCAGGCAGATCTGGACCCAGAGGTCCTGCAAAAACTGTTGCACCAACCAAGGACATGCATGCAATGAACCTAGACTTCCTGTTCAGATCTAGCCAATGGACAGCTCACTCTCCACGGTTGTAGGGAGAGCGGGGGCTGCCTCTGACATGAACTCTGGTGCTTCAGATTTGATCATTTCCCCTTGGTGAAAAGGCCCTGGGGGCACCCAGAAGAAGGGGAACCAGGCTTTCTGGATGAGACCTGATAGGCTGTGGTTATATTGTCAGGGAGGAGGTGCCCTTCTGTCAGAGCTCTATGGGAGGGGAATAGGGCAGAAGACAGGGAGGGTTGGAAAGGGAAGATACAGGCAAGGAAATAAAAATTGGTGTGTAATCTGAATAAATTATAATAAATTTTAAAAAGACCCATGAAATTAAAAAAGCAAAGAAGGATATATGATGGCGTTTTGGGAGTGGAAGGGACTTGTGAAATTATATAATTATATTATAAATTCAAAAACAATTAAAAAAAACTCCATGCAGTAGCACATATCTAATCACAATGCAAGGGAAACAGAGAGTGGAAAATCCTTGCGGCTGGTAGATTAACCAGCCAAAACAACTAAAAATTCTGTATCACACTTTTCTTAACTAACAGGAGGTTGGTTTTTGCTGATTGTTGTTGTTGTTGTTGTTGTTGTTTTGTTTCGTTTAGCATGGGTATTTGGTAACTTTATGCTATGATTTTCTCTAAAAGTTTTTTCTTAATTTTTATTATTCTTTTCTATAAGCACGTTTTGTTCCTCTGTTTGTGTGGCTGTGTCCCTACCACATGTGTACAGTGTCCCCAGAATCCAGAAGAGGGCACCAGATTTCTTGGAACTGGAGTTATAGCCAGTTTTGAACTGACATGTGGGTGCTAGGGATAGAATCCAGGTCTTCTCAACAAGAAATTCTTAACCTCCAAGTCCAATGAAACACCTTTCTGGGAAAACCAGCTAATCAACCAACCAACCAACAAACAAAAATACAAAAACACAAAAGCAAATGAAATTAAATAAGAAAAAATATTGGAGGTCAACTTCTGACCCTATGTGGACACACACACACACACACACACACACACACGCGCACACACACACACACATGCTCATGCAAATATGAGCACACACATGCAAATATTCAGAAACATCCATTTACTTTATAGAATCTTATGAAAACTCTAGTAAGTTCTTTAAATAACAACAACAACAACAAAATAGATCAATGTGTCTACCAAATGATACCTTAAACATGATAAATATATTTCAGTAAATATTTGGTTTGACACAGTTACTAAAAAGAATTTGATTGCTTCTCAGTCCCTCCAGTAGCAAGAGTTATTCCTTATTATTTATGTATTCACGTGGATGGGAAGGGGATAACACATTTAAAAAAAAAAAGGAACATTTTCAAATCTTCTGACTTTATAAACATGTTGTTATTATAAAAATTTATGTTAATTTTATTCTTTTTGAGATTTTATTTATGACTACTATATTTTAGTCATTTGTACTTCTCTGCCTTCCTCTTGTTCTTGTTTCTATCTTAACCCCTTTGATGTTATGATTTCTTCTTTATTGTGTGTGTGTGTATGTGTTGTAACCTGCTGAGTCCTTTTATTGTTCCTATGTATTTAGAGCTGACCACTTATGATTGGATAAGCAATCAAAGATTTTTGACTGGAGAAATCCAGTTCTCCTCCAGGTAGCAGCCATTAATTGCCTATAGCTCTTCATCTAGGAATGAGGTCTTATGAGATTCCCACCTATCTTGGAATGTCAGCTGATGTTTTCATTGTACAGGTTGTTTAGGTGACCTTTTTCTTTTCTATTTCTTCATCAATGATTATCAAGTATAAATTCTGGAAAAGGATAAAACAACTCTTTATAATAACCACATGGTTATAAAAATTGTAAGATTTGAAAATGTTACTTCTTATGTAATCATTTTCTTCCCCATTTTAAACTATCATATTTGGAAAAACTCAGTTTCTTTAAGAAACAGTTGCAAATTAATAGGCATATTCTCAAGCAGTAGAAAGGCTTGAGACTCTCTGATATCTCCTGAATGTTGTGGCTATATCTTCTGTGTCAGTGCCCTCTTTGATGAGGTAGCTGCATAAACCATACGGCTGTCTTAATTGTTGAGAGGAGAAAACAATGCTGAAGTTGAAAATTATAAAATTCATCTGAACCCCATGAAACATTTTAAATTCTCTTTTATGAAGCATAGTACATTATGCTTTAGTTTTCTGCTTTGTTTTTATCTTATTTCATCTTAGATGATGACACATTTTTCTATTGATCTCTCTGTGGCTAAAGAGTAAGCTGGAAAAAAATGACTTGTTGTTGTATCAGAGCTAGTCAATAACTTTTGAAATATAGTCTTTTTCCATAACTTCCCTAGGGTATTGTGACTATGCTACCTACTTTATACCTGTGTGCTCAGTCTACAGTGATAGAAGGTGTCCCATTCATCTGCCTTATTTCATGCTACATTCTTGGGCAGTATTAATGTTGTTCCTTGTTGAACCCCACCCCTTTTCCTGTGATTTAAAAAAAAATTTGAAGGCAGTAAAAATGGATAATGAGAGAGATATGGTTTCTATGTGAGACTGTTTCTCCTCATAGATTCCTACTGTCAAGCCCAACTTGTAAATATTTTTAATTCCTCATCATCCTTCCTGGGATGGGATGAGATCCATACACTTGCTTTTCTAATAAACAATTTGGGCTGATATCAAAGCATTTCTAATTATTTGTAGGCCTGGCATGGAAGCTTCTAGTCTTCATACAACCTAATCTATTGCAAGCCTGGACCTTGAAGGCTTCAGCTTCCAGTTTCTGTCTACTAACCTAAGTGTAGAACGTTTTCAGTCTCTGAGACTTACTGCTGAACAAACTCACCATTTCCATTTTCACTCTGGCTGGGGGACTCAACTCAACTGTTCTGGTTTAAATTGGCTGATTCTCGTTTAAGTCTGACTGATTCAAATTGGCTTCTCTTGGCTTCTCACTGAATATGCTCTGCTTAAAAAATGCCTCTGAACTCCATTAACTAAACTGCACTGAACACAACCAAACTGCACGTACTGACTGCATGAACTCTACTGTATTCTTTTACTGTGCTCTCTTTCTTTCTACTCTGTGTTTCTCTCACATAGTTTCTCTTTCCTGTTTCTTCTTGTGAGAGATGAGTGTATCCGATTTCTGATTCATTCTGTCAAATCTTCCTCTGATTCTTCATTTTGTTTGTTTCTCAATTAGACATAATTGCTTGGGATTGAAGGTATGTATTAAAGATGTCTCTGTGTCTAGCCAGGGGGCGTGTCTGAATTCCAGCTAGATCACACAGACCTAGGTTTTTGGCTAACATCCAAGACCTTGCAGGAGTAGCCATGTTGCTAGACTAAAGTTCCTCTACAACTCTTTATTTTAACCTCTGCTCCTTCTGATCTCCATTGAATTTAGACAAATTTTAAACATGCGCAAAGTGACTTTTGAAAGTACTCTCATCAATTTGTGTGATTTTGTGACATCTAATTTCCTAATGAATGTTTCATTCTACATGACTTACCATACTTTACCTTTTGAGTTTACTCTATTGAAAACAGGTCACACATCCAATATTACAAAATCTTTGTGTCACTAATCATATAGATTCAGGATTATTTTTCTAATGTGAAATAATTGCACATATATACTAAGGTATATGGTACCCAAGCATAAACATGAAATTCATTTTGTCCCATGTACATAACATCTTACCCAGAAAGCACTAATTATGTTTTTGTTTGTTTGTTTTCTTGTCTGTTTTAACAATGGTTTAAGTTCACAAATACTTTGGCACTGATTCATTGTCACCTGGAATTAAATACAATGTGTAGCACTATGTTGGAAATCAAAATATTTTAGAGAAGTTTACATTTTACAATTTTTTATTACAGCAATTTAATTATGCTTATTAATATATTTTCAAATGAAACATAGTGAGAATCAACCTGGCTACATTATTCATGCATTAATCATCAAGAGAAAGTGGAAAATCTAACGCCCTATTTATTAAAAATGGGACTAAGATCCCTTTTTAGGTAAATCTTCTTTTCACTTTTTTAATCTATGAATGATCCAATTGGAATATAGTCTGCTGTTGGACCACTGAACACTCAGCATTCTAAACATCTATATTGGCTTATATACAATATAATATTATTTATTAAAATACATTTCCACATAATATGAGACTTCTTTATTATGTCATTCATTATCGTATTGCTTTTCATATTAAATTATACAGTGACTCAAAATATTCATCTTGCCTAAATGCACTTTTGCAGCTATAATCTATCTGCTTTTCAGTGATTCTGGTCTTTGGAATGATTGAGAAACATGTTCACTGGGTAGTTAATCCCATTTATGATCTGAGTGACCAATTTGTGTGTTACATTACCTGCATAATATCCCCATTGTACATAATGTATTTTTGATTTAACAGCTATAATATCACTGTTATGCTCTTTCTCAGTCAAGTGTTTTCATGGGCTTTGATATTTAGGGAGAATCTTCCGGGCACTCCAGCCAATAATCATCCAAGGGTACTATATTTGTTATAAAGTACCCTCACCTCCTGTCAATAGCATATTCACTTTATCAATATCCTTGTATTTATGTGCATTTTAGCTAAGCCATATGGGATGTTAATGAGTACACTTGCTGGTTATAGAATTCATATTTTAGCAGTGGGTAGCTTTTTCTTATATAACTTTATAATTAACATTCCTTTAATATCAAGTCTATGTGTATTTTCAAATTCAGAGATGTGAGAATTGTGTTATGGACTCGATGCATTATTTCTCTTTAGTACTGAATCATCTGAACTGCTCTCATTGACAGAGAGCTAACAGACTGTGCACATGGTAACACTGGATACTGCACTGAAAAGTATTTTGAGAACCAAAGACATTTCAGCTTATGTTCGTGACAATCATCTTAATTAACTCTGAAGTATTTAATTTAATGACAGTATCATTTGCTTCTTCATAACTTGGCCACAAATCAGATCAAGACTCTAAGTTCACATGTTTACATATGAATCCCATATTTCTCACAAACATTCAAAATTGCTCCTATGAGTCTCAATTTATGCTTTACTGAAAGCAATGGCTGAATGACGAAGAATCACCAGAATAAAGGTAATTTTGCCTTACATGTTTTCTTCATACCATTTCCTTTGGAAAAAACTAAAAGCTGTATGCCAAACTCTGAGACATATATGTGATATATACAACTCTGTCCTTGTTTTAAGGAAGTATTTTGAAATTATGATGCTGTAAGGTATAGTCTAGCTTTGTGATTCATATTATGTGTTATCATTTCAAAAAAGTACTAAATCCAGTCTTATAAAGTCAGGTATTATGTCCTCACATCCCTTTTGTCCTTTCTCTGACCCTCCCCAAAAAAATTTTACTCATTTTTAAAATTGAAAATAGGTCATTCTCTCATTCCCACCATAGTTTCCCTTACCTCCACTTTCTCCAACTTTCCCCCTACCTTCCCTTCCAAAATACACTCCTCACCCTCCTTTCCTTTTTTAAAAAATGATAATAACAAAACAACAAAAAAAGCCTAGGCCTCAAAGAGACTACAGACAACCAGGACAAAACAAGATACTATAAGAAGAAGCCAGATGTGGTGGTGCACACCTTTAATCCCAGCACTCAGGAGGCAGAGGCAGGAAGATCGCTGCAAGTTCGAGACCAGCCTGGTCTATAAAGCAAATCCAGGATAGCCAAGGCTACACAGAGACACCTTGTCTTGAAAAACCAAAAAAAAAAAAAAAAAAAAAAAAAAAAAAAAAAAAAAAAAAAAGAAAGAAAGAAAGAAAGAAAGAAAGAAAGAAAGAAAAAGCAATAAGCTTTACACTGAGACTGATCAAGGCAACACACAAGGATTCTAAGAGCAGCCAAAAGGATCAAAGATATACCCACAATGGCAACCATGTTTAGGAGCAACCCCCGCAAAGAACACCAAGGTTGTAGCCATAACATGTACACAGAAGACTTGGTGCAGACACACAGAGGCCCCGTGCTTGCTGCTTCGGTCTGTCTGAGCCCATGTGAGCCTTGCCTAGTTGATTTTGCAATTCTTGCTCCCATGATGTTCTCCGTTGCATCTGACTCCTGCAGTCTTTCTTCCCCTTCACTTAACATAAAACGACATTTTCATGAGATCACTATTGTATGTACCTTCGACTTCATTAGTGAAGAGTACCGAAGCTTTCCCTCTGTACCTCATGACGAGCATTTAGTACAAGTCTTCATCTACTTCCTGTCCTTTCCTTCTGCCAACTGGAGTGTGGATGCTGTCACACTGGTGCGTGATGGTGCGAGGAGACAGTAAATATCCTCCATGATCCTCATCTCTGCATTTCTATAGGGGGGAAGGATAGCGCCCTATACAGTATCAGTCCTACATAGCAGGGTTCGTATATTACAGTACCCTATACAGTATCAGTACTGTATAGCAGGGTTCATATATTACAGTACCCTATACAGTACTGTATAGCAGGGTTCATATTAGTACAGTGCCCTGTACAGTATCAGTATTATAAAGCAGGGTTCATATAGTTCAGCGCCCCACAGAGTATCAGTATTATATAGCAAGGTTTATATAGTACACTTTCTACCCACTACCAACTTACAGAGCAACCGTGATCTTAATAAGAATTATAGACTACTATGAAGGAGGAGCTATGGGAAGAATATATATATGTAAGAGATCTGGATGACACTTTCTGCATAGTGTGGCCTTAAATGGGTTCCTCACGTTCCAGGAAGCATCATCGTGCTCACGCTCATGCAAGCAGCCATAGTCCTACTCAGAAGGTCAAAAATCCACAAAAGGCATCAAAGCAGATATGGATTTGTTGGGTGGGAAATTTTTTTTTTTCATTGAAGGAGAGGAAGGAAAGTAAGAAGAAAACAGGTATGTACAATGATAAAAAAAAAAAAAACCACAGGTGTTAGTATGCCTAAATTTCTGATTCCTAATTAGTAAACAGATATCTAACACATGTACTACAGCTATGAACTCCCTAAACCTAGGTTTCGTCAACTTTGAAAAAGGAAATCGCCTGATATTAAGCTAATCTAGAACACTGGATTATTGTGAAATTAAAAAAAAATTAAACAGAGTACTGGGAGTGGTGGCTTAGGCCTTTAATCCCAGCAGTGCATGCAGATCACTGTGAGTTCGAGGCCAGCCTAGACTACAAATCAAGTTCAGGACAGCCAAGGCTACTCAGAGAAACCCTGCCTTGAAAAACAGCTTTAACAAGTTTAGAATAGATTCAACT
This sequence comes from Acomys minous, assembly GCF_964271855.1. Taxonomy (NCBI): domain Eukaryota; kingdom Metazoa; phylum Chordata; class Mammalia; order Rodentia; family Muridae; genus Acomys; species Acomys minous. The sequence goes on along the minus strand of NC_140497.1, from coordinate 46,159,635 downwards.
TAGATTTAGGATTCTCAAAAAGGATTTTAGTGATAATACGTCCAAGGATTCCTGATATGAATCAAATATGAATCTGAAAAGTAACTAACATGTGGGACATATACCATGTTATAGGCAAAGTTTAAGTGTTTTATTTACCAATACTTTTGATCATATACATTTTTTTACAAAGAGACAATTATATCTTCTGGTTGCTGGTGCTTCTTTCACCAAATATGGTGAATTGACAGGGCTTGTGAAGCAGATTTCTCCCCAAACTAAGTATATAAGGAAGCTGGAAGTCCCCCTCCTTACAGTAACCCCCCTCCAAAATCACTTTTAGTACTGGACTCTGAAGTAGAGACTGGAAAACACAAAGGTCTCCTGATTGCCTTATTGAAATTTCTCATCATGCTTTCTACCATCCTTGCCTCAATTATTAACTTTCCACTTTGATTTCTTTCATGCTGAGATTTTCTTGACTCTTTCTCTTTAAAACGGAAGGGCCACAGCCTATCAAAAACTCCTGTTCTCCACAAGAGCAGTATAACATCCCTTAGGGATACTGGACTTTTGATTCATTACAGTTTCTGACATAAAGTGCTAGTATTACTGTGTCCAGTACTTAAAGATACAATTCACTGCTTAGATGTCAATATTGTTGCCACAGAGAGGGACTTCTTCAAATGCTGGCAGTGCCAGACTGAAAAAAAAATGTGCCATCCACAGCCTCATGTTACATGACTTTAACATTCTCTTTTCTGCAGCAAATTGAAATGCTAAAGAGAAAAAAATCGTCCAACACAAAGAAAAAAATTTAAATTGACACATGTAGAGTACTTCATCAAAAAGAATCATTAAAGTAGATAAAAAAAACTCTAACAAGATTGATAAGAAATTCCAGAAAAGACACAGAAATCAATGATTTGAATGCCAGAGTGGATGCCTTTGTAAATCCTGCAGCCAATTAAAAGCACAAATAAGATGGAGAAATCTCATAAGGTCTCACCCTTAGATGAAAAGCACAGGCAATTAGTTGCTGCTGTTATAGATGCTCAGTCTCCTCCATGGATGAGGCCATTGAGTTCATCCACACTCATGGTCAGCCCTGAACACCCATAATCAGTATGGTGTATTTATAAGTGTATATTTAATAATACTAATTAAAAAATAAGACTCCATGAATTTGAGGAGTTGGGAGGCGAATCACAGAAGTTGAGGGGGAGACGATGAAAATACAGTACTTATATAAATTATAAAATTCAAAAATAATTTAGAAGTACAAAAAAACAGTGGAGAACATGATTTTCTTTTTTTAGTACATTTTATTAATTTTTTCTCCTTTATTAATTTATTCTTGTTACATCTCAATGGTTATCCCATCCCTTGTATCCTCCCATTCTTCCCTCCCTCCCATTTTCCTTTTATTCTCCTCCCCTATGACTGTTCCTGAGGGGGATTACCTCCCCCTCTATATGTTCATAGGGTATCAAGTCTCTTCTTGGTAACCTGCTGTCCTTCCTCTGAGTGCCACCAGGTCTCCCCCTCCAGGGGACATGGTCAAAGGTGAGGCACCAGAGTGTGTGAGAAAGTCATATCCCACTCTCCACTCTACTGTGGAGAGTGTTCTGTCCATTGGCTAGATCTGGGTAGGGGTTTAAGGTTTACCGCCTGTATTGTCCTTGGCTGGTGCATGATTTTCAAAAACCCATATTCACATTTTTGGAAAGCATATTTTATTGGCCTCCATTTTCCTGGAATTTCGCCTGGGTAGAATATCTTGTGTTTTAATTTCTATTAAGAGATAGAATCTGAATTTATGTACCATTATTCACCATTCTTTCTTTTCTGTATTCCATAAGCCTGTATTATCAAATTGTAATTATCTTTAATGACTGAACTCTTATTTGTGATAAATGAAAATAAAACACTATCATCTCTACTAAAAGAAAAGTTATTTAAAATGATAAACATTTAAAGCAAGCAAAAAGAAAATCATGAGAGTGACTTTAAACAAATTAAATTTATTTTTAAAATTTCAGGTCAATTTGTTTTCACTTGAAATGTATTTTCTATATTGCAAACAGCTGTATAAATGAATCAGTTTAGCAAGAATAGCATACGTAAATGATCTTTCAACAAAATATTTAGGCCTCGAAAATTAGAACATATGCATAATGTGTACTCTTATTTGAAAAAATAATGCTGGTTAATGAAATTATTACATTAATGAATGTTAATAATGTAATAATAACTATCTTAATGATTTAAGATTTGACAAAGTGAACATGTTAAATCTTTAAGTATGATTGATAAGTTTATGCCATTTCCACAATGTTTTTGCTTCATTTATTTATATATATATATATATATATATATATATATATATATATATATATTGATCATATTCTTTCCCCTCTGTGGTAGTTTGAATGAGAATGGCCCCATAGGGTCTCATATTTGAATGCTTAGTCCATGGTTGGTAGACATGCCCTGACTGAACATTTTAATGAAATTCTGTATTTGTCAATGTGTGTGTCTCAGCATCTGTGTGTGTTGCTTGTACTTTTTCTATGAATGTTTGCTTTTCCGTTCATTTGTTTGTTACTATCCTATTCAGATTTGGCTGTTTTTATTTTATTATTTCCCTTACCCCCCAAGATGTCTATTTGTTTTCTATTAGGAGATAGCAAAGGAAGATCTGAATTTTTTGGGTGGGAAAGAAGGGAATATCTGGGAGGAGAAACCATGTTTAGAACATATCATATGAAAAAACAATTTACAATAAAAAAAATTAAAAGTCAAATTCTTTTTTTTGCATTTTTTCTTTATTAATTTATTCTTGTTACATCTCAATGGTTATCCCATCCCTTGTATCCTCCCATTCTTCCCTCCCTCCTCTTTTCCCCTTATTCCCCTCCCCTATGACTGTTCCTGAGGGGGATTACCTTCCCCTGTATATGCTCATAGGGTATCAAGTCTCTTCTTGGTAACCTGCTGTCCTTCCTCTGAGTGCCACCAGGTCTCCCCCTCCAGGGGACATGGTCAAAGGTGAGGCACCAGAGTATGTGAGAAAGTAATATCCCACTCTCCACTCTACTGTGGAGCAACTGGACCCATATTTGTCATCTTGTACAAAACTCAAATCCAAGTGGATTAAAGACCTCAACATAAAACCAGAGACACTAAGTCACTTAGAAGAAAAAGTGGGGAAGAGCCTGGAACATATTGGCACAGCAGACAACTTCCTGAACAGAACACCAACAGCCCAGGTCTTAATGTCAACAATTAATAAATGGGACCTCATGAGGCTGAGAAGCTTCTGTAAGGCAGGAGACACTGTCAAGAGAACAAAACGACAGCCTACAGACTGGGAAAAGATCTTCACCAACCCTACATCTGACAAAGATCTAATATCCAAAATATATAAAGAACTCAAGAAATTAAACACCACCAAACCATATAACCCAATTGAGAAATGGGGCTCGGGACTAAACAGAGAATTCTCAACAGAGGAATATCAAATGGCTGAGAAACACTTAAAGAAATGCTAACCTCCTTAATCATCAGGGAAATGCAAATCAAAACAACTTTGAGATTCCATCTTACACCCATCAGAATGGCTAAGATCAAAAATTCAAGTGACACCACATGCTGGCAAGGATGTGGGGAGAGAGGAGCACTCCTTCATTGCTGGTGGGAATGCAAACTAGTACAGCCACTTTGGAAATCTATCTGGTGCTATCTCAGAAAAATGGGAATAGGGCTTCCTCAAGACCCAGCTATTCCACTCCTTGGAATATACCCAGAAGATGTACCAGCACACAACAAGAAAATTTGCTCAACCATGTTCATAGCAGCCCTATTCATAATAGCCCGAACATGGAAACAGCCTAAGTGTCCATCAGTAGAAGAATGGTTAAAGAAAAGTCAAATTCTAACAATAATTTAAAATATTTTGAAGGAGAAAGATAGACTCATTATTTAGCTATAGTTATTCAAACTATTGTGTTGAAAGAGTAATAAAATTGATTTATGAAAAAAAGACGTCTCTATATCAGACTTCAATATGTTCCAATTTTCATATTTTTACACTATGTAGACACAATAATAGTAATAGTTTAGGGGTTCTGTGTGTTGTTTTAGTAACACTATTATTATTTAAGTCAGAGTAAGTGTATTTTCTAAAAAATGCCTAAAATCCTTCTAGCTTTCATGAAAAATATGATGGATTATTGTTTGAATATCTCACAAAATACTTCTTGTCTTAGGATGAGCATTTTGGTTAAATGATGTAAAATTGGGCAAGTAAAATCTATTCTGGAGAGCATGGCAGTGGTTGCTAATAATGCTAATAGTCACTTGTCTTGGGATAATGCTAGAACAATTAGGATACTCTGAACAACAATGTCAGCCTTAAAAAATCTTGAATATGGATTGTTGGAATATGAGCCCTGTCCCCTTACGTGTTCCTTCTGTTCTAACTCTTCCCTAGAACTGCCATAGAAATATGAATTTGCACAAGGTTAGGAGATTACAAAATTAGAACAGATGTGTGCGTGTGCGCGCGCGTGTGTGTGTATGTGTGTGTTTGTGTTATAAGACAGCAATATTAATCAGTCTGTGATTATAACAATTGTAATTAGAATATCAAGTAAGCATTTAGATACTCAAATCTGAGTTTTCAGGTAAAGTTTGGTTTGTTGTGCTACCAACAGAGAGAACTTTAGTTTGACAAAGATTGCAGTGGTTAATTACCAAAGATCTCTATCATTTGTGGGCTGAGCCTAGTGGACATACACATGATAATGTTTGTGGGTAGCAAAGCCACTATGAAATGGCTGTGTATTTATCTTCCTTACAAAACTCTCTCCTACTTTAAGGTAAACTATGGATTTTTGTACTATGTGAAAATGAAACAAAAGTAAACAAAATCTCTGAACTTTGTGTCCTAAATGTATACATTTTTATTTCCATGGATCTATGAAAGTATTGATGATTTTTCATTTGTATACCAAATGATAGCCGTACCGAGAGATATGCAAAAAGTTGATGGTCAATGTCCCTACTCATTTAGGTGACAGGTGAATTTGCAAGTCACTTGTATATTCACTAGAGTAAACAAGCACATAATATATACTGTTCATGGGAACAAACCCCTCAATTGTGTGAATTCCTTACTATTGGCCAGAAACTTCTTAATATGTATAGTTTGATTCTGACATAGGATTAATTCAACCACAGTCTGAAGATTCCAACTGATACAACTTGTCCAGCTCTAGAGAGTAGAAATAATTTCTATGCCTTAACGTCATAGTCATAGAACTACTGACTTACATTACTAATCTAACACAGTTAAGATAATCAGTATTCCAAAGATAATGATCTATGTTACTGGAAATGAGAAAGTGAGAAAAATTGAAATCAAATAAGGATTACTTCACATTCTTGGGCTTAGGTCTTACTTTATTTTATACCTCTTTAAAGATTTTTATTTTTAATTTAGATGTATGAACATTTTGCTTAGATGTATGTCTGTGTACCGTCTACATGTCTGGTTCTTACAGAGGCCAGAAAAGGACATATGATCCCCTGGAACTAGAATTAGATACCGTTATGAGCCACCATGTACATACAAAAAAATCAAACTCATGTCCTGTGGAGGAGTAACCAGAGCTCTTAGTTGCTTGGCCATCTTTCTAGTCCCTCGTGTCTTATTTTTTTTTTTTTTTTTGGTGCATCAAAGTTTTGATGAATCAACTTCATTCATAAAGGAAGAAAAACTAGTTAGTATCTTAGTGATAGATGGATTCCATTTTTTTATAACATGCCAATGAGGTCCACCTGGACTTGTATCTAATAAGTAACAGCAATCTTGTTCAAATTAGCTTTTGCATTTTGTTGTTTTGTTTTACATAGAGCCAAGCTAATATCTGTGCTTAATTGTGCAATTGCAAAACAAAGTTCAAATTGTATATGGTAAAAGACCTTCAAGGGTAAATTCACAGTCTGGATTAACTCATGCTAAAAATGCACATCTAAATTCTATTTTATCAAAAATCAAAGCACCAGGAGGCATTGAGACACTTAATATGGAATCTCTGCTCTTTCATCAATGGTTGCACTCACATAAAGAACATGTTACATATGTAGTGTTTTATGCATAGACATGATTTCTCCTCCAAGCAGGCATAAGGTCAAACAATGAAATAACAAACAATTTGTATGCAATATAAATGAACCATTAGTTTTATATGAGCTTTATTTGTGGTGCTTGTCTCATCATAAGAACTTGTATTGGAACAGTACATTTTCCCCAAGATGCCAAAGATAACAAAACAATTAAAATTGTTAAAAAATATGCACAGTAACAGTAAAATAACTTTTAAAAATTAAGCCAAAACCTTGCAGATAACTTTATAGTTGTGCCTAAAAGACGGAGATAGAGATGGAAGAGTGTAGTGAAGACGAAGCTGAAGTTAAATTACTCACCTATTCAAGTATGAGGAACAGAGAAAAAAAACTATGGGAAGAATTGCTGTTCAAATTTTCAGACTATGACAATAAATAATTCATTCTTGAACTTTTGAAATACATAGGAGGAAATCAATAAATGAGAACTGTTTAAGCTCCGAGTATGGAAAACACAGCTTTTATTTTATTTGGAGTGACTACATGCTCTCTCATACCCAAATGCATTTATCACTGTCTTACATGTGTGTGGGTCACATTCATCAAGCTCAGGCATGAGTGTGCAGCGCAGCCACAACGGAGACACCAGGTGGTGATTGAGTTAAGCTCCGCGTTTCACACAACACTTGACTGACACTTTTAAAAATCTTTGTGTGTTCATATCTGTATCTTTTTAAGTGATTACAAATATGCACTGTACTTTTGTATAGAGTATTGTAGACTGTCAGAAGTGTTCTAGGCATCAAAATGTGTGAGTAAGATACAAGCATCAATAGCCTTATAAGCTGGGAAGCTTTTTATTCTCTGTGTTTTATTTACAACCAGTGATTCAATATAAAGGAAATGTATTCAATGATCATATGAAATATAAACTTTACTTATTGTTAATTATGTTATGAAAGATATTTTCCATTTTTAAACATTATTTTAGGCCTGAAAATATGTCATTTACTAAGCACATGAAAAAATCTGGGTTTGATTGATAGCACAGAAGGAAATAAATTAATTAATAAAAGAGTAACAATAAATAAAAACATTATTATAGACATAGGGTTGTTTTAAACTAAATTAAGCATGAAGATTCAGTTCTGCGGATCAAGAGTTATATAGACAAGAAATAGTTATATAGTCAAGAAAAAATTGCCTTTATTTTATGAAGGTAATTAAATATTTCCTAAATTAAATTACTTTAGCAAAGTTATATAATCTTGTACACATTGTTTTGTCAGGTTTCATTTGTACATGCTTGCTACAATTTTGAGGTATATATCTCATACCATTGTGTACTGTCTTATATTTCTCAAAAACTTACCAGGAGATTAGTTTTGTGTATTTGTCTATAATTTATCTTCCAGGCCCAGAAAAAGAATCATTAAGTGTATCCCATTTTGCTTGTTGTTGTTTGCTACAGTACCTGTAAGAAGCGTTATGTTTCTGTGAATATCAGTATTATCATCTTGATGATGTCATTGATGTAGGGTTGATTATTTTCATTCTCTTACTGATGGACTTTTAAGCATCTTTCAATATTGAATAAACATGTCACTAAAGATTTAAAATATGAATAAACAATAAGGACACAAAATATATTTCTAGAATTTAAAATTAAATTAAATACTATAATGACATCATGTATATCTGTCAGAAGAGTGAAAATGAAATGACTACCTAAAATGTTTGTAAGATTGTATAGTGATCAATGATCAAAGATAAGTAAATAGGAACATAAAATAACACAAATATTTGAAACAGGTTTCTTAAAAGGCTAAGAAACCTTGTATATCAACTATGTATCCTAGACATTTCTTTCTCAGGTACAGAATTGAAAGTAGATGAAATGCAAAACATGTTACATAAATTTTCTTTATTTAATTACATCCTTAATTTATGAGACTCTAACATAATTATGTCATTTCTTCCTTTTCTTTCCTCTCTCCAAAATCTCCATGTACCCTTTTGTTCTTTTTTTTTTCAAATTCATGCCCTCCTTTTTCATTGATTATTTTACATCTATATATGTCTATGTCTATGTGTATACATATACATTCCTAATATTTTCTCAGTCTGTATGAAGTTATTTGTATGTATATGTTTCTAGGGATGAATATTTACACAAAGAATATTGTGCAGGGTTGAATTGTCACGGATAGTCTCCCATTGACTCCTCCAAAATGAAACACACTCTGTAAATCTATACATAAGGTGGAATGTCATGCAGTAATGGAAAACAATGAGAATAGCAGACACTTTGCTACCTATAACTCTCAAAACAAGAGTCGTGACTGAAAACTAGTTGTAAAATATATATGCAGCATGACTCTATTTACACGCTATTTTAGGAAATTCACCGTAATTGCTCCATTTCAAAAGTAACGGTAGGCACTGAAGTCTAAGAAGGGAAAAAGAAAGGGAAATACAAAATACAAGAGATGAATATTATGCATATGTCACTTATCTTCATTTGGTGAATTTTTCATGGTGCATGCATAATAAAATTATTAAGATAAAACTGTGTTTCACTTATATGTTTAAGGTGAACGGATTCCATGTGCTCCATATCCTACCTTTTGTTATTGCCTAATTCTAAATGTTAGTTTCTCTCATTACAATTGGATTTTAGTTTTCCTGCTGAGCCCTGCTACTTGGGATGAGTTTTCCCGTCTATTATGCTTAATTATTCTTTCTGAGATGCCCATTTATTAGCGATGCCCACTAGCCAGTATCATTATAAAAATGAACGATAACTAATTTTGTGCTTCTTTTAATATGAAGGCCCTTACACTGTGAAAAATCCCAAGCTGTCTATATAATGAAAGACTTCAAAGAGAGGTAGCCACAGGGCTTAGATTAAAGCTGTGCTCATGGAAGACAGAATGTTCTGGATTCGGTTTGTGGGGGGTGTGGTTTGGGGTTCTTTTTTTTGTGTCTCTTTTTGTAATCAGGATATATTCTGTGTTTTTCTTTTCTTGGTGCATCTAAAATTTTTAATGTAAATCCACATCCATCAGAGGAAAAGGCTACAGGGAGGACAGATGAGACTTGATAGGTTGAGGTCAGATGTTAGGGGAGGAGGGCTCCCCTTCCTGGATGAGGCGTTTATCAGAAAACAGATTCAGTTTAGACTGAAGAAAATTATTTATGTGACTGAATGACACAGGTGTAGTTACCTCTAATATAGAAATGTTCTTCTCGCTTTAATGTAGCTTAGAAAGGAAAGCATTTGCTGTTTTGTGGGTTCTTTACTCTCTTCCACCCTTCTCTACCCTGATTCCACTCCCAACATTAGGTAGGAGACAAAGAAGAGTAGAGAGGAAAGCTGGCGATATTATTAGAAAACTTCCTGCCCTTTGGGGTGTCTAGTTCCTTGGGACAAGTCTGCCTTGAGGGCATTCAATTTCTTCTAGTTTCTTTGTGTACCACCACTTGACAAACCACCACAACAAACAGTAATCAGAAACCACAACAACCACCTGCCACACCTCTCTTGGGGCTCTAGCATTTATGTAACCTCTTAAGAGTTCCCAGAATTCCAGAAACATGCAAAAACTATCTGCAGCCGGCAGAACCACACCCCTGCCAGAGCATGAGACAAATCATAATCAGCTACTATGAAGCAGCCCCGTATCCCCATACCTGGGATCAAAATAGAAATATATTCTCATAACATGTCTGTGGTTTTAAAGAAACCAACAATTCTCACTCCACATATTATCTTAGTTCTATCTGGGTTTGTATATAATTGCATACTTTCTTGTAACTCTACCATCTTCAGCTAGTGGCTTCTTATGCTCTGCATTTTAGAAGCAGAATTTGATTCTGTTTTATAGAAGAAACCAACTGCCTAAAAATGCTGAGGTCAATACTGATGAGCAACTTTCACCTTCCCAGACTATTTTCTTCTTCAATCATTTACAGGATTTAGGTTGAAGTGTTTACCTTTTGACTGACTTGCAGTTGGGCTCACCAAGCACTCCTGAGCAGAGGATGTGCCAGCCTGGATGGAATAGCAGTGTGCCGATGGCTATGGCATACGGTGCCTGGAAAAGGTGTGCCACACAGAGGTCACACCTGTTAAGACAATTGGTCCAAATGCTAATAAAAAGCAGGTGCAGATACTATTACAGTCTTTAGGAGCTATGATTTCTACATAAAATTTTATCTACTGCTACATCTATATGGGTCTTTCTATCTGCAGACGCTTTTCCCTCTTCTCAGTATTTGGACCAATCATCTTAATAAGGTGACCTCTGTCTGCCAGACCTTACACAATCATTGCATGCCATAACTGTCTTCCAGGTCCAGCCAGGCATGTATGCTTTTGCCAGTCTGGTAAGTTCACCCTCTCATTCATAAACCTGGCACATTCACATCCATCTTCCGTGGAACCGGTCTCACACCCAGTTTTCTATCTCAGTCAGGGGAACACAACCCATACCTTACAATCTCCAGGTATGAGATGGGATGCACATCTTGTACACAGGTCATCCTGTTATGTTCCATTGAGAAACACAACCAACATCAACAACAACAACAAAATGCTCATATGCTTTATAACAAGTTATAGCAAAAGCACAAACAATATGAAAGGTCAAAACAGTGTATCTTCTCCAAAATCCACTTTCCAATTACATTTGCCTAGTTGAACACAGAGATCTTAAGAGAATATCCATAAGCATCAACAAAGAATTCAAGGAGTTTAAAGAAGTCAGAAGACAAAAAACAAAACAAAACAAAACAAAACAAAACAAAAGATTCAATGAAGTTAAGAAGAATAGATGCCTTAGTGACTCCGAAGAAAACACATAGGGCTGAATGAAATGGAAAAAACAACAGAGACTCTGAAAACATTATTAATGAGAAATAGAAATGTTGAAGAGAAGTCTACCTGAAACAAAGGTAGATCCAAACAAGATGAAGAGCCACGTAGTGTGCTACATACCAGAACAAATTTCTGTGAGATTAGTAAGTACGAAGAAGGTTTACGTGAGCGTATACAACACTTTATTTCACAAGGTAAGAAAGTGAATTCTAGAGCCACCATGCAGAAAGCTTATTATGAATGTGTCTGGTGACTAAAGGGTCCAACTTCTCAAAAATGAACAAAGAGTACCTCTTTAAGAAAAGAGTTCAAAATACCTACTCCAGAACTTTTTGGCTACTATGAAAAAATACAATGGAATGATATTTAGGAATCAAAATTAAATACTTCATTTGCAAGAACAATGAAACTTGAGAATTACTTAGTCTATAAAATAAATCAGGAAAAGATAAATTTAATATTATCTCACACAAGAAATGAGGTAATAAAAAGGTAATATTGAAGCAGAGGGCAGAATGTCTGTGACCAAGCCAGTGTGGAACACAAAATGGAGAGAGGTCAGTCACGGTTTCTAAAATGATGAAGAATTTCAGGAGACTTGACTTTTATAATGATGAGCGTGCATAAGAAAACATTATATGTTCATGTTCTAAACACATATAAGCAATGATGACTATGTGAAGAAATGAAATGGTTAATGAATTTTGGTGATAGTACCTTGAAAGGATGTAAATATAGAAAATCTCATTTTGGACATGCAAAGGAAATTTAGTTATTTGTCAATTATTATGTCTCAACTCTAGATATATTGCAGAATCAGATACCTTTCACTTTACATGGAAAACACATAAAAAGTCATGCATAATAAAATGATTAAAATTTAATGTTTCTTATAGGAAACACTACTGTGAAAAAGTTATCACCTTATAGAAAATTATTAATTACAAAAATGTTACTCATGATACAATCAGATGCATGTTACACAGCTTTAGAATTACTCTGGATATAATATAGATAGCTGCCAGTATTTTTAAAATGTCACATTTTGCATATAAAAGATAAAGCATTATTATCTTAAAATTACTTTCTATAGTTTATTCCATAGAAACAAAGTGCCTATGTTATCATTTACAAACACATTTTCCAGAATAAAAACCCTGGGATTATAAATTCGTGTGCAAAAGTTTGCTTGCTAATTAAAACATTACTGTTAGATTTTATTAAAATCCCAGGGGGAAAATCTCTTGACAATATGGAACTTTCTGAATACTGGCAATAAAATAATAAAGGAAACTCTGGAAACATCTACAAGTTAAGTGGCTAATAATAAAATTAAATAGCATAGCAAGCCAGAGTTTAGAGACTATGAGGTTCCTATATAACATAAGTATTTGTGTTTTATTATTTTGTTTTACTGTGAAGGCAAAAGTTTAAATAACCTATGGCTTTCATTGAAAAACAAATTCTTCCTATCTGCAAACAAATAATTTTAAAAGAATTTATTACAAATCAATGGGGCAGCATGCCTCTCGTTTATTCCACTTGTTAACACACTTTTTATAAAAGTGCCAAGAATGGATGTGAATTTATTACTTCCCATTAAATCTGTAACAGACCATGCTAATTGGATGTCAACCTTTGTTTCTTACTCACATGCTTACTGACACTAAGGACCATTTGATTTAATCACACTTCAAAGAATATATGGAGTATGTATAATATTTCCTAGCTTATAGATAAAGTATGAGTTTTATTTCTATTAAAACAGATATTCACAATGTAATAAAGAATCATTCATCTTTAAAGAATGATATAACGATATATTTCATTATTAAATTGAATGTTACACATTTCAATTGCCAAAATCTGTAAATATGTCAATAAACACTTTTTGGAAGATAGTGAAAAAAGTTTCAAATGCTGTAAGACTATCTGTAGACTTCTTCATATTATATTAAGAAAATAAAAATGACAAACTGACAGCAATCTCCCTGTAACACCTACAAAACTCACTGAACATGGAAAAATTGAGCTGATACCTGTATAACAGCCCCAGGCCTAGGTGCTAGTGTCTGTGGTACAGAAAGGTACTCTACTTGCTACCAAAGGAGAAACATGAACCACAACTGAGCCTTTGATCTTCTATGGCATTTTCCGGCAGGGTATGCTAGTGTAGCTATGGCACAAAGCATGTTGGAGTAACCCAGCAATCCCTGCTTTGACTTTAGGCCCTCTCCATGAGATAGAACTAATATCTGACACTGCTTGAGTGGCCAACAGCCTTATACTACATAGCCTAGGGAATTGGGATGAAATAAAAACACTACTGGTGTAATAGATAAACAAATAAACAATAAAAAATAAATATTTAAAATGTTTTAATGTAGCAATAAAAATGACTCCTAACAACACTTTGCTATATTCACAGATCACTTCCCTTCTCATCCTTTATCAGAGACCCTTCCTCCTGCGGCAAAGGGGACAAATGTAAGGATCCAAAGCCAGACAATGCACAGTTAGAGACCTTGGAACGCTGAACCCTAAGTAGGATGTCCCAATTAATTTCCTCTCCTCAGGTCTCAGGGAACCTCATTTAAGAGCGGTCAGATATAGTGTAAGAGGCAGAGGGGAGTGAAGGTACCAAAGAAACAAAGCTCTGTAAATCAAAAGGATCAATGCACATATAAAGTCATAGACACAGACAGTATACACTGGGCCTGCATGGGTCTGTACCAGACATGCTCCTAGGTATGAAAGGAGTAGAAGAACATGGCTGCATTCCTAACTCAGATTTGATAACCACTCACAAATGAAAGTTTGTTTTCCCCAAGTGTGTCTCACCTCTCACCGGGGAAACAAAGTACTCCACCTTTATCTCCAACATTTTTCTAAACATGAAACTCATGCGTTCATTATTATGATTTCAGTCCTACCTCAGATGTTATTCTTTCTTTTCTTCAGTTCTTGATTGAGAGAAAGAAGAAGATCATTAAACTTTAAAGTTTCACTATTAGAGAAATAGGTCTACACATATGAAAAATAGGAACATAATGTTTGGAATGGAAAAAGTTCAAAAGAGAGGAAGTAGTGTTGAATATTTCTGTTCATCAAGAGGGCTCCTATCTGAATTTCTAAGTATTTTCCCAAAAGAAAACATGACCAAAATTTATTTATGGGATATATGACTTTTTATTCCAGTTACAAAGCTGGATGACACTGACATGTTATTATAAGGATGAAAAATTCTGTACGAATCTTTTTATCTCTGTGCAGTCAAGTATTATCCCTTAGGAAGAAATAAGAGGAATTTCGCCTTTCTTTTTTTTTTCTTAGTCTTTCCATTAAGACCATTTCAACCATCTACAAATGGAATGGTAGAGATGGAACCACTTTTTCCATAATTTATAATGTTTATAATATTAGATAAAGTTACAAAATTAGACTCATTTTAAAAATACATCTGGCTTTTATCTCGTATAAGGATGAGTATATTATTCTTTTCATGTTCTTTATTAAGCCATAATTTGTGATAGTAATATATGTTATATTAAATTAAAATAAGATTTTTAATAAAAAGTTATTTAGAGTTGTTAGAAAAATTCTAATAAAGCCATTTTATTAAATAACTTTGATTTCTTTTATTCAGAAAATATATTTAAATCTCTTCTACCTATTAGCAAGTAATGACTGCTAGTTTTTTCAGAATAAATGAACTAAATCAATGGAAGGCACAAATAGTCTATTATTAAATCATTTACATTTACATTTCCAATTATTAAAGGTATACAAAAGTATTTATGCATATTAAATATTATCATTGCTAATAAATTCCAGTATTTCCATTCTTTTATTTTTAAAACATTTTCCCTCTTTCATCATAGATAGCTGGTTTATAATTCAAGCAGTCATTATGACTTGTGATTTTAAGAAGCACTTTATGTTCTTTGTTTTTAATAGTGGTTTCTGTGCCTGTCGTGTGTCATTTCTTCTTTCTCCAATTATCTGAGATAATTGCTGGAGAATGGTCTGGTGCTTTCAATTTGTTAATTGCTTGCCCTGACCCCGATTTCTTATTGCAGACTGTCGTGTACCCCAAGTACTACTGCTTAACCTAGTCTAAGAAATTATTCCTGATTGGCTGATCAAAAGGCCTATACCTGGGCGGGGCAGAATGGAGCAGATGTGGCCAAAGTTCACCAGCCTTGTGAGTGAAGGATCTTGGGAGGGAGAAGCTGCCATGTACTGGTGGAGGAGAAGAAAGAGGATTGCCATGGTATAGGAAGGAGCCATGTGGGCCAAGAGGAGGAGCTCTAAAGTTCCGCATGAAAGTAACGGCCGAAATGAATAACCTTAGCAAGTATTTGGGGATTATGGATGAGAGGGAGCCTGGACAGAAATTATTAGAAACAGATGGCATGGGATTGAGGCTGGGCTGTAATGGAAGGTAGCTTAGGAGTTAATATTTACCATGCACACAGGTGATAAGGTTATTCTAAAATATATCAGGTCCCTGGGTGTTTATTGATTGTACTAGTGGGCTAAATAATACTACCGTAATAATTATAAGCCTAATAGTAAACATTTATTCGGCCAACCATTAAATTAACAGCAGGAGAGGAATATAGCATGTTAAACTGAGTACACATATTCTAGTATATCACAATCCAAAATACTGTGGTAATAGTATTTTTATTGGTGTGTGTGTGTGTGTGTGTGTGTATGTGTGTGTGTGTGTGTGTGTGTGTGTGTGTGTGTGAATTTCACATATGTATCCAAATCCTACTCATCTCCCTATCCGTTCATGCCCACCCCTCTACCCTTGCTATCTCTCCTCCAACAGGAAAAAAACA
Source organism: Acomys minous (assembly GCF_964271855.1). Taxonomy (NCBI): domain Eukaryota; kingdom Metazoa; phylum Chordata; class Mammalia; order Rodentia; family Muridae; genus Acomys; species Acomys minous. The sequence continues at coordinate 46,143,795 of NC_140497.1, read as the reverse complement.
CTCCTCATAGAAGCTGCAGTATGTCCCACACTGGGACTCCTCTCAGAGAGCCTGCCATTGCCCTGTGTCATGGAGATCCTGTAATTTTTTATCTGTAGGACCAGCCCCTTCACACTTTTCAGCAAGGGAGATAAGTGGCCAGGCTATCTCTTTCATGTTTATATCCTCTGTGCTATATCCTCTATAAGCTATCACTGTGTGAAGATGCTGTCCCAAAATACTGCAGCTGACTACAGGCAGGGGCAGCTCTCCTGTTCTCCTGCTCCCATGTCTGGCTCCCTGGTGATGACTAGGTGACAGGTGGAGCCAGTTCTCCACAGCCCTTTGACATCAACCAGAGTCATTCACCTGGTCTTTGTTGGTAGCTGATGTTTGCTGCTCTAGGACCACAAAAACGAGACATGGCCGCCAATGGCAGCACAGACCAGGATCATTCCATGGTCGCAGGTGGCTTCACCGTCTACTCACATCACTACCCTTGAGTCTCCAGTTCTGCCTCTCTTCATTGGGCCTACATCCTTCTTCTTCTCTTTCTCCTCTTAACTGCTCCTCTTAATGGTGCCTGTGGGGTGTCTCAGGAGTCCTATTGCCAACTTGTGCATTATTGTGCCAGGCAGGGGACACCTCAGGCATAGTCGGCTCCCACTCGCAAGCCTGTGTGCCACTAGACTCCTGGTCATCTCAGGCTAGCACCCCTTTCTGAGCTCCATGGTTCCAGTTTGGTGGTCATCTCCGCCTTGCACCTTGCCTTGCCTTTCCAAGTGGTACCTTGTCTGGGCCCCCTGCCACCAAACTGATGGTCATTCTCAAGCTTGTCTTATTTTTTTCAGTGAATGTTAGGCTACTAATAATTCAGATGTTCATAGGTCAGACACTGAACATAGCTATAGCCTCTCATCTGTCTGCCACCCAATGACACATATGTGACGCAGCAGCTACACCTGCAATGCCTCCAGTGCAGGGTTTTGTTTTTAATTCCCTACCACTGTGTGGAAAGATTATGTCATTGGCCACACATCATTCTTCTGTTATCTTATACCCTATGATCCACACATATTTACAGTTTTAATTGCTGCTTGCTTTAGTTTCATAATAAGAAATAGTGCATTAGAAAACCATTACTCTATTTATTAGCATGCACATTTCATTGTTTCCAACGGAATTAATCTTCAAATAAGAACTGAAAGTATAGGACAGTGATGGGGAGGTTATAACTAGACAGTAACAGAGGGACTGCATAACTTGAAAATACAATCGAGTTAATCATTTATTTCTTTCCCTTCTGGGCTTGGAAAAATGTCTTCCTTTGCCATTCTCCCATGCTACTCTCATCTAGAGTCCCAATAGGATGTTCTCCCCTATGTCCCAGTTTCCTGGTAAGTGAAGGCTTTCGTGGGACATGCCCCTTGGGCTAGTATACTGATATAAGTGAGTATATACCATTTGACTCTTTCTGCTTTGCAAAGTTGAAGGATCCAGAGGATCCTAGAAACCTACAAGAAGAACATTATGATAGGCAGATTTGGGCCCAGGGGTCCCTCTCAAACTATGGCAACAGCCAAGGACAATACAGGCGGTAAACTTCAAACCCCTACTCAGATCTAGACAATGGACAGGACATTCTCCACAGTTGAGTGGAGAGTGGGGTCTGACTTTCACACAAACTCTGGTGCCCCATATTTGACCACGTCCCCTGAATGGGGGAGACCTGGTGGCACTCAGAGAAAGGATAACAGGCTACCAAGAAGAGACTTGATACCCTAGGAGCATATACAGGGGGAGGAAATCCCCCTCAGTCACAGTCATATGGGAGGGGAATAAGGGGAAAATGGGAGGGAGGGAAGAATGGGAGGATACAAGGGATGGGATAACCATTGAGATGTAACAAGAATAAATTAATAAAATAAAGTTTTTTAAAAAATGGGGGAAAAAAAGAAAAATGTCTTCCGGACTTGGGAATGCTGTCATCAATATTAAACTAAGTAAAAATTTGATTTCTAGGTAATTAAATAGGAAGCCTTTGAGTGTCAGAAACTTGGAAGAAAACAAAGAAAAATAGCTTAGGGAAATCATCCCATGACAATACTGTGAAACTCCAACTCTTCTGCAAGGGTGTACTTGTACTTGGTCAAGCTCATCATCAAGTAGTAGAACACTGAAGACTGAAGGTGCAGGTGTACTGCTGAGCTTCCCTGGTCACAGACTGCCATTGACTTTCGGACATGCATGACAGATCCAAACAGCACCATCCATGATCGAATGCTACAGTCAAGTAGGGATGATGGCAAAAAGCTAATTGGCCTACAGGGTCTGAATCATTTATCTTCCCAAATCAAATCTAAGTAATTTTTGTAGGACTTAAGTAGCAAAACTATAATTCCTAAAATGCCTGATATATAATGCAAAGTCATCTGGTATTACAACCAGTAATGCTTTGGATCTTGGAGAAATGCTCATCATAAGTGTATTTCAGGGAATATTTGAAGAAATAATATGTGAAACATTCTATCTTGTATCAGACAAGTAAGCCTGGCCTCAGGAAATTTTGTGATTGTCAGGCAGAACAAATCCACAAAAATCTTAACCCACTGGCATCAGCATGTCAACTTACTAAAAAAGTAGTATTTTATTTTCGTGTTTTTCCTTTTTTACCAATTCTTCTCTCACACAATACATCCTGCCCAAGCCTCCTCATTCTCCATTTCTCCTGTCCTTCCCCTTATATTCCTTCTCTCCTAGCTCCACTCTTCCTTTTTATTTTTCTTCAGAAAAGAGCAGGCATCCCAGGGGTACCAACTGAACATGACATAACAAGTTACAAAACCAGGTACAAACTTTCACATCAAGACTAGACAAGGCAACCCAGTAGGAGAAAAAGAGTCCCAAACACAGGGAAAAGAGTTGGAGACAGCACCGACTCCCACTGTTAGGAGTCCAACAAAAACCCCAAGCTAAACAACTGACTAGTGTTGGGAATGTAGCTTGGCTGCCCAAGTATGGTACCTAACATGCTGAAATCCCAGGATTTAACCTCAGGTGTGCTGATGCTGCCATCCAACACTAGTACTTGGGGAGTTGAGGTTTGAGAGGCCAAAGCTCAAATTCGTCTTCAGCTACATACCACACTGAAAACTAGAGAGCTGGAGGCAAGAGTGTGCTACAAGAGGCCTGGTCCCCCACCCCCACCCCTAGACAATAGGCAGAAAAGAAAAGGAGGAAAAGAGGAAACAAACAAAATCTGACAATTGTGCATTTACATTAAGCAGGTCAGAAACTTGTCTAAAAAGTTTTAAAATTACCTTTATGCGACATTTAACATATTATCACTCATGTTCATCTAGAAAGATCTTTCGTATCTTGTTCTATTAATAGACAACCATGTTATAAGTAGTGCAATATAAATATTACCTAGCAAAATAAAAAAAGTGAAGTTGCAATGAACGCAACACCTGACTACATCTCAATGACAATAGAGTGAATTCAAAAGTCAGTCTCTAAAATTTAGAGTGATTCAATCACACAGCTTCCAGAAGAAAACAATTACTAAATGTTGGGAGGTAAACTGATTTGTAACCATGATAATTGGGACACAGGATGGGTTTTTAAGTAATAGCAGACGGCTGATGAGGTTATTATAATTGTAGCTACACAAACTTACTAAAGACAATTACATTAATGAAGTTAATTTTATCATATAATGGCTTTTAGATGTTAAATAAAAATCTCCTAGGACTGTAAGTCAAATAAAAGCCTGATAAAAGTCAATACAATACTTAATTGATCTTATAATATGTATAAACTGTTTTTATAGCATTGAAAGCACATGGGGATTTATTACTGCTATCAAGTGTTGTATACTATATAGTTTTGGGTACCAGACTTTTTAATACTGACAGTTTTCACAGTCTTTTTACACCAGTAAATAGTAAATGTAAAACTACTTTACAAAGTAACATGGGCCATGAAGTTACAAGATGACAATTTTTTAATTTTAAATAGTTATTCAACATTTCTTTTTTATTTATTTTTATTAATTTATTCTTGTTACATCTCAATGGTTATCCCATCCCTTGTATCCTCCCATTCTTCCCTCCCTCCCATTTTCCCCTTATTCCCCTCCTCTATGACTGTTCCTGAGGGGGATTTCCTCCCCCTGTATATTCTCATAGGGTATCAAGTCTCTTCTTGGTAACCTGCTGTCCTTCCTCTGAGTGCCACCAGATCTCCCCCTCCAGGGGACATGGTCAAATGTGAGGCACCAGAGTACGTGAGAAAGTCATATCCCACTCTCCACTCAATTGGGGAGACTGTTCTGCCCATTGGCTAGATCTGGGTAGGGGTTTAAAGTTTACCGCCTGTATTGTCCTTGGCTGGTGCCTTAGTTTGAGCAGGATCCCTGAGCCCAAATCTGCCTACCATAATGTTCTACTTGTAGGTTTCTAGGATCCTCTGGATCCTTCTACATTGCTATTCTCCCATGATTCTCTCATCCAGAGTCTCAATGGGATGTCCTGCCCTCTGTCCCAGTTTGCTGGTAAGTGAAGGTTTTCATGGGACAAGCCCCTTGGGCTAGTATAGCCAGATCACGGGAACAGCCTAAGTGTCCCTCAATAGAAGAATGGATAAAGAAACTGTGGTACATATACACTATGGAATACTACTCAGCTATTAAAAACAAGGAATTCCTGAAATTTGAGGACAAATGGATTGAGGTAGAAATGATCATAATGAGTGAGTTAAGCCAGAAGCAGAAAGACTCAAATGGTATATACTCAGCCAACATTTCATAATTTCTTTTAAGTTCTATTTGATATAGATGAGAGTCATGGCTATTATAACATCCTAGAAAGTTCTCAAACTCAATTGACTTTAAAATAAAGAATCTTTTAATTGCTTTTAAAGCAGAAAGTAAGCACTACATTAACCAATGGTGAATAATAATGACTATGGCCATGTTGTACTCCATATTATTTAGCATTCAGAATGGAAAATATAATTTGCCTGTGAAAGATGGGTTAGTTGTTAACGGGGCCAAAGCACTATTTATAACATAAGGCCTTCACTATCTCAGTCAAGGATTGTAATGCTACATTAGGTAAGCAAATATTTTCATTGTTCATGTACAATTAGGAGCAAAAGTGACATTCTAGAAGATTAATGATTGAACCACTGTTATTAGTACAATGCAGTATATTTTGTGATGTTATTTTTTACACACACACACACACACACACACACACACACACACACACACACCATCATGGCTTGTTAAGTGAACACAGAAATAATGGATATGGTTTTCTAAGCTTCATTAACTGTAGTAGATTTTGTTTGTTCTTAACTTGCAATGTTTATTTTCAAGCATAGACCACCAAAATTCAAGAGGTCGACTCTCCAGCGAAATTCAAAATGATTAGAATTTTCTATGACAATTTTCAACTGGATGCAGATTTGTATCAGTAGGAAGATGATATGCTAGGACACTTTTTTTTACACTGCACATAATCTACATATAGTTAAAGACATCCAAGTTTCAATGGTCAAATTTATAACCTAGTATGCCAGGAATCATCTTCTTATAACAAGAAAGTATTGTCAATCAAATTCGTTTTTGCTAACCACCTTCTTCACTTGTACTTTACTAGTCAAGGATCAGTCTTGTCACTTTAGTAACAGCATCTACTACACATATAATATAGTCCTGAAGATGTCACAGCTAGACTCTTTCTATATCTGGCTTGCTTTTACTGAAACATACATAAAGCAATATGAATTTTGTCAGTGTCTTTCATGGCTGCAAACATGGGTTTTGTAAGTCTTCAGGTCACTTTTCTTCTTTTTATCACCATTGTAAGCATGCTGTCTGTGACTATGTGGGCTTTTTTATTCTCTCTCTAAAGAAACCCTGTCTGCCATATGTTTGCTTGTCCATGTAGGCTTAATTTAAATGCTATGATTTTTCTTTTTCTTTTGCATTCTGTCTTCCTTTCTCCTTTGGGAAGCTTCTAATATGTACATCTTCACTGTACTGGGGCTTTTCTTTTTAATCTAATAATAGTTCCTTCAGGCTTCTACAGTCATTTTTTAAAACATTACTTGAAAATTACAATTATATGTATTTTCCCTCTGAGTTAAATTTGGGTCCTTCTTATAGTCCTATTCCTTGCATTTCTTAGATATACATGAATGTTAACTCATGGAGAAACCACAGAAGAATGATATTGTTCCATTTTTTAGGGCATTTAAACCTCTCATTGCACCCTTCCTTTTTGACTCTTATCTTCTTCTGGATATGATGGAGTGGTCCAGTATTACAATAAATATGGCAATTCAACAATCTTAGCGCAGAGACAGCTGAGACAACCCAGCTAAATTCTAGTAAGCCAGATATTGTTGATAAGAAATTTTTAGTTTACAAAATTTAATTACTCATAGTAGCATAGAATTGTTTTTTATTATTATAATATTTAATTTTATAAATTTCTTAATTTCATTATCTAATGAGATGAATATAGATAAATGTATTAACTTTACATCTATTGTGTCATTTAATGATATTTAAAAGTATAGCAAGTTTATGATTATAAAACATTTGAATGTCAGTGCAGTTCAGTCATTATAGATTTGATTCTAATATTTGAAAGTTTTGATGGCTTGATTTCATATTCATAAGCTTTTCTGTAATAAGATATTCTTATAAACTAGTAACGAATTTTAAATTAATAACTACTCATATTTATTATTTCATTTATTTATTTGTTTAATCACTTTACAGGCCAACCCCAGCCACCTCCATCCTCTCTTCCCAGTCCCATCCTCACACTTTGTCCCTCATGCCTCCTTTTTCTCAGAGAATTGAAGGCCGCCAAGGGGTACCAACTCACCCTGGCACCTCATGTCACAGCAGGCCCAATCACAGCCTCTCCCACTGAGGCTTGACAAGGCAGCCCAGCCATGGGAAAGGGATGCAAAGACAGGCAACAGACACAGAGACAGCCATTGATCCCATTGTTAGGGGGACCACAAGTTGACAAAGCTGTATATCTGTCACATATGTGTAGGGGGTCTAGGTCCACCCTATGCATGCTCTTTGGTTAGTGGTTCAGTATCTCTGAGCTCCCATGAGCCCAGGTTAGTTGACTCTGTAGGTTTTCTTGTGCTGTCCTTGACCCCTCTGGCTCCCTTTATCCTTTCTCCCACACTACCGCAGCACTTCCCAAAGCTTAGCCTATTTTTTGGCCATGGGTCTCTGTGTCTGTTTCCATCAGCTGCTGTATGAAGCCTCTCAGATGACAGTTATAATAGATACCTGTCTCCAAGCCTAGCAGAGTATCATTAATAGTGTCAGAGGTTGGCTCTCTGTCTCTCTGTCTCATAGGGTGGGTCCCAAGTCATGCCATTCCCTCAATCTCTGTTCTATCTTTACCCCTACACTTCCTGTAGACAAGATACATTTTGGGTCAAAGCCTTTATGGGTGAGTTGGTGTCCCTCTCCCTCCTTCGGGAGTCCTAGCAAGCAACAGGAGGTGTCAACCTTATGTTCCTTAACCTGCTGCTTGTAGTCTCAGTTAGGGTCACGCCGATAGACTCCCTGGAGCACCACCTGTCCTAGAGAAGTACCCCCACCGACTTCTGTTCTTTCTTCCAGTCCTTCCCCATTCACACTCCACTCTCCATCCATCTGGTCCCCACCCTCGTTACCCTCCCCACCCCTCTCCCACCAAGTTCCCTCCTTCCATCTACCTCAGATGTGTATTTTTATTTCCTGTTTTGAGTGAGATTCAAGCCTCCTCCCTTGGGCCCTCCTTGGCTTCTTTGTGTCTGAGGGTTGCAGCGTGGTTATCCTGTACTTTATGGCTAATATCCACTTAGAAGTGAGCTTTCACTTCTTTTTTTGATAAAAACCCAACTGACCATAGTTGAATCACTAATCTAACCTATGTTAATAAAATCCTATTATTGCTTCATTTAAAGAATTTATCAATCAACTCAATACTTTTACCAGGGTCATTTATTCATTATTTTGTCATAACAAATGATGAAGAATGTGTATACTTACCCAAAGTATGTTGTTTCCCACAAAACCTAAAATCATATGAAACTTAACAGTGAAGTTTAAATATCTCGTATATGTATAACAATGACTTTCTGATCCAAATGCTTTTATATTTTCTGTCTAGACTGGCATAAACGTTAGACTCTCTGTATGTGGGGGATAATGATAAGCCAGTGGAAGCCATCCAGAAACTCTTGAGATTCTCTGTCTTGCAACTCCTTGCTTTTCTTGTTGCTGTACCTTTAAATGAAAGCATTAAATAACCTCAAGTTTGTCAAAGCTAACCTGGAAGAATTACTGGAATCAAAGTGTTCTCACTCTTCTCAGATGATGACTCTAAGAAAGATGTACAGCTAGGTTACTGGTCATGAAACATCTGTGAAGGCGGAAAAGTTGGAGGGACCATGGCATGTCAAGAAACAACCCTCGCCTTGCAGAGGTTAGCTTTCTGTTTCATTTTATGTTTTTAGCACACATGCAGGTTCTTATCCACTTAAGAACTCTATGATATTAGAATTTTCTCTTCTCTGTAAGCATATGCAGTAAGTTAAATAGTTAGAAAGTTTGTGGCTTTCAAATTGGAAGAAGCGGTGGATGCTACAATGTTTTCTAGCACCATAATCTGACTTGACAATGGAAACTACAACATGCCAACACAGACAGTTTATTTCTCACAGCTGGAGACAGAAAAGCAGCACACAGCAGGTTGGATGCTTCATAGTTCTTCAAAACAGCTCTCAGAAATGTTTCATTTAAAATAACCAGTCAGAAAGAAAGAGGGAAGAATATCTTTCAACTGTTAAACTATATTTCAGGAGAATATTTGTGGATCACAAAAGCAACAAGTTATATATACTGAGAGGAGGAATTGTTCTGTAAAAAAATGTGATTTTTAAAAAAACTTACATGCAACTTTTAACTGCCAAATGGATAATGATTTTGAGTTGATGACAAATATACTCCATTTTAATATCCAGGTAAACCTAAAAGTATGTTCTTTGTAACTCTGTTTAAATTATAATTACTTCAAAGTAGACCTTCAAGATCTGGTTGCTATTCCTGACAAATGCAGTTATTAGTAGCCATGCTTCCAGTACATTCCATCCAGGAACAGTTAAAATAGACATAGTCCTGCTTTTTAAATCTGTGGACAGAGATATGAAATCATGCTTTTTCTCATTTTTTAGGTAAGAACATTTTTAAGGTAGAAAAATGTTTTCTCTTTCAGAATCTGAATGCCCTAGTACACAACAGGACTACTAGGTGGGCCACATTCATTTGGAATTCCTAAAGACCTAATAGAGGGAATTCTTACTCCTACTACAACTCAGGCTCCATAGGTGTACTAGTTACTCAGCTCTGATCATTATGCATTGGATATATATGTTAAAGTTTCTTAAAGCTCCACATATACCTCCATATATGCATACATACATGTACATACATGTATCTGTATACATATATATATATAAATATACATATGTATATACATGCATGAATGTATGTCTGTTTATGTCTGTGTGCTATATGTCAGATGAAAGAAAATACACTGAAAATGCCCCAAATTGGAGGCCTATAGACAGCATAGATGTTGAGAAAATTTATTATAGCAGGTGCCATACTATGGGATGGAATGCATGCCAGAGAAACAAACAAATGAAAAGGTGATGCCTACCTCTTAGTTTTGCCAAGCTCTACAAAGATTTAAATGCTATGTAGGTAGATAAGTTGAGGCTAAGTGTTTAAGGACCTGTCAGCTGTTGAGTGAAATGGAAACTCAGATGTTAGCTGTGAACCTGAAAATACAGTGATTTCCTAGCTCTTTTTCTCTCCTCTGGTCCAGCAGGCGCTTTTCAAGCTGAACTTTCCGCTGGGATGATGGACAGCAGACTCAGTGGCGAGGCATCCTTACCCACTGAATGATGTGATAAAAGATCTTCACCGCACTGACCTTCAGTTGACGAAGACCAAGGCTTTCTCGCGTGTGTCTTTAATATAAAGAAACTTCTCAGAGAATCTACGAACTTAGAAAGTGGTATAGAGTGGCAGAGCTTCCAACCAGAGAGCGTTACATAGAAGAGGAAGAGAGAATGCCAGAGCATCCACAAAGCGCCGTGCAGCCATGCATTGTCAGTCAACAGCCACCAACAGCCACGGAGAGGCAAGCCCACCTGCCAGGCCTGCTCTAAATGCTACAATAAGACACACGTCGTATCTTAGTTTTGAGACCACTCAGAAGAATGCCACAGAATTAGAGTGGCGGGAGCTCTGAATTAATCTCACACCGTTTCAAAATGAGAAACGCAGTTGCCGTGTAGTTTCAAAAGCAGAGGAAAATTGGGTTTCTCCCTTAGTACCAATATAATTAAAGATATGTGGGAAAGAAAATTAAATACCAAGCAAGCAAGTCATTAGGAGTGGCAAGAAGAATGAAGGTGGAGAATGAGCACAGAGCTGAGTGTAAGGGATTTATTGAATTTTTCTTTGTTTTGTTTTGTGTTTTTGATGCTGGGAATTGAACATGGTGTTTTCCCTGTACTCACAGTAGACAAGTACTTTATCACTAAACTGAATACCAGATTCTAACTTTAGTGCCTGCAGACTAGCGATGTTCCCTCTGGCCTCTGTAGGCACTGCTTACTTACTTACAAAGAGGGCACAGACACACTCAGCCTGCACTGTGAGCCACTTGATGTGTGTGGATGCTAGCAACCAAAGTTCCTCAGCAAAAGCAGGAAGAACTCTGGCACGCTGGGTCATCTCTCTAGCCACAATCCAGCACTAAATATTGAAGATTTCCACAATGTTTATTTAAGATTTTCTGTTAATATATTTACCCTGTATTTTTCCTTAAATAATTATCATTAAGCTCTATACCTAAATTAAATTTTTCATGAAAAATGCAATAATTCTTACAGAAATAGCTGTGCTGTAAATAGCAACTGCTGAAGCTCTCCAAAAATACGTAGAATCACTGCATTGATTTGTTAATATTTATATAAATTTTTAGGATAATACTTAGATTACTGTAGCATCTTCCTTTACTAACAGAGATGCAAATTATGAACAGCTGCATCAAAAGTTACTTATTATACCATTATAAATTATCACAATATAATTAGTTTGTCTACTTAAAAATACCAACATATTACAAAATTTGAAGGCATGGCATTATTATTAAATTAGTTTTTATCCAACTAACATTGTATGTTGGCAGCCCCACTCTTTAAGATTACAGTCCACCATGTCTAGTCAGCTCTCCAAAGCCTGAAATATAATGGAGGGCTCCCTTTCTCAACAAGGAGCTTTTTTTCTGCCTGAACTTATCTGGAAAATATCTCTAAGTATGACCCCCTCATTCCTGATGGCCAAAATGCTGGTACGATTTCCTTTCTCCTCATAAGAACCTGCCAAAGAAGTATCTGGCATTCCCAGACTGTAAGGCATTCAAGGCACCTCAAGCCCCAGCCAACAGTATACACCTACCCCGGGAACCCTCACCCACCTCCATGGACTATATACAGCCCTTGTTCACCCTGAATAAAGTTGAGCAGTCTTGCTAAAGTGGATAACAAAAAGTTAACCTCTGCATTCCATCTCACCCCACCCCTGGGTCACAACTGTAAAATGCTTTGTGAGATTCACATTTACTACAGCAAATTTTACTTTAAAAAAATAATTATGTCTATCTATATAAAAACAGTGCCTTGCAAATTTTAATAGAGATTAAAATCCTGATGCTTTATTTATTGTCTTATTTAAGCTTTCTGAAAAGTGGGTGAGATTATTATAGGAATTCATAAACTATGGAACATTAAGAATTCAAAATTAAGGCAGGTGTGGTGGCACCTGCTTTTAATCCCAGCATTGGAGGCAGAGGCAGGAGGATCACTATAAGTTTGAGGCCATCCTGGTCTACAAAGAGAGTCCAGGACAGCCAAGGCTACACAGAGAAACCCTGTTTAGAAATAGGGAAAAAATGAAAATTATTATTAATATACTTAATTTCTCTGCTGATTGATGGTTTTATCATACCATTGTATCATCATTTTTTTGCTTCTATGATCAATTTTCTAATGAAATACACACCTTTTTTTTGCTTTGGGAATAGCTGAATATGGAAAATTGAATGAAAGGTAATAGTGATAAACTAAATAGTGTGTCAGGTAGCCAAAATACTCAGTCTCCAAAAATAGGTATGGAAAACACAGAGCACCTTGTTAAGACTCTAGGAGTTACTCCTTGGAAATTAATGCACTTGATGTGTAATGCTTATGACATCAAAGTTAATGAGAATTAATAAATCAAGAAAATATGAATCTGCTTTATATGCAGAGAGATTGGAGATGGATAGATAGGACTCAGTCCTTAATATAACAGGATAAATAGCTATATTCTCAGTATTTCAGAATGGTAAATCATACAAACACTAACCTGTGGTGACCAAATATCTCATTTAATTGACAAGCAACCTACCAGGGCTCCATCAACCACTGTCTTCAAAACACTACTTCAATTAAACATAAAATCTTGGGAATCATAAATAAGAAATTTTTTATTAAAGTTAAAACAGTTCCCTAGGATATTTTAAATATATGATCTATTTCAGCAACTTCAATTGATGAGCGTATTTCTATTTTATGCTCTCCTACTCTGAATTCTAGCCTCCCAAAGATGTTTCATCTCCTTTTACTGCAATTTACTTAAGAGCTTTGAACAGCCTGTCTACTCAAAATGCATATTTTAAATGATAGATTTTTTGGCAAGCTTTTTATTTCACCTCTACTGATAGATATGAACATATTGGCTAAAATGTCTGGATTTAATAACTGTCCCAATAAATTCCATGTTGGTTTTGAGTCACTGAATTAGTCCCCATTTTCTGATGATTGGGGATGGCAGAGGTCTTGTCACCACTGCTAGCTTCTACATTTTGCCTTCTTTTCTGGATTGCATTATTTCTACTATGTCCATTAGAGTTTGACCTCTGGAAAAGTCTTCAGAACTTCCTAATTTTAAAGCAGCCAAATAAATAACATTCTATTGAATTATAATATTTGAATTTAAAATATAGCTATATACAGAAATATTATTACATTTACTTAGGTCAATCTTTAAACTCTCACCAAAGCCTGCCATGGCCTATGGTTTTGAACACAAGTTATCAACTGTTTGTGTACAGTATAGAAAACAAGGCGATATGTTGAATATTTTCCCATTCACTTTTAAGGAACTGTTAAGCCATAATGTAAGTGGGGCAACATGGTTTTCTCTTTGTTGAATCGGAGCTTTATACAAAGCAATTGTTTCTATTACAGAAACAGTATATATCGAGTATGATAGAAAATTTCTTTCAATAAGACTTCCATCACTTCAACTTGAAGCTACTTTATCAGTGATTTTTATCACAGACATTTTATCCCAAGGAACTAAGAATCATGCAATTTGCTGGGTTAATGTTTACAATGCTCTTTGTATCGTGCTCTTTGCAATATGTGTGTGCAGGGTCCATGAAAGCCTGAAAAGGGAAATGGAATCCTTGGGACTGGAGTTGGAAATAGTTGTGAGCCATCATTTGGGTGCTGGAAATTGATCCCAGGTCCTCTTAAAGCACAGCTTGTGTTCTCGCTGCTGAGCAGTGCCTCTAGAATCTGACTATAACCTCTTTACAGCTCTCTTAACCCAGGGTGTGTTTGCTATCACAGTTTTCTGTCTGTTCATGTCACTTGAAGTCTACTCTTGTTAACTATTCTTTCTCTATTACACAAATTCTTCTTGCCAGGGTCCTCTGTGATCTTCACCCTGCTATGAACTGCTAAACCTCTGGGTTTTAACTTCTCCAAGAGGATTTACAAATATTATCAGTAATTCCTTCTTGAAACAGTCGTGAATATGGATTAAGCACCTAATAGTTTTCTTGGATGGTCATTCACCACTTAGCATCTTCTGGATTTTATCCTATTTTGTGCTTATACCCTCTTAGAGTCCTTTAATGATGAGATCATTTTCTCAACTGACCTACTAATGCTGACATGCTCCATAGTCTTTGCTGTTCTATGGTGATCACAGCCCACATCAGGATTTCATATTCTGTCTGTAAACTGATGGCTCCAGAATTATATATGTCATCAGAGCACCTCTTAAATCCCAAGATTTACATCCAGTTTCTATTCAATACCCAACCTGTATTCTATTTTTTTTTTTATCAGTTCTTAGTTAGGGTTACTGCTGCTATGATGCAATACTATGACCAAAGGCAAGGTGAGGAGAAAAGGATTTATTTGGATCACACCCCCACTTCATATCCATCTGTAAGGGAAGTCAGGACAGGAACTTTAGCATGGCTGGAATCTGAAAATGGGAGCTGATGCAGAGACTATGGAAGGGTGCTACTTACTGGCTGGCTCCAAGGGGCACATTCAGAGACACCATGATCTGCCCCCCAGTCTGTCTGTCCCTCTTTGTCTGTGTGTGTTTCTCTGTGTCTCTATCTCTCTCTTTCTTCCTTTAGCAGAACTGGCCACTTGGCCATTCAGAGAGTCCTCCATGAGTATTTTCACTCTGAAACCTCCTACTTGCAAAGCCTTTGCCTGAAATGTTCTTTCTTAGACATCCCTGTTTGAGTTTTGCATCCATTCTTAGTGATGACATCTCTACATAAAATTAAATCCTAATATAACTGGTCTCTTCCATCTCTTAATTGACCATTGCTTTGTTCATACACGCTTTTTCCTCATATGAAACAAGAAACATGTGCATTTAATCCTTTGTTTCCTTTTCTTATGATAGAGGATTACCATAGAAATCTCCTTTTTACTACAAATTAGTAAAACCTTTAATACACAGTGAGCTGGCAAGAACAGCATACTGAAGAATGGGAAAATGAGCTTATATCTGCTTTGGTTTTTACATTATTTTTTAAGTTTTTGTGTGACTTTCACTCTTAGATATCTTCAGGTGAACACTACTTATACTTTTCCAGGAGGACTCAGAGTAGCATTTTATGGAATATAGCATACTTTCCTTAGCGCTTTCACAGCTTTGTGCATAATTTTATATGCTATACTCTTTATATCCATATTAGTTATTTTTTATACCTTCATTCTTATGCACTGCCTCATATGCATACACTATTAATGTACTTGTTCATATATAAATATAAAGAACTCCTCATACCTTTAACAATTACACTCTATAAACTAGTATTAAAATTTCACATTTATGAGAATATACAAAGGAAATTCAGATTTCCCCAACTTCTGAAAGTGTTCTATAAGGCACAAGTATAACATGTGATGGTAAAACAATATTCACAGCCCATTCATTGTATCCATTTATAGGAATTGTAGCTCTTTTTTTTCTCTATATGCCAGAGGGAAGGTTTGAATCATGTCCTGTAATAAAATATATTCTGTTAAATTAAAACAAACTTTTAAGAAGCAGTGTTTTACATTTTAACTCATACCCTCATGTTAAAAAATTGTCTTTCTTGTAGGTTTCTAGGACCCTCTGGATCTGGGCCCAGGGGTCCCGCTCAAAATAAGGCACCAGCCTAGGACAATACAGGTGGTAAACTTTAAACCCCTTCCCAGATCTAGCCACTGGATAGAACATTCTCCACAGTTGAGTGGAGAGTGGGGTATGATTTTCACATGAACTCTGGTGCCTCATATTTGACCATGTCCCCTGGAGGGGGAGACCTGGTGGCACTCAGAGGAAGGATAACAGGCTACCAAGAAGAGACTTGATACCCTATGAGCATATACAGGGGGAGGAAATCCCCCTCAGGAACAGTCATAGGGGAGGGGAATAAGGGGAAAATGGGAGGGATGGAGGAATGGGAGGATACAAGGGATGGGATAACCATTGAGATGTAACAAGAATAAATAAATAAATAAATAAATAAATAAATAAATAAAAGGAAATAGCTCCAGTAAGAGAATTGAGTTTTAAAGAAATTGAGAAGAGGTAGGCTTACTCTTTCCTGAATATCTTTGGCCCTTGTTTTGTATCATGTGAACAAATAAGCACAAAACTACTGAAACTGAAGAATGTATGCAGAATCATCGCAGCTGGCTCCGCCACCATCTCATTTTCTTCATAGACTAAGAAATTTCTTATTTGAAAATGTCTCATAACTTCCGGCCATAACTGGTGTGATAATCAAATCTGCCTCTTGGTGGAGACAGACCCTTGTCTCCTCCCTTAAGAATTTATCCATCTGGGGCAGGTCAAGGACACAGCTACAAGACCCCCCAGCTACAGGACTATCCCAGCTGAAGTGCCATCCCAGCTTCAGGACCACCCCGGCTGTAGGACCATTCCAGCTTTAGTTCCATCCCAGATTCAGGACCACCATAGCTGTAGGACTATCCAGATTCAGGACCACCATAGCTGTAGGACTATCCAGATTCAGGACCACCATAGCTGTAGGACCATCCAGATTCAGGACCACCATAGCTGTAGGACCATCCAGATTCAGGACCACCCAGGCTGTATGAACATCCCAGCTCAGTACCATCCCAGGTTTTATACCACCCAGCTATAGGACCACCCTAAGTTCAGGACCACCCCAGCTATAGGACCATCCCAGCTATAGGACCATCCCAGCTTCAGGACCACCCCAGTTATAGTACTGTCCCATCCTCAGGACCACCTCAGCTATAGGAGTACCCCTATAAAGTGTACTTGGCTTTGAGACCGTGTGTTCTTCCTCCCCAGGATCCCTCGTACAGTTCCCTAGGAACCACCATGGGATTATTCTGAGTTCTACTCTTATCCTTTTCTCAGTCTTTGTTTTTTATTGTTGTGACGGTTGCTTTTGTTTTGTTGTTATTCTTGTTGTTTGCCAGTGCCTGGGTTCTTTTAAACAGGAATAAATTAATAAAGAAATATTTTTAAAGTAAAAAAAATTGTCTTCCTGATTTCAAATAAAAATGCTCATCACTGCTATCATATAAAATCCAAAGAGTCACCCTGTATCACTGTTTTTGTTATATATCTTTCCAATATAAGAAATTGCTCATTTTTGTTATAAAAATCCCTGTGTGTACCCCTTACATCCAAACCCCTACAAATCACATCAATATTGGGGAAAACCAAAGAAGGAAGGTAATGTGATTTGGGGCTTTCCAAAGCAAATTTAGAGAAACTATGCATTATGGCCTAATTCCACCATTGCTCGCCTTTAAGACTTTTGCCACAGTGTATCCTTGAAATCATTGAAAAGCAGACACCATGAGGTGAGGTGGTGTTTGTGCTGCTATGACTTGCACAGCAGTAGTTTTCTGCAAGAACATAGCAGGGAAGATGCGAGGTTAGCTGCTTCCTTGATTAACTTTCCACATGCTGCTGAAGAATATATTATGTTCTGTGTAACTTTCTTCTTCCTCCCCACATCTGACCTCTTCTGTACTTTTAAGGAGCTGTTAGTCATAGTTTGCTGAAGATTGAGAGCTACTATTCTTAGGGGACAACCATCATCACGTTGTCCACTCCCCTGTGGATGATCCTGTACCAATGTGTGTATGAACAGTATTAATTCACTTCATGATGTCATGAGAAACAAAAAATCTGAAGCATCAAAAGGAGATATAGTGAGAATGAGGAGAGCTAATGGAAATTATAGGAAAGGAGAGTTCCTTATGATTAAAACACAGTGTACTGATACTAAAGGGACTGTTCACCATTAAGAGCATACACTGCTCCTGCAAGGAGACTCTGGCCAGTTTCAGAGGATCTAATGGCATCTTTTGACTCCCACAGGTGCCTGTACTCTTAATTACTTACCTACTCAAGACTCATGTCCATGTGAAAGTATTAAATAAAAAATGAATCTAAAAATATCCATTCTGTACATCTATACACATGTCAACCAGTAATGGGGGAGACCTGGTGGCACTCAGAGGAAGGACAGCAGGTTACCAAGAAGAGACTTGATACCCTATGAGCATATACAGGGGGAGGTAATCCCCCTCAGGAACAGTCATAGGGGAGGGGAATAAGGGGAAAATGAGAGGGAGGGAAGAATGGGAGGATACAAGGGATGGGATAACCATTGAGATGTAACAAGAATAAATTAATAAAAGAGAAGAAAAAAGAAAAACAAAAAACAAAAAAAAAAAAGAAAAAAAAGAAATGCAATATCCACCTGAATCTCTGGAACAAACTTGTGTTCTCATTGAGAAAAAACAAAAGATTTAAGGTTAAATAACTGTACAAATCTTCAGCTAGGTACCCGACTGGTGCAGAGAGAATAGATACGAGTACTTGGTTACTAGAGGTATAGGGTGGTTTCCCAGCTTAGAATGAGGATTAATGACATTGAGAAAAGAGCAGAGCACCTGTCAGGAGGCAGGAATTAGCTTTGATCAAGGGAGCATCTGAGCAGACATAATGCACAGGACCGCTCCCCACCCTTTTGACATTTTGGTGAAGTCTGAAAGGAGTTTGGGATTATGCCTATGGTAACCACACCTGGTTATCAAGAAGAAACAAGTTTGTGCATGGAAGCAGCTAATTGTTCCCAGGATACATTAGTCAGTGCTGAGCCCAACAAAACATAAAACTTAAACACAGAAACATTTGGGGTGGCATTATGCATTTTGAATGCAACTTGGGTTTTTTTTGTTGTTGTTGTTGTTATTCTTTTGTTTTGTCTTTAGAGGAAAAATCTTTTGGGTTCAGGGAACAGTTTTTTCACTTTTCATTAGTATTTACTAAATGTTCTTCTTCTGCTTGAGCAGCTCATCTGTAATTAAATGGATTATAGCAGCTATACAGAACTGCATTGTGCTTTTGAAGATTTTTCACAGTTTTGAGATGCCTTGTTCACGTGTCTTGTAGAATTTCTCCCAAGTTGTATCTATCTGATGCTCATTTTATTTCTTTGCAGTTACAGTTTGTAAGGATAATGAGAGCACTAAATAGCATTACTATCCACGTAACATCAAGGTTGTACGCTATTTCCATGATGTTCCTATGACGTCAACTATGACGTCATGGCTGTGTCAGATTGCATACATCCTTTTCCTTTCTATCATTTTTGAAATAAAGTTTCTAGGTCTGGCCAAAACTCAAGGAATAGAGAAGTACTTATAATTCACATATTTGTGTATGGAATATCTCTGTGAAATCTTTGGAATTCTTATTCACAGGGAATCTTTTGTTTTTTAACATCTAGTATACTTAATCACTTTATTAATTGTTTTTGTTGCTTTTATGAAATTCTTCGCAAAAAATCACTTAAATAACAACTGGTTTATTTTAGCTCATAGTTTGAGATGATGGATATTGCAGAGCACTTTAGGAGGCATATCTTGTGTATAGTATGGATGCGACACTTGCCGATAATAAATCTCATTCTTATCTTCTATAAGACAGCAGGCTTATCAACAATTGATGCTGCCTTTAGCCTCACAGATTGTACTCACTACATGTAGTAGAATATGCTGACTTTTCTTCCATACTTATTTCATATGTTTATGATAAGGTTAGATTATTTTATAAAATTTGAGATTCTAAAATAATTCCCTATCTTTCCAGTGATGATTTTTTTTTTACTTACATGTTCTGAAGCTTCCCAGAGTTCACTTTCAAGCTTTGAAGTTCTGAATATAAAATGTTACATAGATCCATTGTTAGGGTCTGATACACAGTAGTTTCACAGCTCTTAACAACTCCCATTGAATTTATCTTTTTAAACATTTTTTCTCTCTGAGCCTTTAATAGACACTCATCATTGTTCTTTATAATATTTTGTAGTATTTCAGAATGTCTGACTATTAACATATAGTGTGTAGTAGGGCTTTTTCAAGCTGGTTTATTTTAATTTTAAATATAGTTTCAAATTGACCCATGTCTTCTTGTGCCTTAATATCTTAAAGTAGTCCTTCTCTACTCTTGAAGATATGTTAGAAGATCCTAGTGGGTTTCTAGGACTATTGACAGTACTAGACTCCAACAAAATATAATAGTCTTGTTTATGAATTACTCACATATAGTAAAGTTTTTTAAAGCTACAAATTGTTTACTTCTGGAATCTTTAATTTAATACAAAATATAATGTCGATGTACTGCAATCGCCTCATATTTTATATAAGGTAAAAATACTAGCTTATGTTTATCTCATTAGAAATTGCAACCTGCTAAGGCACAGGCTATGCTTGCCAGAAAACAAAGTAGGCGGCTACAGACTTGATTCTCTTTCTCTGTTCCTCCAGGTCTAATCCCTCAGTCTCATCCCCAGCTCTGTAGCAGGAGCAGAACACCTTTGGAAATTAGGAATCCAAATCACTCCCCATCTCCTGTGGATGCTCTACCCCAGACTCCAATGCCAGCAGGTACCTCCCCCTGATACTTGGCCCTCTCCTCTCAGACCAACAAGAGGACAGTAAGTGAGCCCACACCTCTCCTACTGCTCCTGGGTTCTAACACCCGCTCCACCCTCTCTCTCATCCCTAGCTCTAATGCTCTCCATCAGAGTCACTCTCTGACTCCATCCTCCATGGAGCACAAAGACCTTCTCCCCCAACCTTTTTTTTAACTAACTCAGTCCACTATCCAGCCTTCTACACCAGTAAGCATTTTCTGGGAATACATCAGCTATGTGGAATAGGGAAACAGGTAAGCTAACTGAAGACGCTTACCATATTCTCCTCCCCTTCTGTCTTATCCTTAGCTGTAATATTTAGGTTTTGAATATGTTCACTAAAAGCACATTTCTAAGGAACATTAAAACATTTAGGTCCCTAGGAGACGTGAATAGGGCAAAAACAGGAGGGAGGGAGGAATGGGAGGATACAAGTGATGGGATAACAATTGAGTTATAATCTGAATAAATTAATTAAATAACAAAAAAGAATAGACAAAAAGTATTTTATAAAGTGGTTAAATTATCATGCATCCTGTGAATAATGACTAAGAGTGTCCTTTTGCTGTGTTATAATACCTGTTCTTTAACTAATAAATACAGAACCTGGAAACAGACTACTAAGTGTCCTTCAGTAGAAGAATGGATAAAGAAACTGTGGTACATTTACACTATGGAATATTACTCAGCTAATAAAAACAAGGAATTCCCAAAATTTGTGGACAAATGAATTGAGCTAGAAATGATCATAATGAGTGAGTTAAGCTAGAAGCAGAAAGAGTCAAATGGTATATACTCACTTTTATCTGGACATTAGCCCAAGGGATATGTTCCATGAAAGTCTTCACTTACCAGGTAAGTGGGACAGAGGGGAGGACATCCTATTGGGACTCTAGGTTAGAGAAGCATGGAAGAATGGAAAAACAGAAGGATCCAGAGGGTCCTGGAAACCTTCAAGAAGAACATGGTGATAGGCAGATCTGGGCCCAGGGGTCCCTAACAAACTATGGCACCAGCCAAGGACAATACATCCAGTTAACTTTGAACCCCTACCCAGATCTAGCCAACAGACAGGACATTCTCCATAGTTGAGTGGAGAGTGGAGTCTGACTTTCATATGAACTTTAGTGCCCCATATCTTGATACCCTATGAGCATATAAAGGGGTAGGAAGTCCCCCTCAGTCACAGTCATAAGAGATGGGAGTAAGGGAAAAATGATAGGGAGGGAAGAATGGGAGGATACAAGGGATGGGATAACAATTGAGATGTAATATGAATAAATTAACAAAATATATTAAAAATAAATACTAAGCTATGACAAAAATCAACTATTTCATAAAAGAACATTTACAATAATTGTTTAAAAGATCATAATTAATATTTATTGCATATTTGAAGTATAGATCCCTTTCCCAGAAAATTTAGTGGTCAGCTCAGAATTCCATTCTTGCACTACCAAAATATGTACATTTTTATCAACAACCAATTTTACAGAAGAAAAACATTTTGGTGTACCATAAGCAGGCATATATAAATTAAAATTGTGCAGTAATTTAATGTCTTCCCTATTTGAACAAAATTACTTTTCTGATTTGAGGTATAAAAGAAGATTTTCCTACTTAAACTCGGCTCTGCAAATAAATACTGAACTTTACCCTTGAATTTAAAATACCAGCTTTCTGTCTCCTATGATTACTTTGCAAAGTATAAAACTTTAGCGATAAAATTTGTGATAACCAAATCCCAGGCTAGAGAAATCTCTTGAACTTCAGCTGTACTGTGGGTTAAATTCTCTACTGCAAGCATCATAAGCAATCACACACAGATTTTTTTATTAAAAAATATAACTTGCTATCCTGTGAAATTGAATCCCTTTTTACTTTCTATAAAGTGCTTTTTGAAGCACCATAACGACCAAATAATCCTCAAAACACCGCTGAGAGGTGAATAACTGGGGTTACATTATAACAGCCAATAAAATTCACTTTTCATATAACCACAAATGGATTTTTGTTTTTATCTTTGATCATTCTCTCAGGCTGACTTACACTGGAGGTATATGAATCCTGTTCACAGATAGGATCTCCCAGAAACAGCCTTTTGAGAGCATAGTACAGCCACTTTGAAATCAACGTTTATAAGGTTAGCATCACTGTTTTACAGGAGTGTAGTCTCATACACTCAACAAAATTTAAAATACTAAGGTTAGTCACAAATTCCAATGTTGCTTTTAGCTTCAGCAGTCAGTGACATAGATGTTGAAGATGTTTATAATGTATCTGCAAAATCACAACATTAAATGTAAACCATTGAGATATAACCACTGATAGTAGCAAGTGTAGTTTTATAAATCTCTCCTCTTTGCTGTTGGTTATCCATCATGACAATAGTTTACTCCTCAGAGGTACATGCCAACCTGCTTTATGACAATAATGATATTTTTTTCTGCTAATAAATCGTAAATTTCTTAAAAGTCACATGCATGGAACAGTGCTCATATTGCCCTTTGATTAAAGAGCTTCCATACCTAAATTGCATATGTTAAGACTATCCATGTGATTATGTAGATAAGCTCTCCATCTCTTTGTTTTAGTATGTGAGTATATGGATGTATAGCACTTGGCCTATCTATTCATTTGATGCTATTATGGCAATAAAAAATGAACAATTATGAATGATTTTGATAAATACCTTAAAGTTTTTATATTAATTTAGTGATATCAATGGTGTGATTGTTGGCTCTTGTAGTAATTGTAGTTTGTCCTTATGGCTGGTTTATTCTCAATATATAAATGTTGTTATTATTAATTTACCATTATTAATTTACCAGTATGTTCTAATCATGTTTATTATCAGGGCTATAATTTATTATTAGAGCAATATAACTGGCTAGCAATCAATCAAGACATAGACACTTATCATATTTTAAAATAGCCTTAGTTAACGTGGGGCAGAGCAGACGTTAATCTCCTCAACTACTTTCCATGGTGGGGCAGGTATGGGATACCTGTCCCAATCCCATGTCATTTGCTTCTAATAATTTCTATCAGGCAACCTCCCATCCATAATACAATATATTTGTTAATGTTCTTCATGTGGGTCAAATCCTCCATCCGTGCTGGCCATGTGCTTCTCTTCCATCTAACCAAGGGTGGCCTTCTTTCTTTTCTCTTCTCCTCTGGTCTCTCTTCCTCCTAAGATTCTATCTCCCGATGCCCAGGTGCCTTAGCCATGCCTATCTCGTTTGCCCTGACCAGGTGTGATGGCTTTTTATTAATTAGCATCAACATACATCAGACCAACCCCCAACATATAGATATGAGTTTTCCAAATTTTCTGAAACTTCATGAAGTCTCAGCATTGCTTTACCTGTACTTGTCCTTGCATTACACTCCATAGCTCCTTATGGTTTTGATATGTACTTCCACAGTGGTGATGTGAACTGTGCTTTTTGTTTTTAGGTTAGATGTCAAATAATCTCACTAATTTAATTGGGATGATTTATTAAATTTGAATTTTGGAAATTTGCTTTATTCCAAGTGTCAGTTATGGACTTTAAAAATGTATTTTCTGTTCCATACCTTGTTCTTATATTTTCTTTTTTTTTTACACATTTTTAATTTTTATGTATACATTTATATTATTGAAATACATACAATAAACTACCTACAGCAAGAAGAATCATGAAACAATAAGGAATTATATAAATGTTACATTCATAATGGCTTGGCTATTTGTATTTGACAGCCTTGAAGAAAACATCTTTCCTATCTTGGTGCATCTAAATTCTGAATGTAAATCAATATCTATCATATCTCGTCATTATCAACTTAAAACATCTATCTAGACCTAAAAACATCTTAACTCTTTAAACAGCTAAGCTTAACGGTAAAAACTAAACTATCTGGTCTTCAACCTTATCAGAGACTTGAGAAGGAATAAAAAAAAATTACCTGAGTAGACAAGGGGGTAAAATCGATGACATTTGTGTTTTATAATCTGGACTTTCAGTTATAAATAAAAGAAGTTTTGTTCAAAAGTGTAATTCTGTTTTTTTTTTTCTTTTTCTTGGAAGAGGTAGCTTAAAATTTGACCATGTTTAACTATTTTTTAAGCTAGGTACAAGGCTGTATTATCATTCTTTTAATTAGTTAATTAACAAATTAATTTGCACATGAATATTATTGGGAAAGCCCATCTAATGTGTGGTTTTTTTACTCCCCCACTCTGAGTTGATTCTAAAACATACTCTTACCAAAGGTTAAAGTGTCCACAGGCCCTGGGCTGAGCCAATATTTTTAAATTTATTATCCTATAGTTTTATTATAATAAGTTATCCAATAATGTTGGATAAAATTCTGCTTCTGTGAATCCAATGTATGCCACTTTCTTCTATGTAAATTCCTCTGATAAAACGCCTGCTAGTCATGCCACTTTCTTTTCCTTTCACAGAGAAGGCACTGGCAAAGCAGAGGGACATTTGAAGCTAGTTGCACTGCCTTGGCTCCTAAAACAGATTTATAAGCTATGAAGACTGAAAAATGCTCATCTTGCTTTCATCTGTGTCTGGGAAATGTGTGTTTGGCTAACAAACATCAAGGTATTTTTTCCCATCAAATCAATGAACAAATCAGAAAAATTCTTAGCCTTAAATGTTTACAAGGTAGACAGTGTGGTCAATACATTATAAACACGCCAATAAGCTTAACAGGTACTGCATAAAAGACAGAAGAATTACTATAGCAGGGTGTGGGTTTTCTGATTTGAATTAACTAATTAGAAGACCGTAGACTACAAAATAAATATCAAAGTTGTAAATGTTTTTAAACTTTGTGTTCTATTTTGGTATTATATAAAAAGAGAAGTACTCTGTATTATCCTGATGAAACAATTTCAAATCATGCAAAAGAAAACTAATTTTAATAAATGAAATGAGAATAATTGCCTCATTATTTATCTTGAGTCCAAATTAATGATTTAAATTATGAATTCATAGACAGTACAATGACAGATTTAACAGAACTTTATGTTTCTATAGTATGTTCTGATATAATTTCTAAGGATATTGAGATCATTCAATGCTTCAAAATAATATATTTTCTATTTTAAAGACACTATAACTTAAAATAAACTAATAATACTGATGACATGATGATAAAAGAAGGGATTTGAAAATCATTAAATCCTCACAGTAAACATGTCATTTCTTCAAAAATCCAATCTATGAGGAAAGAAGCTATTTATAGAAATACTCAAATTATGTTTAATAATAAAATGAAATGAAATCTAGCTAATGCCTATGCTTTCTACTATATGAAGTAATAAGAAAGATAAAAATGAATCTATATCTTCAAAGGCAATTTAGTAAAAATAACTGTTTAATTTCTTTAATGTATTTTATAGAATAACAGATTTTATTAAACATCTTTGGAAAAATCAAAGACAATTATGTGGGAGGCTGAGTTAATATGTCTTTATTGAAACCTATTGTACACATAAATTAAAACAATTTGCTTGTATCTAATTTGACAGCAAGGAATTTTACTGTGACTTTGAATCAACATTAATTTTGCCTAAAAGTTAATATGACTATTAGAACATATCTGTACAAATATTAAGCATATGAATTCTGTGCATTCAGAGCATTTTACTTTAGAGCACTGAGTATTTAAAAGGTCAAGATGGGAGTGATTCCAGTTTACTCACCCCAACAGGATTTTAAAAAAAATCTGTATCAGTATGCTTCATTATAATGTATAGTCTATGAATTAAACATCTATCAACAAAAAATTATTGTAAATGTAAAATAAAATAGAAATTAATAAAAAATATGGTTAGCTTAAATGATGTAAAACAATGTATTTGTAATATTGAACCTTCCATTCAATAAAGCTTAGATTTTTCTGTTTTCAGTGACTTAATTTAGCTGTTTCTTAAGTTTACTGCTCAAAATAACTATCATTCTATGCATGGTTAATCTGTTAATAGTTCTATTGCTGAACACTCAGAGGAATAAATACATAAGAGTAGTTACAGCATTTCTGAGAGTAACTCAATAGCGGCATATCACTGAGTAAAAACAAACTCAATTACATCTATCAGTGTCCCTAAAATGCTTTCTTTTTACACAGAGGTTTACCATATAAATATACAGATAAGTGATGCTGTTTCTAATACAGTGAAACTAACTTGATGACTCTCTTTAGAGAAATGCAAGATCAACACTCTGGACAATGAAGCCATATTTCCGATTACAAAGCAAGAGGAAGGTTAAAGCCAGATCTATTATTTAGATGTCAACATGAAATGTTTATTTCTTTCAGAATAGATTTAAGGAAATGTATAAAGACACAGATTTTTCCTTTATCATGATTATAGATGAGTGAGTAACATGTGGAATGAGGCTGGCGGTGGTGGGGGACTGCCTCCCCAAGCTGAGGGAGTGAGAAGGCGTGTAGATGCTGGGCACATGTGCCAGTCCACCTGTTGTTACATCTGTACTCGGGATGCAGAAAGTGGCTTCCCCAAGCAAACTGATGAAAATGCTGAGCTCTGGCTCTAGGTGGCAGGCCCTGCCTCAACGTACAAAGTGAGACCTGATCAACCTGGACAGCTGTGGCATCTATACATATGTATGTGCACCTACATGCACAAGCACCATTACACACATCTAGCCCACACACACATAAACAGGAATGTACAAATGTTGTACACATGCAGGTAAATCCTGAAAGACCATGGAATTTTTTTTTCACATTATCTTTATACAGCCCATTCAGAAAGTAATAAAGTATCTCAGTTGAGAATGGCTGTTAAAAGGCATATATGTTGATTCATGGCCTGTTAATTATAGAATTGAGTGCTGCAATATTTGAGTGCTTATATGAAGGCTGTAGAAACTCTTTAGCAGTATAGGTAAGATGACTGAAGAGCGTAATTATTTTCAAAAACAAGTATGCTTGAATACTATTATCCTCACAAAATATGGAATAAACTGTTACTGAACACTTCGATTTGATTCTATACGTAAGAAGCCAGTTCAATTCCATGATTTTAAGAGGGGATTAATAAATTTATTTTGTGGACAATGTCACAAACTACAGATTGTAACTCGGTTATGTGGCACAGAGAGACCCCCCTAGGCATTTTGATCACAAATTTTGCATGTTTTACATCCAATAGTCATGATGACTATGAACCACTTAAAAGATGAGCACTTAAATTTCTGTGCCAGTGAACATATGAAAATGCTCCTGTACAACCATTTTTTATTGATGATGACCATCCCAATACCACAATCGAGTTTTCCCCCCTCCAAACCTCATATCTTTTAGCTAATCAGTGGATCAGAATTCTAAATGAGTTTAAGGTGTTATACCTAAAAACAAAAACAAAACAAAACAACAACAAGAAAAACCTTTTGCCCAGGATTTATATGTAAATGGGGACGGGACGTGGTGGGACTATCAAAACATTACAAGGAAGATTATATTTATGTCTGCATCAAGTACATTGAGAAGATTTAGGGTGATGTCATTAAGTAAATATCTTGTGAGAAGAAATTGTTTGATATAAGGATGAGGAGTTTGAAAAAGTTAACATAAGCCGGGTGCAGTGGTACATGGCTGTAATGCTAGCATCCTGGAAGGAAGAGGCAGGAGGATCTCTGTGAGTTTGAAGCCAACTTAGTCTACAAAGCAAGTCCAGAACAGGCAAGGCTACACAGAGAAACTCTGTCTCAAAACAATAACAACAACACAACCAAAACAAGCAAACAAAACAAAACAAACAAAATTAGAAATTCGCAGTAAGTGAAAGAACTAAAATGTAGTTCATGTAAGTTACTGGTTAGCTAACACAAATTAAGCATTTCTTAAACATTGAAGGTAGAGAAAATTTATAAACCACTTAATTTATTGAAAGCTGCTAACCTGAACTTCCTGTTTACTTGTATAATTAATTTTATTTCTTCTTAAGTCTGTGATAGGGTTGAAGACCAGATAGTTTAGCCTTCCAATTATGCTTAGTTTTTTAAGGGTTGAGATGGTTTTAGGTCTAGAGAGATGTTTTAAATTGATAGAGATGAGATATGATAGATAATGATTTACATTCAGAATTTTAGACTCACCACGATAGAACATTTTTTTTTCTTCCAGGTTGCCAAATAGCCAAAACCCTATGACCCTATGAATGTAACATTTATGTAATTCCTGATTATTTCATGGTTCTTCTTGGTATAGATAATATATATATATTTGTGTGTGTATATATATACATTTTTAAAATCAAATATAAAATATACAAAGTGATGGACCTTACCAGTTTATGCACCTTTTTAGATGCTCAGCTTAGCTGTGGTGCTTGTTTAATAGTTAATGCAATCAGGAATCATTGCTCTTCAGATGTGTTCTCTCTAGCAAATCTCCAGGTTAACCAGGAGAGAACAATCCAAGGTGCACAATAATTCCTGCACATCACATGCTACTCAGTTGAAACAGACTTGGCCAAAGAATCCTGAGTAATAAAGACTTTCTGAGCCCTATCTTTTCTTCCTAGAGCTTTCAAGGTGGCCTTAGCTAGTGCTGACTTCACTTAAATTAGGAACATAAGAGAATTTGATAAGTGTTATGTGAATTTTGTGGATACATGAAACTCACAGAGAATGAAATGGCATGCACAGGGCCTGCCTGGGTCTGCATCTGGTCCTCTGCACATATATTATAGCTTCCATTATAGTATTTCTATAAATTCCGAGTCCACAAAAGATGGGTTTCTGATTCCTGTGCATCCTCTTGGGTTCTTTTCCTTCTGTTGGTTTGTCTTGCTCAAGCACCATGTGATAGTTTTTGTTTTGTCTCATTATATTTTAATTTGTTATATTCTAATTAATAATTAATTAAAACCAGCTACTGGGATAAAAGGTAACAACTGAACAACTGAACAACTGAACTGTCACGTAAAAGCTGGGAGAAGGAAAATCAATTTTCTCCAGTGTAGTGGCATTGGGAATATCAACCACTCCAGGACATGGCTTATATTCAGGAGTAACTGAGCAACATATAATTGAACTGCACAAATGTTTTTGTTTTGTTTTTTGGTGTGTGTGTGTGTGTGTGTGTGTGTGTGTGTGTGTGTGTGTGTGCTCATGTGCTTTTATTTGTTTACAGTTTGGTGGGTTTTGTTTGGTTTTGTTTTTGTATATGATTTTATTTTGTTTTCACTGTTTTAATGGGTTTTGTTGTTGCATTGGGGTTTTGTTGCATTTTTGAGACAGAACTTGAAGTTGACTCTGGAGGGACTTGAGGTAAGGGAAAATACGATAAAAATATATTTGAAATTTAAATTTGTTTTAAACAGAGAAATTTTAATAATAATAATAATAATAATAATAATAATAATAATAATAATAATGAACACTAACAATATAAAAGAAGAAAGTTGGAGAATTGTTTGATTATGAAAGTTCATACAACATGGTGCAGAATAAAAGTTTCTAGTTTTAAACGGCTCTTGTTTTAGAATGAGGAAACTGAAAGTCTTTTTTTTTCCCCATAGAATGTGCCATAAATGACATATCAGTGAGCTTTTGCTTCCCAATGATTCTTCTTCAACATCTCAAATGCCTCAGTTAAAAGCTGGTACTTAGTTAGGATGAATGCAATGACAGAAGAAAAACTAAGGCTAGGACAACTGTATTCCGAGTACAGACATCAAGAACATAATGGTAATAAATTAAATGTAAAGGAGCAGTATAGAGTTTAAGATATATAAGCTTAACATTAAATTCAAGATGGACTGAATGAAAGCTAAACAGGCTCTAATAATACCAAGGCAGAATTAATTTTTTAAATCTATTTGGTGCAACTATTTTTAGCTGCATACTGCCTGCCAATTACTATTATTTGTATATCACTTTGATGAGCCCCCCCCAAAAACCAAATCATGACTCCTCAGTTAATTGTATTTAGTAGTTTCAAGGAATTTAAATAGTGTAAGAAAAAGTGAATGGATATAATATTGAATAGTTTTTGCAAAAATCTGTACACCACCTTGGGCCATCTCTTATTTCATGCATAGAAAAATGAGAATAAGTCAAATTTATCAAAATAAATTTAGGTGGCAGAGAAATAAGATTAGCCTGAAGGAACGGCTATTCTTATTTATTCATTTTTAATAAAGTCTATTGTGCATCCATGAATTATAGAAACACTTCTGTATTTCTTATTAAATTCCTCTACTATTTCATATATATCAGAATGGGACCAATTTTTATTATGGAATCATAGAAAGTAAAGATAACCTTTGTTTGTAAAAGGATTAAAGAACCTTGATCTTGATACAACGATTGCAAATGAGGAAATCTGGTCAAATTTGTACAAAAAGAAAAAAGTTAAAGACATTACTTAAATTAAAAATATTGAATAAATTATCTAAAAATATAAATTATATTTAGGTTATCTGTTTTCAATAAACATACATATGAATTATAGTAACTGATTTTTAGAGTAATGGGGTATAATGCGATCCTTGAGTATATATTAGCCTTCAAATTTTGCCCATTGGCTAGTTAAAGTAAGGACAGCAAGGAGCTACCCCAACTCAGGCATTAAACCAACTACTTGAGCTTCTACAGACTTCTGGAAATTGATTTCTATGCTTGAAAGTCAAGTGTGATAATTGAAGGAAATGGCACCCACTGAGTGAAGTTTGAATTGTTTCATAAGCAAAGCTTCTTCTGTTATTATATACAAGATTTCTGGCAGGATTAACTCAAGGTGGGATAGACTTACTTGTAGTCGATGTTTCAGAGAGGTTTCTACTCATCATGGCAAAGATCATCATGGCAGAGTATGTAGTTTCAGGAATGAGGCACAGATTTCTCTGGCACAGACATAAGCAGGAGGTACAAAGTACAGAAAGGGTGTCACTTTTAAAGATCCACCCCACAGTGAGCCACCTCTGCTAACTACACAAGAAACCCTGAAGATACCACAGCCTTCAGAATAATTCCATAAGCTCAGAACCAAACACTTGTGAGTGAGACTACAAGGAGTGATACAGAGTCACCCAAACAACAGAGTGATGAAATTATATCATAAAGTAGACAGTAAGTGCTAGTGGTATATGAAAGCATTTGAAAAAGATCATGCACTTTTACCTCTCGGGATAATTAGGTACATCATAAATTGACGAACAGTTCATTTTCTTGACCTGAGGTGGCAGTGATGTAGTGATAAACATGTAGTGATAAGTTCTGCTTACTCTTTACTTCTACTTTGTAGTTGTGGCTTACAGTATTTACTGCTTTCCACAGCAAAATAAACACACGATAATGGATTTCTAATTTTCAAAATGATATAATGCAATTTCAGTAGACAGGATGAACTAGCCTTTCCACAGCATGCTACCATAGAGTTTACAGGTGACTGTTTTAATGACTTCTAACTCTGAGTTTTCAATAACTAGTGCTTAGTACTGGTGTGAAGTGAGCATAACTAAGACACTAATCATTAATACTATGAATATAGATACCTCTTCCTAAATGGTGTTCAGAACATATTTCCAAATATTTCATTAAATGTATTACTATTAAGTAGTGATTGTGTCAATATTTTTAATGATATTATAATTTTAGTTTTGAATAAGATTGTTTTAAGGTAACATAAGCATAACAGGGAAATATATTTTAATGTCATAAATGTATTGGATAATATAATTATTTTGTGAACTCCAAATTTATGCACATAATAAACACTACAAAACATGACTTAAAAGTTAACCTTACTATTTAACAATTTCTCTTGATCAGTTGAGAATCTCCATTTTATACTGTTGTTAAAAAACAGTCCTTTCATTGATAAGAAACTTGAAAATCACAAAATATAAATTTAATAGTGTTATCAAGGTATGATGTTTATAATACCTAAGTAAAGTTGTTTTACTAAAAGAAAGTTTCAGTTCTTCTAGAAAGCAAAAGAATTAAAGCAAGAGCACTGAAGATACAGGTTTAATATTCCAAGGACAATGCAGGAAAATATAACTATACGGCTTTATAAGTAATACACTATCTATATCCATTTTAATTAAAATGATAAATCTCACATTCCCAATGCTTTCAAGGTGTCCCCATATATGCTTCCTAAGCTAAGCTGTACATCATTTCTGGATAGTTTACATTGGAGCTGTAATAATATTATCAAAACCTTTTAAAGGTAGCTTAAATTTCAGTAAGAGCAAATTTAGTTTGAAAGTGATACCACCAGGGCATCTCTAAGAGTACATATTTAAGCTTATTATAATTAGATTTGAGGGGCTCTAACTGATTTTGTAGTCAACATGAATTGTGCTTTGTAAAGCACAAAAAATTACAGCTAGAACACCTTCCATTGATTATCTTCCCAAGTATGTAAGATTCTTTTACTGTTTTTAAGATATACAGACTAGACTGTCAAAAAATTTTGAATATGGATGGCAATGCATAATATGCTACATGCTTTGCTAGTCATGGTAATTACATCAGTAGTGATTCTTTGAAATAATTTATAAAAATATTGAGGTTTAATAATGTTTAGCCTAGAAGAGCTCAACACTCCCAAATGTGCTTTAACTTGTTCCATTTTATTATGTTTCAAAAGCTCATTCTTTAGGTCATTATTGCATGAAGACCTTAGACAACAAGAAGCAACTTCTTGAAAACAATCATATGCTTGGTGCAAATTTCTGAAGTGTGAAAGAAGCATAAATATGTGTGTGTTTTGTGAATGTATGTATATATAAAAAACATTTTCACATATTAAATATTCGGCAGGTATATATATACAAAACACATACATGTTTGTATATACACAAATACACACAAACACTGTCAGAAATATGTACACACACACACACACACACACACACACACACACACACACACACTGCTTTTTTTAACTCAGTTCATTATTCAAGCATATTGCTTGAAATAACAAATGGGTCTACCTTACCTCTGACTTACCAACCGTATTTCAGTGGTTATTATTTTCAGGTGACTAATACAGTTTTCTTTTTAATCACTACATGTTTTCCTAAGAATAACTGTTGTCTTTAATATTAAAGTATGTATATTGTAGCCTGCTTTTGATGAATTTGTCCCAAACTCAGAAATATACATTTTTGAAAATGCGTATATTTTTAAATGTAAATAATACACACACACACACACACACACACACACACACACACACACACACACATCCTTTTAAATAAAATAGCTGACACTTTTTGTTTTAGAAAGAAAATGTGTGTGCATGTGTGGTTTCATGCATGCGTGTGTTTAAAATTGTGTGCTTGTGTCTGTGTCTGGGTGGGCATATTTACTCATTAGTGTAGTGCTTGTAATAGCCAAGGTGTCCGATATCTGAGATTTTAAGGCAGCTGTGAGCCACCTGACTTAAATGCTAGAAATCAATTTTGGATTCTATGGAAGAACAGTACATGTTCTTAGCAGATGAGGCACTTTTCCTGCCTAAGAAAAGAGATATCCTTGACAAAGAATTAAACCTGTGGCTCGGTGGTTTTTGTTTGTTCGTTCATTTGTTTTAACATTGGCACAATAATGAGTGAATTAACCCAGAAGCAGAAAGACTCAAATGGTATATACTCACTTATATCTGCATATTAGCCCAAGGGTCCCATGAAAGCCTTCAAGTACCAGGAAACTGGGACAGTGGGGAGGACATCCTATTGGGACTTTAGATGAGACAAGCATGGGAGAATGGCAAAGTAGAAGGATCCAGAGGGTCCTAGAAACCTACAAGTAGAACATTATGATAGGCAGATT
The DNA here is from genome assembly GCF_964271855.1 of Acomys minous. Taxonomy (NCBI): domain Eukaryota; kingdom Metazoa; phylum Chordata; class Mammalia; order Rodentia; family Muridae; genus Acomys; species Acomys minous. The sequence goes on along the minus strand of NC_140497.1, from coordinate 46,109,546 downwards.
TGGGCCCAGGGGTCCTGCTCAAACTAAGGCACCAGCAAGGACAATACAGGCGGTAAACTTTAAACCCCTACCCAGATCTAACCAATGGTCAGAACATTCTCCAAAGTAGAGTGGAGAGTGGGATATGACTTTCTCACATACTCTGGTGCCTCACCTTTGACCATGTCCCCTGGAGGGGGAGACCTGGTAGCACTCAGAGGAAGGACAGCAGGTTACCAAGAAGAGACTTGATACCCTATGAACATATACAGGGGGAGGTAATCCCCTCAGGAACTGTCATAGGGGAGAGGAATAAGGGGAAATTGGGAGGGAGGGAAGAATGGGAGGAGACAAGGGATGAGATAATCATTGAGATGTAACAAGAACAAATTAATAAAATAATATATATCTTGGAAAAAAACATTGGCACAACCAAAATAACCACCAAGATTGTTCAACCACTAATACACAGTTGAATGATGAGGTGTTATGAGCTTCCAAAGTATCTTGTCTATAGTGTTAGTGATGAGAAACCACCATCAGGCTTGAACATAGCTCCTACATCTTTTTGGACCATTGGAAAATAAGGTTTATACTCACCCGTTGTACTCTGCCTACAAACAATCAAGGTCGCTTTCACTCAAATGTGATAATCAGAGAAGAATCCATGCCTGAGCCTCAAAGACTTGTAAAATGTCAATACGTGGTGCTGCAAAAGTCAGATGAACATACCATCAGGGAGGTCAACAAAATCCATGACGATTTCAGAAAAATACCGTTTATTCACACTGCACACACAAAAGGAAAGGAGCAGACATATTTTATAATTGTACACTCACTCAATTGCAATACTAAATAAATGTAGATCCAAATATTTGGAATCATTTTGCTCTTCTTCCATTTACTTCCTTTCACTCAACAGGAAACAAATTTGTGTGCTGTGAGTATCTGTAGCCTTAGATTTTCCTTAAATTTACTTCTGAGTAGAACTGAATGCAATCCCATGGTGCTGATAGCATTTGCTACCCCTACCTGACAGTAAGTCCTTTTGTAACTGGTTGACTCACCAAATCAAGGTGACTTTCTGCTATGAAACTACAGGACTGGAGTGTTAGTCTCCTGGTTATGACGGAGGTGCCTCTGCTACAGAGTCTGGACTCAACCTAGACACCTATGTCACTGTAGCTGCCCCTCATGGTGTCTTCCCAAGTGAATCTGAACTACTACGTTTACATTCTTTCTTGGGTGGAAGTAAAAAAAAATACTTTCCAAATCAATAAAAACAAGCCAAAAATTAGAGTGTGTATTGATTTCTCTGGTGATGGTTATTAGATCAGCACAGGGCTGCAATTGATTTCCCATGTGCTTACTTTTGAACTTAACTGAGGATATCATGTTTCTTTATTCTTATTGTTTCCGGGACATGTGAATCGGATGTTTCAAAGGCTCTCATCTGGGCCTTGTTGTTCCACAACATCACAGTCTGCTGTGTAACCTTTCATGCTAGATATGTATAAACATGTATTCACCCTGATCGTGTACTGATAACAGAAAAATAAAATCTCCCCAATCTATGACAGTGAGTTATTGGAGTGGCATACAGGAGCTTGGGGGAGAGACAGCTAACCAGAGCATGCATGCCTGAAAGGTAGAGGTGTCACTACAAAGCTTACTCCAGCAAAGGTGCTGACATACCAGTGCCACATTTCTGAAGCTGTCTGTCCAACTTTCAGGGCACTCCATTGGAGGATCTCATTGGTATAGTAATTGCTTATTACAAGGATATGTATGAAGGTGGGCTTTGTGAATGTTTTAAATTTTAGAGTACTCAGAAGACTGAATTAGCCAACAATAAAAGAAATAATTACAGGCTGAATTTTGAGAATTATCCTCAGTTACTTTCACTCTTGTACAATGCCATCTGCTGCTGAGCAAATTTCTAAGCTATTGTCCCTATGGCTATATCGTCTGATTGATTGTCCTCAAGACAGGGACACTATCCTCCTGTCACAATGTATGTGTGAGGTCAGCAAAAGGAGGTTACCGTCTACATCTACTGAAAGCAAATGCAACCAGGTGGTGATGGTGCATGCCTTTAATCCCAGCACTTGAGAGGAAGAGATAGGTGGATCTCTGTGAGTTCAAGGCCAGCCTAGTCTACAGAGCCAGTTCCAGAGCAGACAGAACTGCACAGAAAAACAGTCTTAGACAAGCAAAAAGCAAGAACATAAAAACCAAACAAAAACAAAAACAAAAAACAAATTAAAACCCTAAAAAAGCAAAAACACCAAAGCAAACAAATGAAAGCAAAACAAACAAACAAATTCAGGCAGAAACAAAAGCAAAGGAAGAATGTTGAAGCCTTTGAAGCACCGTGTGCCAGGCAGTGCCCTTCTGGTTTACACTTCCCTTCTCTCATTTTTTTTTCTCCTACTCCTCTTCTGCATTCCTGTCTCCCATTGCAAACAAGTCCATGTGTGAAAGCAAGCATGCAGTGTTTTCACTTCCTATCCTATTACCACCCCATGTTCCCCGTTCCGTTTCCTTGAATCCCCTTCCATCCTGCACACTAATTCTGTTGGAAGTTTATTCTTCCCTAGAGTCTTCACATGTGAATACAACCTGGTGGTTAGCTCGATTTCTGCTCACAGCACTGAAGTAGCAAACAGACTGCGGCGACATAGCAGACTTCTGACCTGAGCTACTTAGAGCTGATCCGTGGTTAGTTCCCTATATGTCTGGTAATTTAATACCACTGAAGTAAAATAGAATTGTAAATAATAAAACATAACATTATGTACTTTGCAATTATACAGTGTGAAGGAATACATCTGAAATATATTAATATATATTAAAGAACAATTTTACTTGGTGCTAATTAAAGTCATAACATGAATGAGCAAATTCTTTAATACTGATAAGGGAACCACAGTAAATACCTTGACAGTAACTTGGTGATTCTTTTGATAGTTGCTTCAATGCAGACAGCAAAATCCATTTCAACATGAGGTGATTGCATGTGTGCGTGTGTATGTTGTGGGAACCAGGCCCGACTGGGCTGCCCCCCGTCTTGCTGTTTCATGTCCTGTTTTTAGCAGTTTCCATGTTTGTGTTTATGTTGGTTAGCTAGGCATGTTTACTGCTCTGAGAACGCACCCCTCCCCTCCTTGGGACTTTCCCTCCTCGGGACTTTCCCTCCTGTGTGCAATCACCTCTTGAGGGATTCACCTGAGAGTGGCATTCCTGTTTTGCTGCCTATAAAAAGGCTCTTTGGACACTGAATAAAATCTGACTCTGCTGCTGCTCTCTTAGCACCAAGTACTGCTGTTTTAGAGAGAGAGAGAGAGAGAGAGAGAGAGAGAGAGAGAGAGAGAGAGAGAGAGAGAGAGAATGTGTGTGTGTGTGTGTGTGTGTGTGTGTGTTAAATCCGCAGTCCCTTGCCCTTAACTTGGTACCGCGGTGGCACAGGTGCCACGGCATGTATTCATGTAAGTGTGTGCAAATTGTGCATGCGTTTGTATGCATGTGTGTATGTGCTCTCACATGTGCATGAGTGCACACAGGTATTCACATGCATGTGGTAAAGGCGCATGGAAATACGAGCTCATAAACTGTCTTTTACTCTCATCTTCTATAATGTGAAAACAATGTATCTTCCAGACCCCTTTGATAGTTGAATGGGGACATAGGATTATGTTTAGCGAAAGATCTTGAAGTAAAAATGTCATTTTCTTACCCAGACTAGACAGTTTTTCTTCAGAGACCTATTGCACTCATTAGATGTTGGTATAACAATTTTTAGTTTACTATACAAATTATTATTTTTTTGGAAAAAATACCCATTTTCAGAGACCTCATTATCGTGATCAAAACTGCTTGAAAACAAGTGTCTTTTTAATGATGTTTGCTAATAATAATGGGGGCTAGAATAGACTACAAAGTTATCATCTCCATTAAAACTAAATATAGTTTTCATGCTTGTCTATAATTTTATACATACTCGTAAGAAATAAATACTATCCACTAAAAACAATATTAACAAAACAGTTCCAATTTTTTTCTTTTTTTAAAATAATAACACATTTTTATTGAAAATTAAAAATAATTCCTATTACATCTCATTTTCTATCCCATCCCATGCATCCTCCCAATCCTCCCTCCCTCCCACTTTCACCCCAATCCCCCTTCCCTATGACGGTGGCTGTGGGGGACCTCCTCCCCCTGAATATGGTGCTAAGGTATCAAGTCTTTTCTTGGTAGACCGCTATCCTTCCTCCGAGTGCCATTGGGCCTCCCCAACAAAGGGACATGGCCAAATATGGGGCACCAGAGATCCTGTGAAAGTCAGTCCCCAGTCTCCACTTAGCTGTGGAGAATGTTCTGTCCCTTGGTTAGATCTGGGTAGGGGTTTGATGATGACTGCCCGTTTTGTCCATGGATGGTGCCTTAGATCAAGCAGAATCACTGGGCTCAGATCTAGCCATTATAATGTTCTTCTTGTAGGTTTCTAGGACCCTCTGGGTCCCCCTACTTGCCTATCCTCTATATTTTCCTCATCTAGAGTCTCAATAGGATGTCCTCACCTCTATCCCCGTTTCCTGGTAGGTGCAGACTTTCATGGGACCTGTCCCTTGGGCTAGTGTCCGGTAACAAGTGAGTATATACCATTTGACTCTTTCTGCTTCTGGGTTAGCTCACTCATTATGATCATTTCTAGTTCAATCCATTTGTCCACAATGCAAATCAAAACAACTCTGAGATTCCATCTTACACCCATCAGAATGGCTAAAATCAAACATTCAAGTGACAACACATGCTGGCGAGGATGTGGAGAGAGAGGAACACTCCTTCATTGCTGGTGGGAATGCAAACTAGTACAGCCACTTTGGAAAGCTATCTGGTGCTATCTCAGAAAAATGGGAATAGGGCTTCCTCAAGACCCAGCTATTCCACTCCTAGGAGTATACCCAGAAGATGCTCCAGCACGCAGCAAGAAAATTTGCTCAACCATGTTCATAGCAGCCTTATTCATAATCGCCAGAACATGGAAACAGCCTAAGTGCCCCTCAGTAGAAGAATGGATAAAGAAACTGTGGTACATATACACTATGGAATACTACTCAGCTATTAATAACAAGGATTTTCCAAAATTTGTGGACAAACAGTTCCAATCTTATAAGATTTAGAAATATCAACTACATAACCCTACATGGAATCTAAAACTCAGTCATATAATACGTTTTTGATGGAAGTAGTTGGCAAATATTTGTACAGCAGTTTCTGTTAAGAGACAATGATTCATTTAGCAACATATACAGACAGAAGCACAGGGAATTTTAGTTGGGATGGTTTATAGAAAACAGATTAAAAATGTTTAATTGTAGAAAAAATGAATTTCTTTAAACTTTAGGATATTTTTATGTCCCTAGATAAAATTAATTTGCATTATTGGCTAGTTGATGTCTAATTAAACAAAAATGTTAACATCTCTTGTTCTTTGCTTAAAGGATATCAGAATTTTTTAATCTCCTTATGCACACACTGACATGATCAAATGAGGAAAGTATATACAGAAACAACATGCATTTTACTCAGGACTGAGTAAACAGTCTTTTACTCAGGAATGTGGAGTTTGAAAGCCCTATTCATTAAAATATTGAGGTGATATATATTTTAGTTATCAATATAGCTAGGGTAATTTCTTAATTCATATGTTGGTAATTCATTTCACTTGTATTTTTGCATTTTTATTTCCTTCTCTTTCTTGGCTTAATTATGTTCTTTAAATAGTTTTATTTGATTGCCAGTATTTATATTTCATTAGGATGTCAGTGTTTAATTACTTAATTGTTGTTCTAGTGATTGAAAGACAATTTTTGCTTATAATAATGTATTCTCTGAAACCACTATGGCAATTATTTATAATAGATAAATCTTAACATTTTATCTCTGTGGACAGTTTCTAATCTTTTCAGATGCTTCTATTACATATTTCATTGTCTTTTTAAGTTATGGAATAGCCCTGTATTATTTTGCTATGATAAATAATTGTAATGTATAGGTATCTGAGTAAAATGTTTTATGATGTATCTCTAACATTGTCCAAACTGTGCTTTTTCCTTTTTTATGTATACCCTCATGTAAGGTCAGCATTAGTTTCCAACTGATTGACAAATTTCCTTAATATTCCCTTTTCTTCACCTTTATTTTGTGAGGAATATATTATTTTTGCAATTCTGCATTTAATCATTATCACAAAAGTATAAATTTATGTTATCTAATGTGCTTTATTATAAATATTGTACTATCACACTTTGCCCTTCTGGTGCAGTTTTTTGGAGGTTGTAATGTTGCTGTTACTACTTGGTTTTTTGTTTTGTTTTGTTTTACTTATATGGAATGATTTCAAAGACGAAGCTGAGAAAACTTAGACTTTCATGTTGTTCCATGTTAGCAAGAACAAACTTCCTCACCAGTCCTGCTGGAGGCACAGTGGGACCTTGGACTAATACCTTTCCTGACAACAAGGAGGTGCTCCTGTATCCCCTGAGAGAGTGCTGGTGTATCTAGAAGAAGCCAGGATATTCACCCCAAGTTTCTTTCAAGGTCTCACATCTCAATCTTCATGTGGAACAACAGGAAATTCAAATTCTTCACAGAGCTAGAATAGATAAATGGTGACCATGCTAAACCCACATCTTTGCCCAAGAGTAAGGCAGTGTTTCCCAGGATGCCAATGGAGACCAAGTGATAATGCTGGATTCCACTCCAATTTGACAAGAGACAGAGAAATATTCCCCATATTCCCACTTGTGAATATTACAAAAAGCTAGTCAACAAAAAAAACCAAAACAAACAAAACAAAAAACTAGAGATGATTCTGATGTTCATAATATAACACTCAAAATGTGCTGGATTCTATGAACGGTCTACCATACCAAAAACAAACACTTTCAGTTTGAACAACAGAAAAATACCTGTCCATACCATGAAGAAATATATAGAAAAAGTACTCTGCACATGAGGTTTCAGAAGTCTATGGGAAGAAGGCAGGAAAGGCTCAGAGTTACGTAATGAGTGAATCTCCTAGGTTTATGGTCTCACTAAGTTTGCTTGCAAAGTGAAAAATTGAAGATAAAAATGATAAGTTTTCCAGATACCAATGGGAATGTATTAAAGCAGAAACAGCACTATTTGAGATATGAAGCACAATCAGCTGTGTCAAAGAAGCAAACCACTGTGTTTTGAGAGAGCTTGTGTGTTCTCTTGTGTCAGGTTACAAGAGTTACTGCAAGTCATGGGCTACAACCACACTTAATATGTGAACACGAAAAAGTAAATATGAAGACTATTAATTTGTAGATAATGAAGCTGACATCTCTCTTCTGTTTATTGGACGTTTGTATGTATGTATATCTAATGACATATGTGTACGTGGCATGAGAGTAGAAGTAAAGGTATTCAGGGAAAAAAGGGTATGACTGTGGCAGGGAAGAAGGCAAGGAAGGTGAGAAGCATGGCTTATGAGGATGGAGATAATGTACTCAGAATTAAGTATATACTTGTGTGAATTGGTCATCATGTAATATATTACCCCATACAATGAAAATAATGACAACAATAATAAAATGAATAACATCTAGAGGGCTAGTCATCCTTCCACACAGGGAGACCCCTGTATTAATTAGGAAATCAGCACTGCATATTGACAAAACTCTAGAATCCCTGCAATTGATTTTTCTCTCTCTTAACCTTTGCCATGCTAGAAGATGGAATAAAATCACAGCAATAACTCCACAGCTAACTTCAAAGTAACATGATTTAGTATAATGCACTAATAATATATATATACTAGATCTTCTTTGATTTTTTTCTATTTGGACCATATTCACCTACTTGAGGCCAAATGGAATTGTGGCATATTATGTCTCTTCATTCAGCTGCTTAGAATAATGTAGCCAACGAAAAGGATTCTTGGAAGTAGTTATCCTTTCTGCAATAACATTATTTAGATGCATAAGTGTTATCCCATGTAATTATGTTTTATTTAAAATCACAGTGAGAAGTTTCCATATGTATCTTTAAACATCTTAATTATTTTAAGTATCTGCATATTTATATAAAATACAATGGTACATAGCTGCACATTTTAAACTTATTTGTATTATAATCAACTGAAAACTTGCAACCTAGTTAATGGTGATTTATTTATAGCAGTACACTAAATAAATAGAATTTTCTCCAGTATATAATTTATTTGTAATTGTTATGAATTGGTGGGTTTAGTATTCAAATGCATTACAAAAAATTCAAAATAAACCTATGTTGCTAACTAGAGAAATTTTGAATAATTTTATTCAATCTTCATTTGCCTGATATTTTGCATCAGATAAGAAAACTCATTTTTTAAAGGTCATGTTGAAATATTCTTGAAATGACAACAAAAATACTATTTTGGGTTGAAGTTGGAAAATCTATTATGAAGGTACGGCAAGAAAGAAAACAGAAAAATACAGTGATTAAATTCTTATAGAAATGTTCTCTCTGAGGTCTCAGTAGGAGCAAAGAAGTGTAAACCTTTCACATAAACATTACTTGCTAGCATCTAACTTATTATCTAATTATGAAGATGTCACTTACTATTTACTAGAATCCTTGCATGGAAATTTGTTGCTTTGGTAAGTCACTGTAGAGATCTATTGCTCTCACCCTGGCTTTTAAAAGTGAGGCAAGTGTATGTGAGCAACCCCTCCTGACATCTTGTACTCAATTTGGTATTTTCAACTTACAGGAAAAGTGAATTTTGCTCTGCCTCAGTAACCAATGATCCAAAATGGTAACTTCTACTTAGTAAACAGGCAGTGCTGTGTGCCTCTGTGCTTCTTACAATGTTTGTTTTTGCATAACTTTAATATAAGGGCAGACAGAGATTTACCTTTTCTTGAAATATTGAAGAAAAGTACTCTGGCAGGATCCAAGATGGCAGCACTATCACGCACTGTGTCTGGTCAGCAGGACATCAGTGACTGCACAGCAACCTGAGGACCAAACTAAGGACTGCAAAACATCAGTGCTGGTGATTTCAGGTGAGAGGGGTCTACACTATGTGGAGCACAGGTGGGGTGGGTTCGAGCTCAGCCAAAAAATAGTTCCTGGGTCCCTGGAGGCATATGTACAGTTTCCAAAATCTAGCCACTCACCTGCTTGCATCCTGCACCTGTGCTCTGGGTATCACACTGAGCTGGAGATTGCAAAACACCAGTGTCTGGGTTTTCTAGAACAGAAGACACCCTATGGTCTGGAACACACTGGATCCAACTTCAGTTCATCCAGACAATCTACAGAAAGTTCCAGGGCCCACACTAGCATGGGTGCATGCACCAAAGGCTAGCCACACACCTGGACCTGCACTTTGTGTCTCAGAAGGTACTGTGTGCTACAAAATACTAGTGTCTGAGTCTCCCTCCCCAAAAGAAGACACCAATATGGCGTGGTACAGAGATAGATCTGACATCAGGTCACCCAGCTGGTCCACTGAAAGTTGCCAGATATGATCTCAGGTCACCTGCCTGTTCTACCTGAAGACTTCCCTGAACCATGCAAGTGAGGAGTCTCTGTCTATAGCTGCTCATCTACCAGCTGCTCTCAACAGCCAGTAAAGGACACCAGAAACTACCATCCAGTGCCAGAGACAGCAAGATGGAGAAAGGCCAGTGTATAAACACAAACAACAAAAGCCAAAATATTATGGCATCTCCAGAACCCAGTTATCCCAAAGCAATCATCCCTGGACACTCTAATACATTGGAAAAACAAGAAATTTACCTCAAATCTTTTTTAATGAAGATTATAATTGAAGAAACAAATAAAACCCCTAAGAAATACAGAAGATATAACCAAATAGATTAGGACCTTAGAGAGGTCATGACAGAGATCTATAGAGAGGAAATGGAGAAATCACTGGAAGAAATTCAGGAAAATACAAACAATCAGTATAAGGAATTCAAGGAAATCAATAAAATGGTTAAAGATCTGAAGATGAAAATGGAAACAATAATAAAAGTGCAAATTGAGAAAAGCCTGGAAAGATAGAACTTAAAGAAGACAGGAACTGCAGAGATAAGCATTACCAACAGAATACAAAATAGGGAAGAAAGAATCTCAGGTATGGAAGATAAAATGGAAGAATTTGATGCAACTATCAATGAAAATATTAAATCTAAAAATTTCCTGACCCAAAACATCCAAGACATGGGTACCATTAAAGATAAAACCTAAGGATAATAGGAATTGAGAAAAGAGAAGGTGCCTAGCTCTAAGGTCCACAAAATATTTTCAACAAAATCATGGAAGAAAATTTCTGCAATTTAAAGAAAGAGATGTCTATAAATATAAAAGAGGCCTAAAGAACACCAAATAGAGTAGACCAGAAAAGAAAATCCTCCAGCCACATAATAGTCAAAACACCAAATGTACAGAACAAAGAAAAGGTATTAAAAGCAACAATGTAAAAATGTCAAAATGCAAAACTATCAGAATCACACCCAACTTTTCAGCTGAGACCATAAAAGCCAAAAGGTCCTAAGTAAATTCTGAGACCACAGATGCCATTCCAGACTACTACAACCAGCAAAACTTTCAATAAACATAGATGGAGAAAACAAGATATTCCTCAACAAAAACAAATTTAAACAGTACCCATCAGCAAACCATGGTCTACAGAAGATAATAGAGGGCAAACCCCAAACCAAGTAATATAACTACACTCTGGAAAACACAGGAAATTGAGAACTCCAGTTTAGCAAAGAAAAATTAGACAAGCACACAAACACACTACCGTAACTAACACCAACATAAATGAATCTAACAGTCACTGGTCATTAATTTCTCTTAACATCAGTGGTCTCAATTCTCCAATAAAGAGACACAGACTAACAGAATGGATTCACAACAGGACCCAACATTCTGATGCATACAAGAAACACACCTCCGACACAAAGATAGACATTACCTGAGAGTAAAATGCTGGAAGAAGGCCTTCCAAGAAGACACAAGAAGCAAGCTGGATAGTCATTCTACTATATTATAAAATAGACTTTCAACAAGAATTAATCAAAAGAAATAAGGAGGGACACTTCATACTCATCAAAGGAAAACTAAACCAAGATTACATGACAATTTTGAACATCTATGGCCAAAATATAAAGGTACCCACATCTGTTAAAGAAACGTTAATATTACTTAACCCACACATAGATTCCCCACACAATAATAGTTGGAGACTTCAACACGCCCCTCTCAGGAAAGGATAGGTCAAGGAAACAGAAGATAACTCAAGAAACAATAACACTAATAGATGTAATGAATCAAATGGACCTAACATATATCTACAGAACTTTTCACCCAAACTTAAAATATTATACCTTCTTCTCAGCACCTCAGAGAACCTTCTCCAAATTTTACCATATAGTAGGTCACAAAGAAAGTCTTAACAGACACAAGGAGAATAAAATAATACCTTGTATTCTATCAAACCACTATGAACTAAAGCTAGACTTCAACTACAAGAGAAATATTGCAATGCCTCTATACACGTAAGAAGTGAACTACTCTCTACTCAATGATAGCTGGTTCAGAAAATAAATAAATAAATAAATAAATAAATAAATAAATAAATTAGAGACTTCCTAAAATTCAACAAAAATGAAGGTATAACATATCCAAACTGATAGGACACAATGAAACAGTGCTAAGAGCAAAGTTCATAGCACTAAGTGCCTTCAAACAACTTAATGGCATACCTGAAAACCCTAGGGGCAAAGAGCAAACACACCCAAGAGGAGTAAACAGCTAAAATAATCAAACTCAGGGCTGAAATCAATAAATTAGAAACAAAGAGAACAATTCCAAAATCACAAAAACAAGAGCTGGTACTTTGAAAAAATCAACAAGATAAACAAGCCCTTAGACAACTAATTAAAAAGCATAGAGATAATAATCAAAATCAGAAATGAAAAAAAGAGATATAAAAACAGAAACCAAAGAAATCTAAAGGATCATTAGGACTTACTTCAAAACCCTATATGCCAAAAAATATGAAATCTAAATGAAATGGACAGTTTTCTGGATAGATTCCACTTATCAAAGTTGAATCAAGATTAGGTAAGCAAATCAAATAATCCTATATCTCTTGCAGAAATAGAAGCAGTCATCAAATTATCCCATCTGAAAAAAGCACAAGGCCATATGGTTTCAATGCAGAATTCTACCAGACCTTCATCAAAGAAGAACTAATACAAAGGCTATTTAAACTGTTCCACAAAATAGAAAGGGAGAGAACTTTACTGAACTAATTCTATGAGGCCACAGTCACTTTGATACATAAACCACACAAAGACTCAACAAAGAAAGGTAATTTAAGACCATTTATCTTGTGAACATTATGCAAAAATGCTGAATAAAATACTCATGAACTGAGTCCAAGAACACATCAAAGATATCATTCTCCAAGAAAAAGTAGACTTCATCCCAGGCATTCAGAGATGGTTCAAAATAAGGAAGTTCATCAATGTAATTCATCATATGAACAAACTGAAAGAAAAAAAATGACATAACCATCTCCTTAGGTGCCCAAAATTCATTTGACAAAATACAAACCCCACTCATGTTTAAAATATTGGAGAAATTGAGAATACAAAGCACATACCTATCATAATAAAGGCTATATAGAGTAAGCGGATAGCTAACATCAAAATAAATGGAGAATAACTGAAAGAAATGTTACTAAACATGGCTGCCCACTCTTTCCATATCTTTTCAATAAAGTTCTAGCTAGAGCAATAAGACAACAAAAAGAGATCATGGAATCCACATAGGAAAGGAAGAAGTCCAAGTATCACCATTCACCTATGATATGACAGTGCACATAAGTGTCCCCCAAAGTTCGACCAGAGAACTTCTAAAGCTGATAAGCACCTTCAGCAAAGTGGCTTGATACAAGACTAACTCACAAAAATCAGTAGCCCTCCTGTATAGAAAAGAGACACGGGCTGAGAAAGATTTTAGGGACACTTCACCCTTCACAATAGCCAAAAATAATATAAAAGTATCTTCATGTAACTCTAACCAAGAAACTGAAAGACTTGTACGAAAAAGTCTTCAAGTGTCTGAAAAAAGAAACTGAAGAATATATAAGAAGATAGAAAGATCTCTTAAGCTCATGGATGGGAAGAGGTCCAACATAGTAAAAACGGATAGCTTACCAAAAAAAAAAAACAAAAAAACAAAAAAACAAAAAAAACAAAAAACTACAGATTCAATGCTACCCCTATCAAAACACCTACACAATTCTTTCAGACTTTGAAAGATCAACTCTCAACTTCACATGGTAAAACAACAAAAAACAAACAAACAAACAAAAATGTATAGCTAAAACAATCCTGTACAATAAGAGGTCTTCCATAGAAATCTCCCTCCCTGATCTCAAGCTGTATTATAGAGCAACAGTAATAAAAACAGCATAGTGCCAGCATAGGAATAGGCTGGTTGATCAACGGAGTAGAATTGTAGACCCAGAAATAAACCCTCTCACCTATGGACACTTGATTTTTGACAAATATGCCAAATCAATATAATGGAAAAGAGATAGCATCTTTAACAAATGGTGCTGGTATAATTGGAGGTCTACATGTAGAAAAGTGCAAATAGATCCATATTTATCATCATGCACAAAGCTAAAGTCTAAGTCCAAGATCTCGAGATAAAATCAGATACACTAAATCTGTTAGAAGAAAAAGTAGGGAAGATCATTTAACTCATTGGTACAAGAGACAACTTCCTGAACAGAACAGCAATATCTCAGGATCCAAGATCAACAATTAATAAATGAGATGTCATGAAACTGAAAAGCTTCTGTAAGGTAAAGGACACTGTCAACAAAACAAATTGAAAGTCTACCACTTGGTAACAGATCTTCACCAACTCTATATCTGACTAAGGGTTAATATCCAAAAGATATGAAAATTTCAAGAAATTAAACACCTCCAAACCAAATATCCCAATTAAAATTTGGAGTACAGAGCTAAACAGAGAATTCTCAACAGAGGAACACTGAACAGTCTAGAAACACCTAAACAAATATTCAACTTCCATAGTTATCAATGAAATGCAAATCAAAATGACTCTGACATTCCATCTTACAGCTACCATAATGGCTAAGAACAAAATTCAAGTGACAACACATGCTGGCAAGGATGTGGAGAAAAGGGAACACTCCACCATTGCTAGTGGGGAGTGCAAACTTGTGCAACCACTTTGGAAATCAATCTGGTACTATTTCAGAAAATTGAGAATAGTGCTACCTCAACACCCATCTATACCACTCCTAGACATAGACCAAAAGATGCTCCACCATACAACAAGGGCATTTGCTCAAGTATGTTCATAGCAGCCTTATTTGTAATAGCCAGAATCTGGAAACAACCTAGATGTCCCTCACCTGAATAATAAACAAAGAAACTACCATACATTTACACAATGGAATGCTACTCAGCTATTAAAAATAAGAAAATCTTGAAATCTGCAGGCAAATGTGGAACTAGAAATGATCATCCTGAGTGAGGTAGCCCAGACCCAGAAAGACATGCGTGGTGTATACTCATTTATTAGTGGATATTATCCCAATATAGATGTTCCCTAAGACAATGCTCCAAGCTGGGGACCTGGACAGATTCTGGGTCTCACTGTTGGACTCCAGGAGAGAGTGGTACAGAGAATGGGGGGGTGGTGGAACGACCCAGAGGATTCAGGATCCCCAAAATGAGACCATTAAGGCCAGTGGATCTGGACCCAGGGAGATCTGCACAAACTGTTGCAAGCAAGGATAATGCATGCAGTAAACCTAGACCCTTTGTTCAGATATAGCCAATGGACAGCTCACTCTCCATGGTTGTGGGGAAGCAGGGACTGCCTATGACAGGAATTCTGGTGTCCCCTTTTTGATCACTTCCCTGTAGTGGCAAGGCCCTGCGGGCACACAGAGGGAAGGGAGCAGGCTATCAGGATGATACCTGATAGGCTGAGGTCATATGGGACAGGAGGAGGTGCCCTTCTGTCAGAGTTCTAGGGAAGGGGAACAGGGCAGAAGAGGGAGGGAGTGTGGGGACAGGAAGGTAAGTTCACGGGATAACAATGGGGATATAATCTGGATAAGTTATTATAAGATAAAGAAGAATGGTATTCTGCATTCCTTTTAGGCTATCAAGATGATGGTTAGAATAAAGCTATGGGGAAAGGATTATATGAATCTTCCTCAAATGGCAAAGTTGGGTATTTGAACCAATATTCCATTTAACTCATACGGGAGGATGCCAAACATCCTATAGTTTAGGGCAGAGAATATAAGGACCTTTGTGAACACATGACTGTAATATACATGGCCTGACTAGGAAAGCTTTTGCAAAATGAGGAAAGTATGATATTTAGGTTTTTCTTTTTTTATATTTTATTTTATTTTATTAATTTATTCTTGTCACATGTCAATGGTTATCCCATCCCTTGTATCCTCCCATTCTTCCTTCCCTCACATTTCCCCCTTATTCCCCTCCTCTATGACAGTTCCTGAGGGGGATTACCTCCCCCTGTATATGCTCATAGGGTATAAAGTCTCTTCTTGGTAACCTGCTGTCCTTCCTCTGAGTGCCACCAGGTCTCCCCCTCCAGGGGAAATGGTGAAATGTGAGGCATCAGAGTACGTAAGAAAGTCACATCCCACTCTCCAGTCAAGCGTGGAGACTGTTCTGCCCATTGGCTAGATCTGGGTAGGGGTTTAAAGTTTACTGCCTGTATTGTCCTTGTCTGGTGCCTTAGTTTGAGCGGGACCCCTGGGCCCAAATCTGCCTATCATAATGTTCTACTTGTAGGTTTCTAGGACCTCTGGATCCTTCTACTTTGCTATTCTCTCATGATTCTCTCATCTAGAGTCCCAATAGGATGTCCTGCCCTCTGTCCCAGTTTCCTGGTAAGTGAAGGCTTTCATGGGACATGCCCCTTGGGCTAATATGCAGATATAAGTGAGTATATACCATTTGAGTCTTTCTGCTTCTGGGTTAACTCACTCATTATGATCATTTCCAGCTCAATCCATTTGTCCACAAATTTTGGGAGTTCCTTGTTTTTAATAGCTGAGTAGTATTCCATAGTGTATATGTACCAAAGGAACTTCTCAAAATCAAAAACAAGGTACATGTTAATTAAAGGCAAAGATTGCTCTCTCTCTCTCTCTCTCTCTCTCTCTCTCTCTCTCTCTCTCTCTCTCTCTCTCAAAACAAATTAGTATGAAACAATTTGGAGGAAAGGAATATTTGTGTTTCTAAAAGATGTGTATCTTCAACTCAGTCGGTAGGTTAAAAATCAAAAATTTCACTTCAACACTCTTTTATATGCATTCAGAGGGGGAATGTGTATTCCAGAGTTTGCCATCTCTTTAAATTTGAGATCATAGAGTACATCTTTAATGTTCTTTCTCCAAGCCTTAGTCAATCTACTACATTTATCAGATTTTAATGTTTAGTAAGATATAGATAGGTAATTTTCTCATATTAAGCATTCTGAAAATTTCAACTAATGTTTTCAGGTAAAAAGGATAGAAGGAAGGATGGAAAGGATGAAGAGGAGAGAAAGTGAGGGAGAGGAAAAAGAAAAGTATATCAATTTCTCTCATAATAAGTGGATAGCAGGAACAAGTATTACTAATGAGAATTTACTTTATACAGACGATGTTCACTCAAGCAATCCTGAGGGTACCTGAGTTTAAAAAGACTTTCCTAAAGAATGAAATGACACCCAAGAACATAAGATACATTTGGGAAGTCAATTGAGTAAATAAAGAGGAAAACATGCCATCAATATAAAATTTTGCATGTTAACCCTAGTTAAGGAAATCAGTTAGCTCTTTGTAGATGAACTCTGTTTTTGTTCTATATTTAAAATTGAGAAAAAATCTTTACCAGTTAAAAAATTATTACCAGCTTTTGTTTATTTTTAAAGGAAATAAAACTATTATGTTATAATGTTGTTTAATAATCCTGTAGTTATAATTTGTGGGGTTTTATATCAAATTTTAATAAGTAAAAAATAAACATATTTGTAAAATTGAAAAACAGTAATATTATTTTACTTAACATTTCATTATACTGAATATTTAATAACTATAAATTAATCATTAGATTAATATTAAATTGGCATTAAATATTTAAAATTTTTGAGTTTCAAGGAAAATTCAGTTGAAACGTTTCTTCAACTTTAGGATAAACAAAGTTAATTAACTCTATTGGGGTTTGGTTTTAAATAATATAGGTCAATCCTTACTGTGCTAAAATAATATTATCTTTTAAAGAGTGTCAAGTTCAAGAACACCATCTAAACCTCCATTCTCTGATTCAATCAATGTATGTTAAATACCTGCTTAAGAGCATAGTTCAATTAAATAATATAAAAACGAAATAAATCATAGCACTTTCTCTTTGGAAAGAAAAATAGAGCATACATACTGCAGAAAACATTCATATAAAAGCTACAAGGTATGATAGATATATATTTACGAATAAATATGTGCATTTTATAAAGCAGTAAATTAAATCTGATTAATAAGAATATAATTGTTTTATGAGAAATTTAAATATTTATTCAATACAGTAGTTAAAGTGGCTGAATGCAAAATTAACTCCAAAAAATCCAAGTAGCCCCCTTGGATACAAACAATAATTGGACCAAGAAAGAAATCATGGAAACAACACCATTCACAGAAGCCAATAAATAATATAAAATGCATGTTTTCTTTCCTCAGATGAGTGGATGAGGTGAGAGCTACACCCATGTTTTTCAAATACATGGCTTAGGCTCAGCCCAGAGTATTTCCATGTAACTATCCCTAATCCTAGGCCTGGAAGCTTCCAGCTTCCATACGATCTAATCTTCTGCAAGGCCAGACCTTGAAGGCTTCAGCTTCCAGCCTCTGTCTGCTAACACAGGCCTACAAGGTTTTCCTCCTCTGAGACTTCCTGCTGAATATGCTCACACTTTCACGTTCTTTCTGAACTCTGGGTATGTGGTGCAGCTCAGCTGTTCTGACTCAGAACTCCTCTCCAAGCTGAATGATTCAACCTGAATCTCACTAAATTTCTTCTCTTTGAAACACTACCCCTGAGCTCTATAAACTGAACTGAACTGCACTGACTGCACAAACTCAATTGCACTCAACTGAACTTCAGCAAATTGAACTCACTCTCTCCCTCCACTGCTCTTGAGTAGCTTCTCTTTCTTGTCTGTTCTCGCGAGAGTTGGGTATATTCTATCTGTGTCTCATTATGTCACATCTCTCTTTGACTAGTTACTTTGTCTGCTCCTCAACTATACTGCCTTGCTCTGGAATAAAGGCATATACTAAGGCTGTGCCTGTATTCCAGCCAGGTCATACGATAATCCAGGGTATGACTGCCTTCTAGCTAGATTGCATGGACCTAGAAGGTCTTTATATATGATCCCTTGTCAGAGCTGCCATGTTGCTAGATTAAAATTTCTCTACAGGTAACTAAGCATTTGACAGACTTTTATGGTGATAACTTTAGGTATTTGAAGGAGAAACTGAAAAAATTGTCAGAAGATGAAAAGGTCTCCCATAATCACAGATTGGTAGAAATAACACAATAAAAATGGCTACCTTACCAAAAGCAAGCAGAAGTTTGAAGGCACTCTCTCTCTCATTCCAGTATACTTTATAGAACTTGAAAGAACAATATCCGACTTCATGTGGAAAAAACGGAAACACGGGATGGCTAAAACAATCCTGAACAATAAAAGAACAGCTGGAGGTATCCCTGGTTTCAAGCTGTATCACAAAGCTATAGTTTGCAGAAGGAATATTTGTGCATTGTATGGGCGTAGCACCTGTCAACAATAAATCTGACGGCATATAGCTTAGGTAGGAAATAGGAGGTGGAACATACAGCAGGGAGAAAGGATTCTGGGATAGAATCAGGTGCTGGAGTTTCAGCTGTCAAGATGGGAAGATGGTGGGCACATGGTACCTGAGCACAGGTAACCAGCCAGGTAGCAAAAAATATAAATTAGTTTAAATGAGTTATTTTAAGTTAAAAGCTAGTAAGAGAAGAACCTAGCTATATGGCCTATGTAACTGTATAATATTTAATTAATTTCCTGAGTCATTATTCCAGGAGCTTGTGGAATTGATGGTATTCCATAAGTGGAGTCTAGAATCAAAACTGAAAAAAGTCACCGGTAGAGGTACAGACCCTCCCCAGAAATGAAACCGCTTCAAAGCTCTACCTCTTTAGGAAAAGGGGCTAGGGAAAAAAGTGGCTGTTGAAAACTGCCTCTTTACACAAATACTATCATCATCAGCTCTGCTAAGCACCGTTTGGTTCCACGGGATCAAAGCACAAGCTTGGATTCAGCTGAGTGCCCCAAGCAGTGCTTTGCTGCATCTCAGCCGAGAGGCAGGCAGAATGCAAGGCCAGTGGCCAGTGGGAGCCCACTGAGACAGAGTGGCAGGAAGGAGAGGGGAGGAGTCAGTTATCCAGACTGCATGGCCCTAGAACTGTGCAAAAGACAAGGCTGGTGGGAACAGTAGACCCCCAAGGCAGAGACTGGCTATCACCTGATGAACAAAGCCCCACAAGATTGGCACTTGGGCCAGGACAAAATGCAGGAACAAATCCAATCTTAAAACAGAGTCAGACAGAAGGCCTAAATGCCTTTCCCTGTGAGCAAAGAAACAGGGATGTGGCTAAGCACAGCACAGCATCTGAGGTTACCACAGCAGACACAGAAAAGCAAACAAATTACAAACTCAGTCAACCACGCAAAATTGGTTTAAACTTTTATTTTAATGCTGAAGATGGGAAAGAGTTTAAATAAGGTTAAGTACAGAATAGGTATTAACTTTAAACATATGAAAATATATAAATAAAAACACATGCCTTTTTTCCCAACACTTTGCATACAGAGGAAGAGCCAGGCAAGGCTACACAGAATAATCCTACTTTAATAGAAATAATAAAAAGGTTTCACTGTAGAGGAGAATATTTCGACCCCATACAGTCTTGTTTTGATTATCAACATGAAAGTGATTTTATGTTCAGTAGTTATGGTAATATTATGCATTATCTTTGTGAGAAGCCAAAATGGAGCTGACCTAGATTTTAAAAAGGGGCTGCTACATGAAATCAGGCTACACTTACAAAGACTTCAAATTGCAAGTTTTGCAAGAGACTTTATGTTTATGTCAACAGGACAGAAAAGGTTTTAGATTCCATCCAAAGTAATAAGAATCAGAATTGACAGAGCAAGACACACCCCCATGATGTAGGTAAGAGAAATATAGAAGATGGGGAAATGGAAGGACCCAGAGGGTCCTAGAAACCTACAAGAAGAACATCATGATGGGTGGATCAGGGCCCAGGGGGGTCTGCTCAAACTATTGCACTAACCAAGGACAATACAAATAGTAAATATCAAACCCATACTCTGATCTACCCAATGGATAGGACATTCTCCACAGTTATGTGGAGAGTGGGGACTGACTTTTGACATGAACTCTGGTGCTCCATATTTTACCACCTCCTCATGGTGAGGAGGCCTGGTAACACTCAGTTAACGAATAAGCAGGATACCAAGATGAGACTTGATAGCCTATAAATATATATATATATATATATATATATATATATATATATATATATATATATAGTGGGGGAGAGGGTTCCCCCTTGGTCATAGACCTAGGGGAGGGGAATAGGGTAAAATCTGGAGGGCAGGAGGAATAGGAGGATACCAGAGATGGGATGGCAATTGAGTTGTAATCCAATAAATTTTAAAAAAGAAAAAAATATAAAACAAAACCAAAAAATAGCTGATTCCTTTGGTCCAAACTTTAACAGGACTTCATTTAAGTTGTATTTTCACGGCTGGCTTTCTTAAGACTTAACCATTTTCTAACTTTCTTGGCCTCCCAGAAAGGGATACTGTGCCTCAAACTAAGAAGTGGTCTCAAAAAATAATGTTTGGGTGGATAGGTTTTGGTTGTTCTATTGTGTGTTGGGTGCTTGTCTTTATAGAGGGGTTAATTATATTATTTATGGTCCTAATCAGAGAGAAAAAAAGGTATAGGAATTTAGACTCAGGATTTCTCTCCTCTTTTGAGAGGAAAAAAGTTTGAGTATAGGAATATCACATAGGAATAATATAAATATGGATTGATTGTTTCACTTGCTCTTCAATGTAGAACTATTGTGATTCTCAAATATTTTTCATATGTTAGTATAGATTATTATATATTGATGCAAAATTAAGGTTATTTTTGATATGTTATTATAGAAGTTTATATATTGATACAAAAATAAGACATTTTGATAGATTGGTAAAAATTATTGTATATTGATACAAAATTTAAGTTATTTTTGATACTCTTGTATAAGGCATTGGACTTTTCAAGCTCACTTATATATGCAAGGCTCACTTCCAGTCATTTTAAAAACTGTTTTACAAACTGTTTAGGATAATTAAGTAATGCAAATTAAGTTAGTTAGTCAAACTCACAGTCATGTCACATGGTAGTCTAGTTTATCACAAAATATACATCCTAAGTTAAACAGATAGTGAATATCTAGCAACAAGCTACATTTACCTATTCAGATATTAGATGGATAGATAGGTAGATAGATAGATAGATAGATAGATAGATAGATAGATAGATAACAATTAAACACTATGCAAATGCATATAGATAGATAAATGGTCTTCAAAATCCTCAGAGACCTGCAGAACAGAGCACTTAAGATGATTATTATTATTATTTTCTGGCTTTTCTGGCAATGACATATGTCAGCTTCTGACAGCACCCATTTGATTTGAAAGAAGAAAATGAATATTGAAGAATCTCTCTATTAGAAGATGGCTTCAAATGTGGCCAACTAGCCACTGGTCAGAAAGAAAATGCCCCTACCCTTTGCAGACAGGATGTTGTCCAAAATGGGCAAGCTTGGAGACTGGGAAGTAGACTGCCAAGCTCTGCCAAGACAGGGCAAGTAAGTTCTTCAAAGTTCCTGTTTCACAAATATTTATGGTAGATATACTGGTCCAGAAGGCTGAAGATTGATGCTCCAATGTTATAGAGGAATTTGGCTAACTGTTGAAGCAGACAACTGTCTGTCAATTCTTAGTATTGGAAGATGATTGCTTGTACTTACAACATAACCAGGGAATATTTATCCTTCTTAGTTGTCTGATATGTTTGAAGACTAGATAGTTATAGTCTCACAATTAAGTTTATGTTGTTTAGGATTTAAGAAAATGTTTTAAAAGGGTATTTTAGGTCAAAGTAGATTTTGAGGATGATAAATGATTTGGATGCAGAACTCTGAACCAAGCAAGATAGGCTAAATAATAGAATACTTTCTCTTAAGTTGCCAAATGCATATAGACTGGACATTGTAAAGGCAAATCTTACCTAGTAATTTTCATAATTGTTATTACTGTATTTTAGTTCATTATTGAAAAAAGCCTTTTATGGGACTAAAATGTGCAATTGTAGAAGACTATCTTGTGCATTGTATGGATGTAGCAGCTGTCAATAAAAATTTGAAGGTTTATAGGTTAGGCACCAAATAGGAGTTTAGACATCTGACAGGCAGTACAGATTCTGGAATAGAGCCAGGCACAGGGAATACACCCAATAAGATGTGAAGAGAAAGGATGCATGGTACCTGAGCATAGGTAGACAGACACATAGCAGAATATAAATTAATATAAATGGGTTATTATAATTTAATAGCTAGACAAAATAGATCCTCTCTATATGGCTGAGGTATTTGAATAATATTTAATGACTCCAGTCATTATTCCAGAAGCTTGAGAAAAGGAGGAAAAACTTTCTCCTGAAATAGTTACAAAAAACTACATGGTATTGACACACACAAAACAGACAGCTTAGTTAATGGAATCAAATTGAAGACTCATATGTAAATAAACACCCCTATGGGTACTTGGTTCTTTGATAAAGAAGCCTGAAATATACAGTGGAAAAAATAGAACATCTTCAGCAGCTGGTGCTGGTCTAATGATATGTGCATGAAGAAGAATGGAAATAGATCCACATTTATCACCTTGCACAAAGCTCAAGTTCATGTGCATCAAAAACCTTATCATAAGACCAGATACATTGAACTTGACATAAGCAAAACTGGGTAATGGCCTTGAACTTATTGGCACAGGAGTTATTTTCCTGAACAGAACACCAGGAATTCAGGCACTAAAACCAACAATTAACAAATGGGACCTCATGAAACTAAAAGGCTTCTGTAAGGCAAAGCATAATATCAAAAGGACAAAATGGCAGCAATTCTGGGAGTGGCTAACAAATGACTGGTCCAACTTGAGGCCCATGCCACAAGAGAGAGACCAGGCCTGACACTTCTTGGGTGGCAGGTACCAGAGGCTGGATTGCCCAGAGGTTTATGATAAAACCAGAGTGCCAAAAAATGTCACTAGAATTATTCACAATGACATTCTCTATACTCAGATACTGGAGCCTAGGATAATCACCATCAGAGTGGTTTCAGCCAGTAACTGACAGGAACAAATGCAGAGAACAGGCGGGTGGAGCTTGGGTAATGCACAGGAAGAGTAGATGGAAGGATAATAGGGGTCATAAAGGTTGAGGACACCACAGGAAAACATCGACAGACTCACTTAAGCAGGGTTCATTGGGCTTCAAAGAGACTGAAGCAACATACAGAAATCCTGTATGGATGTGAGCTAGGTCCCCTGCATTTATGTTATGGTCGTTGGCTTGGGGTTTTTGTGGAACTCCTAACACTGCAAGCGGGGATTGCCTGCTTTTGGTAGCCTTTCTGTACTACTGGGTTGCCTTTTCCAACATTGATATGAAGCTATGTGGCTAGTCTTATTGTAACTTGATATGACGTGTTTGCTTGGCATCCCTAGGATGCCTGCTCTTTTATAAAGGAAAAAGGAAGAGGAGTGGATCTGGGAGAGAGGGTGGATGGGTAAGGGAGGGAATGGGAGGTGTAATATATGAGAGAAGGATAAGTTTTCAAAAGAAAAGAAATGTAAAGAACATACAAAAATAAAATCATTATAATTATATGTATCCAAATATTCCTGTTAATATTAACAAGTACATTTCCAAGTGTGAACCAATAAAATATCAATTCATTTTATACATATTCAATTTTTGATAACTTCATACATAATTTCCATTTCACATTCTTCCTATACCAACTCTTTTGATGTTCCCTTTCAAATTTATGACTTCTCCTATAATTACTATTTTTACAAATATCTATATAACTATTTATTTATATATAAATACAACCGGCAGACTCCATGTAGTTTTGTTGCATATGTATGCAGTTGACCACTTAGGATTTTCTAATCTCTCAGAGAGCTCACTCTGATGAATCCTGATTCTTTGTCTCTTAGAAGCCATTAACTGTCTTCAGCTTTTCATGTAGGGGAGAGGCTTTGTATGATTTCCCTATCTATATTGGCATGAAACAAATCAGTCATTAGAAAGCTTTTTATATAGGTGACCATCTTGCTGAGAATTCAGGGGTGCAGCTTACCATTCATATATAAAAGACATTAGATTATTATATTATAATCTATAATATTGTTATATTATTAAAAATTGATATTATAATAAGCATAAACATTTGTACATATTTCATATGTACATATGTTAATATATATGGGTATAATTCAAAATGTATTATATATATTACGTTTGTGATGGGAGGATAGATGATAGATAGAAACACAAGCAAACAGATGGACAGACAGAGAATAGATAAAATGAGCCATGAGTTTGTGTGTTTGGTTTGACTGGGAACTGGACATTTTGCATATCTGTGTCCAGACTTGCTGATGTCTTGTGTCCTTCATGTACCTGTGTCAGATAGATAATCTCAGTGACATGTCTAGGGGTTGTTAGGCTACCTGTGAAAACAGTGGGAAATGCATTTACTCGTGTCAGCTATGGGCTAGCATGGGCTTTCTCTCATGGTGCTTGGGCAGCATTGCAAGATAATGAGCCAAATCATTGGAGGTTTAACACATATATACTTTCATTGCATCCTATTCATCAATGGAAAGAGCCCAATCATTTGTATCCTAGAAAGAGAAAAAGCACTTAAACTTTATGTATAGATTGAAAAACATGGGAAGATATACAACAAATATAAGAGATTATAGATTATAGATAAGGGGGAAATTCCCACTTTACAAGATAATCTATCATTTTGTGTTTTATTAACTATTTTTTTTTGCTCCTTTCAAGAGTTACAAATAAGCTGACTACAAATCGTATTAAATTCTGAAATAGATTTTCTCCTATAACTTACCAAATGTAAAGAGACTGTAGCATAAAGAACTGATGCATCCTGGTTCTGTGTGAATTTGTTATTTAAATGGGATATTATCTCTCAAAATATAAGTAAACACAAATACTGACCAGAGTTTTGGAAATAATACCAAACCCATTCTCAAGGAGATAAGTTATAATAAACATTTCACTGGAAATTACAAACATAATTTGAAAAGTCTAATAATTTTAGGAATAATTAGGATACTGACATCTAAAATTTGGAAATCAAAAAGTATCTTTAAGAACATAGAAATTTATAAAATTGCATGACATATTATTTTCCTAATACATTTAGCTAAGCATATGATTAGTGGTAAAAATTACATAATTTATAATTATTTGTGATCTGGAGTTATGGAATGGAATATACAACAATACGAGCTCTATGCTTTTCTCCACTTCTTAGGAACTTTCCTCACTTAAAAGAACTCAATATTTTAATTACAGTTTAACCTGGTAGGAATATGCTATTTAGATTTTTTGGGGGGAGTACTACATTGTAAACCTAGAATACTGAGGGTGGCAGGCAGTCTACTGCTGAGCTACTTTCCTAGTACAGACAGGCCTTGAATTTTGATATGTCTGCTTCCACACCCAAAGTACCTAGAGTAACATTCTTGTACCATTAAAGGCCATATTATATGATATATTTAAAATGATTTTAACTTTTCCTTATTAAGTTATATGTGTGTGTGCATGTATGTGTTTGTGCGCATGGGTGTGAAATATGTATGCATGTGTGTGCATGTGTGCTCATTTATGTGTATGTATGAGAGTGTGCATGTGTGTTTTCTGTGCA
This sequence comes from Acomys minous, assembly GCF_964271855.1. Taxonomy (NCBI): domain Eukaryota; kingdom Metazoa; phylum Chordata; class Mammalia; order Rodentia; family Muridae; genus Acomys; species Acomys minous. The sequence goes on along the minus strand of NC_140497.1, from coordinate 46,083,306 downwards.
TGTTTGCCATAATTGCAAATGAGAAGACCAGAGGCCACCTTGCAGCTGCAGCAGTTCTGTCTTTCTACTGTGGGGGTGCCTAAGATTAAACTCAGATCATTAGTCTTGGTGCCAAAAATCTTCACAGGCTGCACCATGTTGTCAAAAACATTATGTATGAAATTCTACTAATATTTTCACAGGATACATTGGGATATAACTTTGCAGAAAATAATAGTCACTGGCTCTATGAACTACACTTTTTTATATAGTGTTCAGCAGTCTCCCCTGAGAAATGGACATTATTATTTATGTTTTATGAAAATGTAAAGCAACTCTTAGAGAAGTATACTTATTTTGCAGCAATCTTGTGGTTAGTCACTGATAACACCAAGTTTCACAGATTAGTTATCTGATCCCTGAAAGTCCATTTGTTTCCCTTCGTTATTGCTACCTATTACTTGTTAGCTCATTGGTTGGCTTGTCTGAGACAGGATATCATGTAGGATAGGTTGACTTGCAACTTGCCAGGCAGCCTGGCCCTGACTTGAACTTAAAACCTTCCTGCCTCAACCTCCCATATTTTAGAATTTCATCTATGAACCAGCAAGCTGAATATTTTTTGAGATTTTTTTCTTTTTTGCCTGCTTTTGACCATAGAAGGATGACACTGATATGAGTGATAAATGAATTGGTATTTTGATTTTCATTTGTCTCCATCCTAATTTAATTACAGTGAGGGATATAAATTCTGAAAGTTGTAGAATTAATATCTGTATTAATGGGCACATAAATCAAAGATTCTGAAGCCAATTTGACTTTCTATATTATGATTTTATTTTTTCTAACTTGACTTTTCTCATTTATAATAATATTAACAAAATTAAAATAATTTTAATTAACATATTAATGTTTTATATTAATTTTCCCAGATTCAAGCTTATCCTTTGTGTTTTTAAACAACATATTTTATTCCATACACATTAAACTTAATACTTACATACGTACATGCATATGTGTATTAAATTCTTATCAGTTTTGATGATGACTTTTTATCATATAATCAAACTTACTTTATATCTAATGATCTTTGGCTTTGTGCTGACCTTTTGTGTCTCAATAATCTCTGCTGGTATAATTTTTGGCATCATGTAGATATGTCTCCCCAGAGGGAATTCATATTTGTTTCCACAGTATTCCTAGAGACACCATCATACAGAGCTGTGCTAGACAAAACTACAACTTGCAAAAAGAAGTACAGGCCAAAGTTAGCCTATTGTATGTGGCTTTCGAACTTAAGTGCAAACTATTTTGTGACATGGCTTACTTCTGAGGTGTGAGGGAAAGACTGATTGCCTTATATTAGAAATCTGAGAAATTTACTTCCTATACAATGCATTTGAAACAGGTTTTCAGGTTTCAGTTTTAAGACAGAGTAGATACCTATGGATCAGAATATGCTTCCAAGTGCTGAGCAAATCTTGTAGATATTTCTAGACATCAGATAAACTTCTATGAAGCGCATCAAGGATTTTGGGTGAAAGGCTAATTTTGGAGCCTTTGGGTTTTTAATGTTGGTAGGTACAGTTTATAAGTGACTATACTTTTCTAACCCTGCCTCTATCTCTCCCTTTTGCTCACTAAATGCATGAGTAATGTTGTTTTCTTATGTGCTGAGTGATAGCTTCTGCCTAGTGATATGGGACTTAACCAAGTGTCTCATCGATAGAGTTTGCCATCAAATTTGATGTAGTTAGAATTTGAAATGGGTTTATCTATGGGAGTCTGTATCTTGAGACCATGCACCCTCCACTGACCTGCATGTGGGGCAAGCAAGAGACACATGGGGCAGTGAGAGGCATTCATGTTGTATCAGCTGCATCCAGCTTAGACCCTTTGATGAGCTGCCTACCTTCTCAGGTTGGTGCATAGATGACATGCCACTGAGATTCTCTGACTGTTTTTGCAGCAATAACTGCCTTAACGTCCACTGGCTAATTTATAGCCCAGCAGCCACCTAACTGAGTGGCTTCAAAAAGCATAGCAAAGAAATAATTTTATAACCAGAATTCCCTCAGTGGCAATTATTAGGCAATGCAGAAGAAAATAATATTGAACTCTGGAAAGACATATCTTTGGACACATAATGTCACTCACTGACTTCTGAGTGTTGCATGTCACACAATGTTGCTTTCAAGAAGTGTTGTCTGGACATGACGGATATCAACTCAGAGTAATTTAAACACAGTTTTACCATTCAAGTTTACTCACATATACAGAAATCAAGAAATTGCCATCATCCAAGCAGATTAAAACACTATAATATACTTAACAAGTTAACCTTCGGGACCAAGAGTTTATATTTCAACGTGTACCTTCATTTAGTGCTTTGCCAAGGACATATGGAGTTTTTCCATAGTACATTAATCTTAGAACATGGCTTTTACTATTATTTATGAGGAACACATTATGCACTTAGAACTGAAGGCTACCTACCAAGTGTGATTTAGAAACTTAACCATGCCCGAGAATTCTCCTCCTCATTGTCCCTACAATTGTCTGGTGTAAAGCTTCACGCAATTAGAGCTATTCCTTTGAATGAAAACACCTCCGGTATAATATGCTGCCTTTCTTTATTGCCCTTGTACATACATCGATGATCATTGCTTTAATACTTAGTGAGTAAATAAAGCCATGATGAGTGGGTCACAAAACGTTCATAAATAAATCCTCAATATTATATAGGACGCCAAGGAGATTTAAAGCAGAGAATAGAACAATGGCCTCTAAACCAGTTAACCTCAAGAAAGCAGAGAAACCTAGATGGGTTATGAGCCACTTACTTGGATACTAGGAAAGGTGTTCAGGCCCTCTGCAGCATCAGGCCTTGTAGTTTTTAATGCTTTTTTCCCCCACATACTATATTCTGATTATGATTTCCCCTTCCCCAACTCCTCCCCAAACCCTCCTGTTTTCCCTACCCATCCAATGCCTGTTTCCTGTCTTTCTCTTTAGAAAATAAGCAGTCAACTAACACAAACAAAGCAAGATACAGTAGAAAAAACACACAAACAAGCACGTATGCAAAACCCATAAAAACACAAAATCAGAAACCATGATATTCAAGCAAAAGGCTAATAAGACAAAAGGTGAAACAAAAAATATGAGAAAAAAATTCTGCAAGAATACCAATGAGTTCGTTTTTTTATTGGCCTTCTACTCCTGGACATGGAGCCTACACTTAAGTTTGGCTTGTGGGCCTAATGAAACTCCCTGAAGAAAACTAATTTTTTCCCTTTGCAATCAGATGTCAGTAACCTAGGCAGGGCCTGCTCTTAACAGCTGATCCAACTCTCTCACCCCCAATGGTTTGTGCCCTGATTACTGGAAATAAAAGTAATTTATTTTTACTTTGCTAAGTAATGTATGTAGTAATTAGCTTTAGCAGCAGTAGAAAACCAATATACCCAGAGATGGGAAGGTTGGACTAATGTCTTGATAAGGAAAGTCAAGGATTAAATCATGGTAAAATTGTGTGTGAGAGTCAATGACATAGAAATACGAGAAAGCACTCTATTTTGTTTTAAGTTTAGAACATTTGATGGGATGGAGCTAGAGAACAACATCATGTAGGAGTCTTGGAGATTCACTAAGCAGAAATTATATCCCTTTCATACTATTCTGAGAGGGACAGAACTGAGTGAACTTAAGAGACATGGCTTCAAATAAAAGTATATTTGCTAATTCAGATTGTTAGATTGAATGTAAGTATGTGTATATAAATATTACACAAAAATTCAAAAATACATAGCCACAATCAATGAACTTCCCTTAATTAATCATTCAAATTTTATCTATCAAATCAAAAAACATATTAAGACATGCTCTTATGTATCTTAGCTATTTGGTGTTAAGAGCTAAAATCTCTAAAGATACACTTTTTTACACTTTCTGCTTTTGTGCTTCAAGTTAATTATAGGTGTAGAAAGATTTTTTAAAGTTGCACACTACATAGCAGGAATGGCCAGATATGTAGAGAGCTCCTGCTCATCAAAAGTGGTCTAATTCTGAAACTAAATTTTGAAAGTCTTACACATCCGTCAAGTGTCACTCTACAGGGAGATAATATGGAAAACAGTGTTTTTATTTCTAATGACATAATATAATTTAATATTTTATTTAATCAATGCAATAATTTAGGTTAGTATATTTGTAATGTCACTAGCATAAACTATAAGTATTTCATATCATTTACTTCAATGATTTAAAATACCTTTTATCTTGGCACTAACAAAATTAATAGAGGCATGGCTGTCTGTCTCACATTATTTGATTTATTAGTAAAGATATCCTGCTACTATGGCACATACTTAAACTATGATATTGTATTCCAAACACTCAACTACTTGCATAATTTTCTGTATATATGACTATATATTTGGGAGCTCTCACTAGGATTTCAAATGAATCCCTCTCAATCCAAATACTATGACCTGATTGATGAAGTTGTCTTTCTAGAATGTTGTTTGCTTATTATTAAGATCTACATTGTACTAAAAGTGTGTTTTGCTTTTGCAAATTGGTTCATTAAGTTACAAAATATAAAAATTCGGTGTAATTCTGATAGGCAACCTCCATTTGTAGTCTGTTTAGCTGTATAGTGTTCAGAAACACTAACCATGTTATATACATATCTAAAACCTGAAATTTGTGCCTCTAATAAAACAGATATTAAACAAGGCTCCCAAAATTCTTTCTGTATTGTAAAATGTAGTTTAAGCACTGTCCAATTTCATTAAAAATAATGAAAAGAGGCACACAATAATAAGTTTCTTTTTAAAATAAAATGTTTCATATGAGAACAGCAAGATTATTGATATTTTCAAGATAGATATCCTTAAATGTTTTAGTTATACTCTTATCTTTTATTTTCCAAAATTATTAAAATAATAAAATAAATGACTTGATTTCATATAACTCACTATTCTATGAAAAATTTAAACTTGATACAATAATGCAGAATACTATTAAATGTTAAAGAAGTCTTTGAACTGTTGATCAGTACCACGTGGGAAAATATACTTACTAAATTCCTTGCTGTATTGTGAAGTGGAGTTACCAGACAAACACATGTCAAAATGTTATCTGTAAAATCAACTGTTTCATTCCTCTTTTTTCTTATATTGATTATATCCTCATTGTTATCCCCTCATTTGTACATCCTTTTTCCCCTTACCTTTTTCACCCTGTTCTCTTCCCCTAGGCCTCTGACAGAAGGGATCCTCCTCCCTCACCATATCTGATCACAGCCTATCAGGTCTCATCCAGATAGCCTGCTTCCCTTTCCTCTGAGTGCCACCAGGCCTCCCCACCAAGGGGAAGTGGTTAAACTCGGGGCACCAGAGTTCATGTCAGATTTCTAATAAGAAATCTAAACTGGGTTGATTTTCTTATGGGAACAAAAGGTAAGCTCATTAATTCATAGAAAGTCTGATGATTCTTACAGCTTCTACACCTTTGGGGAGTGAGTAAAATGTTTTGATTTTCTCTTGACAAACAGAAGACCTTGAAATTTATAAAAACTATTGTTTAAACCATTTTAAGTTACTTTTTGTCAATATTTATATTTTTTAGATGAATGTGGACAAGATGAAAGTGTCCAATACAATACAGAAAATGATTAATGGAATATGATTTATGAACAATTATTAAATAAATTGAAGTTAGTCTGTACTCCTTCTGGTTTCTCGCCCATTTCCCCATCTGTCTGAATCCACCCTCTGCCATTCTGTCTCTCATCAGAAGAATAAGTGTTTCTAATAAAATAAAATAAACTACACAATAAGAACTAACATATCAGAACAGGGCAAAACAAACAGAAGAAAAAGAGTAGAGTACAAGAAAAGGCACAAGAAACAGATATCGATTCAATAGCACACTCAGGAGTCCCCTAAATACACTAAGCTGGAAATCATCGTATATATTTAAAGAGCCTGTAGAGTAAAAAGTGAGAAAAATACAAAGAAAATAAAAAGAAAATAAATTAGCAAAGTAGTATTAACAGCTCTGACATGATATTATGAGGCAAGGAACCTTTAAAGAAACGGTTTAGTTAGTTTTGCATGGTCCATCTTCTGCTGAGCATACAGCGAACTCTTAAGAGTAATTTGTTTCCCAATGAGATTATTTTGGGTAAAATTAAATATTCCTTTGCAATGACTATCAATTGGACTTTGTTTCTGGGCTAGGGAAAAGGATATATGTCTACTTATCCTTAATCTCTAGGACCCATCTTGTACAGACACAAGCAGGCCCTGTTTATGCTGGTTCAGTCTCTGTGAGTTTATATGAACATTTTTCTGTTGATTTCAAGGGCCTTGTTTTCTTGGTGTCCTCCATGCTTTCTAGCTCCTAGGCTTTTTCTGCTCCCTCTTCCTCAAGGTTCACAAAGCCCTGAGAAGAGGTATTTTATGGAGGTATGCCATTTAGGAATGAGTATTCCACGGCTTCTCACTCTCCACATAATGTCAGCTGTTGGTCTCTGTATTTGATCCCATCTCCTGCAGGAAGAAACCTCTTGGATGATGATTGATGAATGCACTTGTCTATGAGTATAAGAGAATACTAGGAGTCATTTTATTGATATATCTATATCTATATCTATATCTATATCTATATCTATATCTATATCTATCTATCTATCTATCTATCTATCTATCTATCTATCTATATATATATATATATATATATATATTATTCAGTTTTACCCTACACCTTTGGCTATCTATATTCATTCAAACAATGTCCAATGTGGGTTTCATTTTGTAGAGAAGTCCTTGACTCAAATCAGATATTACTTGGTTATTCCCACAGGTTTTGTGCCATCATTGCCCTAGCATATCTTGCAGGCAAGGAAGTATTGGAGATCATAGCGTTTGTGGCTGGTCTGGTGTTAATGTTTCTCCTTTGGTACAGAGTTCTCCCCTGTACCAAAGATGCTAGTGTGTGTGGTGAGGGCTCTATGTAGGCACCAATTTGAACTTTCAATGTTCAAGGAATTCTGTAAGTGTTGTCTTACAGAACTGGGGACAGCAACCTATAGTTTTGGTAACAGCCTGAGTTTTGGGGGGGGGGGTTAACATTGGACCACTATCATCAATATCCCAATGCGATGTAACCCAATATCTGTACCGGAATATTCATTTGGTGTCAAGAGATGTCCATCTTGGGCTTTCTTTCCTCCAGCATTAGACAGTTTCATTTAGATCCTCTCCATATATGTATATATTTCAGGTGGCTTCTACTATGTTAAGTTACCATACTGCTCCTCAGATGGCACTTAATTTTAGCTGTCTCTCCCCATATTCCCTCCATCATCTCTGTACTTCCCCTCTCTTCACTTGATTCTCCCTGTCCAGCCACCAACATCTATCTATAACTATTCTATTTCCCTTTCATAGGGAGCTATATCTATACCTTCATAGTCCTATACTCTATACCTAATCTCTGTGGTTCTACAAACTGAAGTTTTCTTATCAATGACTTAAAAGCTAATAAGAGCATATAAGTGAATACATACCATGTTTGTCTTTCTGGATCTGGGATATCTCACTCAGGATAAGTTTTTCTAGTTCTATTTACCTACAAATTCCATGAATTCATCATATTTAAAGGCCGAAGAGTACCCAATTGTCTAAATGCACATATTTTTAATATATGCATCTATTGAGGGACATCTAAGTGGTTTACAATTTCTGGATAATATAAATAAAGCAGCAATGAACACGATTGAGTAAGCATCTCTGTGGAAGGATAAAGTATTCTTTGGGTATATGCCTAGGAGTATTATAGTTGAATCTTGAGGCAAATTTGTTTCCATATTTCCAAGGAACTGCCCCATGGATTTTTTATAGTGGCTGTACACATTTGCATTCCTACAAGCAGAAGATGAATGTTCATCATAATCTGCATCCTTGCCAGCTTGAGCTGCCACTTGTTTTATTTATATTAACAATTGAAATGGGTGCTAGATGAAATCTCAAAGAAGTTTTGAGTTTCATTCTCCTGATGAGTAAATGTTAAACATTTCTTTAAGTGTTTCACAGCCACTTGAGTTCCCCTTTTAAACTTCACTGTTTAGATCTATAACCTAATTTCAAGTGGGTTATTTGTTATCTTAATATCTAGTTCTTTATATAGCTTGTATATTAGACCACTGTTGGATGTGTTGTTGTTAAAAAGATAAAAAGATAATTCCCATTATGTAGCCTGCCACTTTGTTTGAATTATGATGTCTTTTGCTGAGCAGAAGCATTTCTGTTTTGTGAGGTCTCATTCATTAATTGTTGATATAAGTGCCTGTGCTAACAGTATTCTGTTCAGAATGTCTTTTCCTGTGCCAGTGAGTTCAAGGCTATTACCCACTTTCTCTACTATCAGGTTCAGAGTATTTGGTTTTACATTGAGGCCTTTGATTTGGAGTTGAGTTTGTGTAGAGTGTTAAATATGAATTTATTTGGATTCTTCTACATGCATACATCCAGGTTTAGCAGTACCCTTTGGTGAAGATGTGGTCTTAATCCTAGTGTAAACTTCTTAATCAAAGATCAAGTATCTATAGGTGTATGAATTTGTGTCTGTGTCTTAAATTTGTATCCATTGATACACATGTCTGTTTTGGATCAGTAATAATGCAGTTTTTATTAATATAGCTCTGCAGTACAACTTAAAGTCTGGGATGGTAATATTTCCTGTAGTTATTTGTGTGTTTGTGTGTGTGTATGTGTGTGTGTGTGTGTGTGTGTGTGTGTGTGAATATAAAGCAGAAAATTGTCATTACAAGGTGTGTGAAGAATCTGAAGAACTGAATTGTATTTTTGAAGGGGATTGCATTGAATGTGTAAATTGCTTTTGGAGTGTGCTTATTTTTATTGTATTAATCCTACATATCTATAAGCATGCATGATCTTTCCATCTTCTAATATCTTTTTCAAAGCCTTAAAGTTTTTGTCATATAAATTTTTTTTCTTCCTTGGTTAGAGCTACCCCAAGATAGTTTATGCTATATGAAGCTACTGTTAAAAGTGTGTCCCCCTGATTTCTTTCTTAGTTTATTTAAATTTGCCTATAGGAAGGCTATTTTGTGAGTTCATTTTTGTATTCAGGTACTTTGCTGAAAGTGTTTATCAGCTATAGTTTCATGATGGAATTATTCAGATCACTTACGTATACCACCAGGGATCAGCAAATAGCAATACCTTGACTTTGTAGTGGGCAATTTGTATCTCTTTGAAATGCTTCGGTTTTCTTATTGTTCTATCTGACTTCAAATATTATATTGAATAGATGTGAAAAACGTTTTTGAAAACTTTGTCTTCTTTCTTATTTTAGTGTATTCACTTTGAGTTTCTCTCTATTTAAGTTAATGTTGGCTAGGGGCCTGCTGTAGACTATATTTTGTTGAGGTATATTCCCTATTTCTCCAATCTCTCTAGAACTTTTATCATGAAGATGTGTTCATTTTTTGGCAAAGGCCTTTTCTGCATATAACATGTTGATCATGCAGTTTCTGTCTTTCACATTGTTTATATCATGGATTATAATTATTAATTTCCATAATTATATTGAACATCTGGATGAAACCTACTTTATCACAATGAAATATCGTATTCTTGGATTCAGTTTGCACTCATTTTACTATTTTTGCATCTGTGTTTACAGAGAAATTGGTAAGTCATTTTCTTTCTTGGATTTTTATGTGGTTTAAGTGTCAGGGTAACTGTATCCTGTAAAATGAATTGGGCCATGTCCCCTCTGATTCTATTTTGTGAAATAATTTGAGGAGTATTGGCATTAACTCTGCTTTGAACGTCTGGTAATATTCTGCCCTGAAAGCATTTGTCCTTGGGCTATTTTTGCTAGGGAGATTTTAATTATTTCTTCAAGTTCACTTGGGGTTATAGGTTTACCTAAATTGCCTGTCTGATCTTGATTTAATTTTGGTGTGTAATATGTACTGAGAAAATTATCCATTTCTTTTACATCTTCAACTTCTGTGGAGTACTGGGTTTTAAAGTATGGTCTTATGCTTTCTAGATTTCTTTGATGCCTGTTGCAATGGCACAATATTCTGTTTTATTTTTGTTAATTGAATTATTCTTTTTCTTTCTTTTAGTTAATTTGGATAAGGGTTTGTCAGTCTTATTCATTTTCTTAAGGAACCAACTCTTTGTTTTATTGATTCTATGTATTATTCATTTTTGTTTATTTATTTCTCTTTTAATGTTATTATCCACACGTTTGGTTATTTCTTGCCATCTATTTGTTTTAGGTGTGATTTTTTTTCTTGTTGATCTTGAGGTTTCAGTTGTACTTTAAAGTTACTAGTATGAGGTTTCCCCAATTTTATTATATAGACTACTAGTGCTATGAACTTGCCTCTTAGAACTGGTCTCATTGGGTTCCAAAATTTTGGTTAGGCTCCATATCCTTTTTCATTCTAATCTAGGAAGATTTTTTATTTTTTCTTAATTTCTGTCATAACCTACTTTTAATTCAGCAGTAAATTGTTCAGTTTCCACGGATTTGTAAGCACTCTTTAATTTCTGTTGTTATCGATATCCAGTTTTATTCTATTGTGGTCAGATGGGATGTTGGGTGTTATTTCAATTTTCTTATATATGTTGAGACTTGCTTTGAATCAGAATATGTGGTCAATGTTTGACAGAGGTCATTGATATACTGAAAAGAAGATGTAGTCTTTTGGGGGGTGAAATGCTTTGTAAATATGTGAGGACAATTTTTTAATAATATAAGTTAGCTCCAATATTTCTCTGTTTAATTTTTGTCTGGATGACCTATTGTTCAGGAAGAGTAAGGTATTGAAGTTTCCCACTCTTAGTCAGTAGGGTTCAATATGTGATTTAAATGTAGTGGTGCTTCTTGTATGAATTGGGTACACTTGTGTTTGGTGAATAGATGTTAAGAATTGCAATGTATTCTTTTGGATGTTTCCTTTGATGAGTGTGTAATGTCCTTCCCTATATCTTCTGATTAGTATCTTCTGATTAGTTTGGGTTTGAAATTTATATTCCCAGATAATAAAATGGCTCCACTAGGTAGTCCTTAGGTCCATTAACTGGGGATACTTATTTCTGTCCTTTCATCCTGAGGTGACATCTATCATTGATGAGAGGGTATGCTTCTTGGATATAGCAGAAAGATGGATTCTATTTTTACATGCATAATGCTAGTCTGTGCCTTAGTGTTGGGAATTTTAAGACCAGTTATATTGGAAGATACCCATTTGTAGTGTTTGTTGATTCTTTTTATTTTGTTGTGGTTGTTGCTGTTGCTGTTGTTGCTGTTGATTGTGGTGGTGGTGCTGGTTGTGGAGGGGGTGGTATGTGTGTGTGTATTTCCCTCTTTGGATTTGGAGTCTGAGATTATTTATTTATTGCAGTGTGTGTGTGTGTGTGTGTGTGTGTGTGTGTGATAACCACACTTTTGTTGAAGCTTTTCTTCTATCACTTCTGTAAGTCTGGATGTGTAGATATTGCTTAAATTGTTTTTGTTTTCTTGTAGTATTGTATTTTTTCCATTTGTTGTAATGAAAAGATCTGCTGGTTATGGCTATCTGCCCTGACATTTCTGGCCTCAGAATCTGTAAAACACCTGTCTAGATTTGTTCAGTGTTTAACATCCCTGTGTGTTTTTATATGTACAAAAGTTGTTGTTGTTGTTGTTGTTGTTGTTGTTATTATTATTATTATTATTATTATTATTATTATTATTATTATTTGTAACTTCCAGTGATCAGATCACTATGCCTTTACTGGTAGTATGAAGGATGGTTCCCGTGAACAGTAACAGTTTCTGTCTGACTCATATAAATACCAACATTTCACAGGCATTAATATATCATATTGTTTATATTTAAAGTACATTAAATTCACTTTTACAGTATCTCTTTTCTGATTAATTTTTCCTATCTCTGTCAAACATTCTTTATCAAAATTGGGAGAGCCTATGATTATCTTGCTCCTCCCTGTGATCCAGGATAATTTACCCACATTCAAGTCTATATTTCATTTATATGAGAGCCTGTCTTTGCCATATCGTGCACTAATAACTTGTTTAGAATATTCTTTGGTATAAAATATTTGCATGCTGTTTGTTTATTTGCTGAAAAAAAAGTTCAACAATAATATCAATCAAGCAATTTTATTTTTAGAAAAAACAAAGGCACATTTGACACCGCTTGTCAAAAGACTGTTGTCATATAGTTCCACAAAGTGTGCACAGAGAAAAATTAGATACACCACATTAGTTTCTCTTTCCTGGGCTTGAATGACAGTTTTATGATGTGTCTTGGATATAGTCAATAAGCTGTGGTTTACCACAATATCACTGAGTTTCATGTTTCATTTTTTTCTCTTGGCTTTATAATCACCAAGTCTGACAACTGCGGATCATATTCTCAGTATAATCAAGCTTGGCATTTTACCAAAGGCCAAATGGTTTTAAAAAGTGCTGTGTTTCAATATAGAATGTTGAGATATATTCAATTTTAAAACAAAGCACTGTTTCAATTCTGTATGAAATGCTTGGGAAGTGGAACTATCAATCATAAAAAATAAATCCACTTAAGCAATGAGTAGAAGGCGAAAAGTAAAATTGTGTGGCATGGATGTAGGAAATATTATCCATCACTGTATCATATTTAATGTCTAGCAACCTATTTATCATTATAAAATATATTTATTCTGTAATGAATGTTTATTCATTTTCATTATAAATAAGTACATTTTAGGTATTTAATTTACACAATTGAAAGCAAGTAATGAAAGTATTGTAAATGTTAATTGAAAAATATCCAATTAAATTGTAAGATCTGTTTTTTGCATTAAATATTTTGACATCAGTGAATTTATCGTATGCAACCAGATGAAGAAAAAGGTGGTTCACAGTACTCATTTCACATTGATGATCAAATACACATCAACTAAATAGAAAAATAATGTTTTGTTTGTACAAGTAAATATACAAATATGTACATATCAAGCATAAACTACAATTAAATTTGAATTGACCCTAAATGCAGAATTTATAAATAATTGTCTTGATTTTTTTATTTTCATATCTTAGGCTTTTAAGTTTATGTTTTAAAATGCCACTTTTTATTTTGCTTTTTACTAGTGTATGTTAATGATAAATACATTTTATTAGGATATTTATATGAATACACACACACACATACACATATATATATATTATTTGAATCAGAATTGTAAGGTATTTTTGTTGTTTTGTTTTTTTTTGTTGTTGTTGTTGTTTTTTTTTGTTTTGGATGCAAGAGGATCTTGGAATCAGGATCCAGAGAATATCACAAAATAACATCACTCAAGAAACCTCCCAGAAGAGATTTTCTCATGAGAAACACAGAAGGGCAGCTGCCTCTGAGCTGGAAGAAAGATCACAGAGGTCTGGATAAAAGGGTAGATTTTACAGGGTTCTTAGAGCATTGTCCAATGAGCTAGAGGGAAAGTACAATGTGGCAGGAAGAATTGCTTGGCATTTAATGCTGAGTCATGGGGGAAGGGATTTCCAAGTGTCACAAGCCCTAGGTTGAGCTAGGAGTAGATTAATTTTCCCTTGACCCTGCTCTCAAACTTGAGGTCAAGTCAGCGGAAGTTGTTTCCCTGGTTCTGGTCTCAGGGTTGCGTCAAGCCAGGGGCAGGGTGTTCTTTCCCTGGTCACTTTCCCCTACATTCTTCTTCCTTTTTTGCTTACTATTGATAACTCATCAGGATCAGGAAAGAGAGTGCTATATGGGTGTGTTGGAGCCCATGGGGAAAGCTTAATTTTCACTGTTAGGGTGTAATCAGTGGCTGTGGGCCTCTGTTCCAATAGTTAAGGGTTGATAATCCTGTAATAGAAATTGACTAAAGGTCTGGTCAGAAATCGTTTGGCAAATTCTAGACAAGAAGTTTATATGACAGGATCCACTTATTAGCATTAGGAAAAAGAAGAGAAATGGGGTTAAGAAAGGCAGTATCCAGGAACAGTCATAGGGGAGGGGAATAAGGGGAAAATGGGAGTCAGGGAAGAATTGGAGGATACAAGGGATAGGATAATCATTGAGATGTAACAAGAATAGATTAATAAAAAATTAAATGAATAAATAAATGTATATGTAAAGAATAAAAATTAATTAAAAAAAAGAAAGGCAGTATCAAATTCCATACTGGACACACTGATCTACTGGACAGAGCCATTAATCTGTTCCTTATATTTTTGGAGATCTTCCTGAAATTTGGATTTTGTCTTTTATTATATCATTTGTTGGAATTCTTTCCTGAGGAAGAAACAAAGCACAGGCTTCTCTGCAGTTAGTCGACCTAATCTTCCCTGATTTTGAGGCATCATGGCAGCCATAAAGACTTTTTGGTCCTGGGGATGAGGATGGTCTGACCCACTGGTTGGAGGTTCTGGATCAACTGAGAGGAAATAGTAGTAAATTCTACTATTTATAGTAGATAGTCAAGGAAGTGGTTAGTCCTACTTTTCTAATGGCAATGCCAGTGCTTATACCCAAAACTGCAATAAGGGATAGGACCCAAATCATTTGTTCATTTTTCATTTTGTGCTGCTCTCTACTCTGTGATACAAACAAGCACAGATTCTTCTACAAGAACCACTGCCAAGTTTTTGGGAAAAAGTGAAAGTATAAGTCCCAGACAACACTGCATCTGCTAGCAGTAGTAAACTTGAGGACCAGAGAAGACTGATGTGAACCATTGTAAACATTCAGACAGAGGGGCTGGGTGGTGGAGCTCAGGGTCAGTGTGTTAATACAGTGTGCTCATAAATGTGTACCTAAGAGAAAGTTGTGAAAGAGATAAGGAGTGGTAATAGTATTTCGTTCCAGGAAGTTAATGAGAATGGAAGTAAGAGAGTCTAATAGTCCAATGTGTGAGACCACAAATAGATAGTGGTAATGAATTTGACTTGGGAGAGATATATTCTTTAAAATCATGTTCTTTTTCCAGTCTGCCTTCAGAGAGTCAACACCAGAAGTCATGTGATCATCTGTTGTTGTCAAATGTGACACATTTGTACTGTTACTACTTGAGTTGTACATCTGGCCTATGCAACAGGCATTCCTTTTAAAGCTTCTCCCCCACCGTCAAGTTCTCTTGTTCTCTCTGTCTTCCAGATTCTTTGTCTCTATCCCTCTTTTTGGTCCCCTCTCCAAGACAGTTTTTTGCTACCCCCACACCAGTGACTCTCTCACATGAGATCTGTTGTGTGATATCATCTCTGCTGTAGTATTTCTTGGCTCCTATCTGCCAGAGTATTCTGTCACTAAATCCTAACACACAAAACTAGCGTTCTCCAAAGTAGGCATACAGAGTATTATTCAGAGGATGATATGCAGAGGTTATGGTCTGAAATAAGAATTGAGTGCTGATGAGGGCAGGCAGGTGGGGTCAGTGTTCTTCAAGAGGAGATGTTGTGAATGTAAGAACTTCTGATGAATGTTGGATCACATTTCTGCTTTTTCTGTTTCTCGATGTTAGGAAAGTGGACAGTATACTTTCTTCATTTTGATAATTCCTGATGGATAATGGATGACAGTGAAGAAGCTTCCCAGTGACTCCCATCTCCAATCTGTGGTACTATGGGTCTTTAATTTGGAGATCATTAAAAAATCCCCCATTCTATGCAGAAGGTAGACTCCCCTGTGGAACATGTCTCCATGCAGGTCAATAAAGGCAGGCTCTGTAAGTCTCTGGTCAACACTGACAGTAATCTCTTGTTTGCTTATAGGGAAAGCAAGTGAAAGGAAGAGACTGATTTATGTGTTAAACGGATACATATCTCCTATTGACCAGACCCACTATGGGAGTGGCCTGCGTGAACTGTTGACTGTAAGTTTCTTGAACCTCAAATCTCTGCATGTAGAGTCTGCTACCTGCAGGAACCAGAAAGGGGAGGTAGGAAAAGGAAAGGTTAGGGCATATCCTAGTGGGGTCAGACTCCAGTTTTGGCAAACTTATGGTACCTCTTTCTGCTATGACCAGAAGCAAGCTGGTTGATCTTTGTATCTTCTGAAGTCTAAGGGAGCAAGGTCCACTTGAGGTTGAAATTGTAAAAGAAGGGTTATTTTAAGACATTGATACAAATGGCTTGTGATGGGAAAAGTGAATCCAATGAAGGAAACATATAGCTTAGTGGTGGTTGGGGTTAGTAATGATGGTATGGATGGGGCCCATACATTGAGGAGAAAGAGGACGGGGATTGTGACTAGGAGAAGAGAGGATAACCAAGTATGTCACGGATGTTAACTGGAGAAAGAAGGTGTCAGGGTAAGGTTGAGGCGAGTAATGATGGGTGAAGTTCCAGAGGAGGGAACACAAATGGCATAAGAAGGTGGTAAGAAGGTGGTTGGGGAGGTGATGGCCAAGACGTGAGGCCAGGGGGCAGAACTGACCATTAAGACTTATTGGGACTCTAGATGAGAGAAGCATGGGAGAATGGCAAAGTAGAAGGATCTAGAGGGTCCTAGAAACTTACAAGAAGAACATTATGATAGGCAGATTTGGGCCCATGGGTCCCGCTCAAACTATGGCACCAGCCAAGGACAATACAGGCCGTAAATTTCAATGGACAGGACATTCTCCACAGTTGGGTGGAGAGTGGGGTATGACTTTCGCACATTCTCTGGTGCCTCATATTTGACCGCGTCCCCTGGATGGGGAGACCTGGTGACACTCAGAGGAAGGATAACAGGCTATCAAGAAGAAACTTGATACCCTATGAGCATACAAAGGGGGAGGAAGTCCCCCTCAGTCACAGCCACAGGGGAGGGGAATAAGGGGAAAATGGGAGGGAGGGAGGAAGGCAGGATACAAGGGATGGGATAACCACTGAGATGTAATATGAATAAAGTAATAAAAAAAGATTTATGAGATAAAAAAATAAATGTGCTTTCGAGGGGAGATAGAATAGGTTTCTTTGGGAAAGCCCTCAGTCACAGGAGAACTAACAGTGAAGTTGTATCCAATCTATAGAGTTCTTGAGAGAGCTTGATAAGAATGTTTTTGAGGGAGCAATTGGTTCATTTGACCTTGCCCGAGGACTGGGATTAATAGGGGATAAGGAAACACTACAGGATGTTGAGAGTTTTAGATAAAGTTTGAGAATTAAACTCCAGGCTATTATCTGATTGAAGAGAATTCTCTACTTCAAATGGGGGGATGATCTCCCAGAAAAGGAGATTGGAGCATATGTGTGATCTTTTGTTAGAAGTGGGAAAAGTCTCTACCTACTCTGAGAATGTGTCTACCAGAGATAAAAAGTATTTGAAATATCTAATGGTGGGTGTATGGGTGAGGCATAGGTGCCAGTCTGTCTCAGAAAGGATCCCCTAGTTTGGTGAGTCAGGAAATGAAGATCCTAAAGCCCTGCAGTGGGATTAGAAGTTTGACACATTTTACATGAAACTGTGACAGCCCTTAGAAAAGATAGATCCTTGGAAGTGGGCTGTAAATACATTTTAGAGACATGAGACAATGCCTGGCTATTAGACTGAAATAGCTGGTTCAGATAGTAGAGATCGTGTTAATTATCTGGGGATGACAGTATAGACTGTAAAGTGAAGAGGTCTTGTTGCCTGTGAAAGGGATCCAGGCCTCCCAGACCCACAGCTCTAGCTGCCTTGGTGCCTTGGTTATTTCCTTAGGAAATGATGGGATTGTCTGTTCTGTGCCATTATCAATGGATAATTTCTATGGCTCTTGGAAGATGAGAGGCCTTTAGCATGGCCATAACATGGTCTGAGTTGTGTTTTAACCCCACCCCCTGTTGTGAGTAGTCCACAGTCCCTCCAGATGGTTGCATGTCATAATAGAATATGGAAGGCATATTTGGAGTCGATATAAAGGTTTAGAGATTGTCCTTTCCCTTATTGAAAGATACAGGTAAGAGTCATTACTTTAGCCTGTTGGTTTGTGGTTCAGGATGGAAAGGCCTACAGCTCAACCACCTTGGTGTCTAAGAAAGATTCTTTGCTTCACACACAAGAAGTACAGTGGTGAACAGAGAATTCAGGCAAGTCAAATCTGGAAGGTGTAGATCCATAATCTGGAGGAGGTTCTAATAAAGCTTGGTAACAGGTGCAAGGAGTTTATTGGGTTATCAAGGGCCACCTCATATAGGGGATAAGCAAGAAGGGCAAAAGAGGGAATGCAAGAACAGAAGAAACCAGCCAATGCTAGGAAGAACACAATTTGATCCCTGATGGTGAGAACTGTGACAGAATTAACTTTTCTATCTAGGTAATGTCCTTGTGAGTTAAAGCAAGAGCTAGTCTCAGATAAGTTACCTGACAGTTGGACAGCTAGATCTTAGAGGCTGAAACCCTATAACCTTGGCGAGACAGAAAGTATAATAGAGTAGTGGTATCAGCTTGGCTAAAACATAGGGAGGGACTTCAGAGGAGGAAATTATCTACATAATGTATAAGCATGGATTTAGGAAGAAACAAAGAGAGCAAGTCAGAGGCCAAACTCAGGCTGAATAAATATGGCCAAATAGCTGGTCCAAAATTCCTGAGGTAGGACAGGCCAGGTGAATTGAGTAAGAAGGAGAGTGTTTGGGTCAGTACAAGTAATGGCAATGACACTTTAAGAGTAGGGATTAAGAGAAATAGAAGGAAGGCATCCTTGAGGTCTAGGACAGAAAAATGAGAAGTCACTGAAGTGATGGTTGAAAGGAGAGTGTAGGGGTTGGGTCCTATGGTGTGGAGAGGAACCACTGCAGAGTTAATAAGTAGAAGATCCTGACCAAAGTGTTAGGTTGCACTTTTTTTTTTTAACTGCAAGTATGGGTGTATTAAAAAGCGAAGATGTGGGACACAAAAGGCCTTTTCTTAAGAGGTCATAAATAAGATGCTTAAGTCATCTAAAACTTTGGAGATTGCATGGGTATTGAATGTGGATGATGTAATTGTAGGGTTTTTTGTTTGTTTTTTATTGGATGACGAAAATGGAATGTTGTTTGGCTATAGGATTAGAGTGTCCTATTCTCGAGGGTTCACCTAAAAGTCCAGTAAAGGTAAAGGTGTGAGATTGTGTGGTTTGGAGGAGAAGGAAGAAGGGGGAAAGTCAATGAGCTTGGGGTCAATCAGATTAGGGAAGCAAAGGAAATAAGAGTTCCCACTTTGGCTTGTGGGGGACCTTCTCAGCAAGGGAATGTGACAGGTTGGCACCATTGCGAAGGAATGTGTAAAGGGGATACCTTGAAAAATACAAATGAGTGATGGGGTTTGTTGAGGTTGGTAAGGCTGTTGTCTCCCTACCACAACAATAGGAGAACAAGGAGAGATAGGTCTCCAAAACTCTACCAGGCTCTAGTAAGTGGCCCCAGAATTAATAAGGAAGGAGATGGGTCACCTGATGCCATAATGATCACCCATGTCACCCTATTGGAGACAGCAGTGGTTGGCCCTGGACCTCACATTTATCCATGACCAGACCTAGGAGGTCATCTGAAGGGCCATCTAGGTTTGATGTCCCCCTGTGAGGGCCACAGGAGCAACCAACAGCCCAATGTCTCTCTTGATGGCACATTGAACATGGTCTATAAGTTTTGCAAGGGTTTGGACAGACGCGGATCGAGTGACTTCATTTGAAACTCAGAGATTCTTGGGCTTTCAGAAGTGAAAGAGCGGTTGCTATGGACAGCTGGCTGACCATAGCCAACATCAGATATTTTTAGGTAGGGCCTTTCCCATCTCTCCCATGGAACACCTTAAAGCTACCACTAAGGCTTGTGTAGTCAGGGGAGCCTCTATCTAGGCATTTAAGTTTTGCCCTAATGTTAGAGAAATTCTGGCTGAAGCAGATTATAATAAGTTTGTTTCTCATTTGTGGTCTTAGGATTCAGATTTGTATATTATAGGAGGAACTTTGTAAGGCGGTCCAGGAATTAAAACAGGTTTTTGTATTTGCTCTGAATGAATTCCCAGATATTTTTTTCATAATTTACCACTTTTCGGGCAACGTGACAGAGACTGGCCTGGAGGCAGGTTATAAATTGATCTCTAGCTAAAATGCCCCCAGGGTATTGTAGTTCCATTCTGGGTTGTGATCATAGCTCACCTCAGACCCAACTGAGTAAGCAGTGTTAGTTTGTTAAGTTTTGTCTGTATGTGTCCTGCCCTGTTCCCAGACTCACCTGTGCTCCTCAGAGAGAAGGTCGTTGGTAAGAGTCATATAAATGTCATGGAAGGTAAGGTTGTAAGATTGGGGAATATACTGGAATTCTTTATTAAAGGTGGAGGAATTACTGGTATAGGACCCCAATTGTTTTTCTATTTGAGAGAGTTTGCTTACAGAGGAAGGAGACATATACCTTATGGTTTCATCTACTCCCATGACTTCCTGAAAGCAGGGAATTGTGGGCAGGTTAGGCTGGTAGTGGAAGGTGGAGAGGGCCCCATGGTGGAGTAGGAATGAGTAGCCGGGGAACTAAAGGCTGCTATTGGGCTGAAAATGGGCACCAGGGAGATTTGATTAGATTCACTTGTCACTGGAGAGGGAGACTGGAAGAGGGAGTAGCCAGAGGAGGAGAAGGAGCTGCGGAGTGAGGCTGAGAGGGGGGATTTGTTAACTGGGCCGAGATTAGTGGGGGAATCATCTGGGTGGAGCTTAATATCTAGGAGAAGCTGGGTGGGGGAGCAGGAAGAACAGAGAGAGGGTTTGGAGCAGAGAGAGGAGAAAGTTTGGACATAGGGAAGCTCTTCCCATACCCCCAATTGCTAGAAGTACTTGTAAAGATCCCAAATGATATTGGGGTCTAAGATACAATTAGGCAGCTGCTTGGATTAGTTATCTAAGGGATATTGAGGCTTTTCGATTACAAAATTGAATACATTTGGGGCCCTTCAGGTTAGGCACCAGGTAGAGAGGCTGGAGGTTTCTAAGAGGCACCCCAAAAGGAAATGAAAGGTATAGATAACACCATTCTTGTGGATGAAGGGGGTAGGAGAGGAAAAAAAAGGTCCCAATAACCTGTAGTCTAGGATGTTCCCAGGACATAGAGAGGACCGAACAAGTCAAAGTCAGCCATTTAATGGCTCGTCACCAAACTCAATTGGGATCAGGAATGACAGCTCGAGGAGACTTGACACCTAGTGTAGCTCTGAAGATGGCCTGAAGGCTTGAGAGAACTCAATGAAAAACTAAGCTAAGTAAGGAATGAAGTCTCATCTGTGGGAAAGGGATGAACAACAAGGTTGCAGACTATCATAAAAAACATTAGGTTATGGAGAAACTATGGGGTTATGGCAGCTCCAAGACAGAGGCAGAAAGGGAACAGGAAAGGGTTACCATTTGTGCTGAAGGAAACTGTAGCTCTGGGGGTAGTAGTGGTGGTGAATAGGACCATTTCTAGCCTTAAAGTCTGTGACTGCTGGTAACTCCACCTGTAAAAGTACTAGAGTGATGCCAGATACTCAATGCTCACTTTCTCAGACTCTGAGAAGTGCTTCCACCAAGTGATGGGAAAACTTATTTAACACTGGTGCAATAAATGATGAAGTATTGGTGAGAAATAAGCTAAGTCTGTTCCTGGTTAGCAGGAGATGAGGGATAGGGCCCCACTGAGGCTCAAATTCCAGGGAAAAGGGGTTAAATCACAGGCACCAGGAGAGCCTATCTGAGTCACAGTAACAATAAAAGGTTGCTTTTGTTTTGTTTTGTTTTGTTTTGTTTCTAGTACAAGGGTATCTTGGCAATAGGGAGCCAAGGACTACCACAAAGTCGCACCATGCAGAAAACATCACACTAGAGATTTATTGGGGGAAAACATGAAGTGGCTGCTTCCTCTGAATGAGAAGAGAGACAGCACAGGCCTCTGGGGTTCTTGGAACAGATAAAGGGCACTCGTGGAAAAGTACAGTGTGGAAGAAAGTATTGTTTGGGCATAAATGCTGAATCATGGGGACTGGGATTTCTAAGTCTCAGGACTTCCAGGTGGAGCCAGGAGGGGGGTATATTTCTCTTGGCCCTGGCCCTGGGCTTGGGGTCAAATCAGGGGCAGGGCATTCTTACCCAAGATCCCTTTCTCTATAATCTTCACCTCCTCATTTCTCTCTTGCTCCCTCCTACTTATTCTGGTCTCCTTCCTTTCATCTATTCCTTCTTTTGCTTTTGTGTATTTTTAGTTTATTATTTTATGTTTATGAGTGTCTATGTGTATATCCACATTATATGCATGCCTTCTGCTTATGGGAGCCAGAACAGGCTCTCTAATCCCTTAAACCTAGAGTTAAACATAGCTGTGAGATGTCATGTGGGTGCTAGAAATCAAACCCAGGTCATTACAAAGAGCAGGATGGACTCTTCACTTTGACTCATCTCTCAGCACTAGTTAGCTTACTTCTAAAATGATATTTCATTTTGTTTTTCATTATATGCTTGTGAGCATCTTCCCTGTGTGGTCTGTATTTTAGTACAGTGTCTGAGAACAGAAGAAGCTGTCAGATCACCTTTGACTGGAGTTACTGGCAGCTATGAGACACCTGTCAGTTGTGTTGGGAACTGAATTCTGGTTCTCTGCAAGAGTCCCATGTGTTCTTTACAGCTGAATAATCCCTTTAACCCTTCTTTCTTAATATCTTTGAAGTAAAACATCACTTGGAAGACATCATTCATGATTTCTTTAAGTATTCTGACTCCTAATAAACTCACTCTCCTGGGGAAACTGTTTTCAAGTTGTTTTTAAAACATCACAAGCTTGATTTCAGATTATAAGTGAAATAGTGGTCAAAATTCAAAAGTTTATAGCCAACTTTACTGTGAAATCATAGATTTTATAAGAAAAAATATTTCATAAAATTTTGCTAGAGGATAAACAAAAATTCGCAATCAAAAGCATGTTTTACTATATAGGTTAATTTTATTTAGAATAGTGTGTATGCTCCCTTCTTCTAAATGTATTTTAGTGTGTTTTAAGCATGTGTATGTGTGTTTCTATGTGCTCGCATGAAGGGGTATCTATAGAGGTCAGATGAGGTGCTGGAACTCTCTGAATCTGGATTTACATGTTGTCATGAACTGTCTGGTTTAGGTGTTAAGGCCCAAATTCAGCCCATCCCTAGGAAAAGCAGGTGAAGTCATCACCATGCTAACTCCTAACATATAGCTCTTAGTCCTCAAAACTGTGGTGTGGGAGACATGCAAAGGAGTTTGGAACTGTGTGCTAGAGAAGTCTACAATGCTGCAGGCTTGGCTTGGTAGGCAATTGAAGATAGAATGCCAGTGATCCTCAGTTAAAAAAGGAAACCAAACACCAACCAGAGTGGACGAGCCTATAATGTTCTCTTCCTTAGTTCCTGATTGCCTCTCTCTGCAGGAGGTCCTGCCCTGCCTTTTTTCAGTGATGGACTATGATGTGAACATGTAAGCCTCATAAACCCTTCCTTCCCTAAGTTGCTTTGGTCAGTGTCTTACCACTGCATCAGAGAAGCAAGCTTGATCATGAGAAATTGGAACCAAGAGTGTGGTATAAGCATGGTGAGCCTAAGCTTGTTCTTTTCTGGAAATATCAGGAGAGAATTTAGAACTTTTTCCAGTATTGTAGTTTGAGTGAAAATGTTCCCTGATAGTCTCAGGCATTTAAAAAGTCCCAAACTGGTGATGCTTTTTGTGGGGTTGAAGCAGTACATCCTTATTGGAAGACATATTATCAATGGGGATGGCCTTGGAAGCTAAAATGTGCCCTCCCAGCTTTCTGTTCCAGTTGCCATGTCATGTTGTCAAAAACAAATGGGCTCCAACCTTCAGCTCTTTTTTTTTCTATAAGCTGCCTTTGTCCAGGTGTTTTATCACAGTTAAATTAAAGTCATTAATACAGGCTGTAAAGATAGTGCATGCTCAAAGATTCAGGGCTGGTCTATGGGAACTTAGAAGAAATGTATGCAGATATGGAAGACTAGAATGTGGAATTTCAGAGGAAAGATTGAGAGTCCTTCAAGACTCTATTGGGGCTTATTCAGGCAATGTATTTGAATTAATGATCCGTGAAAGTGAAACTTTCTATGCTTTACAGGAACAATTTATGCTGGGTAACTGGGCCTGAAAACATAACTATAAAACATAATGACTGATGAAATATTGCATAGGAAATATTTACACAGATCAACAAAGAGAAGTCTCTATTCAGGGTGGCCAGGGATGCAACTCAAACTGATAAGTGAGCTTCACAATATGAAAGAAGAGTGCAAGTGGCATTGATTTTGAAGGTATCTAAAAGGATGATGGAGGTCAATGGAAGGGTGCCAACTGAACATGGCAGAGTTGAAGTTCCAGAAGAGAGTTCAAGGGAGGTAATGTTTGGAAGTGACGTCTCAATTGTGGTGAAGACCCTTTAGCCCAGAAGGTTTTAATGAATGAACGTTGTCAGATGATGAGCTTTTTATCCTATTGACTTTTGGTTTTCCTCTGATCTGATTGTAATTGTGTCCATCTTTTCCCATTGTGGAATTAAAAGTATTCTATTTATTTTTTATTTCCAGGCATACACAGTAAATGGCTGTGAATTTTTAAAATTTGAGAGTTTTAAAGAAGTTGGTCAGTGTTCTATCATTGCAACAGAGGTAAACAGAACAATATTCAACAAATCATACCGGATGAAGTATAAAAAACTTACTCTAGTAATTACCTAGGTTGCAGTATGCAAGGAATGTCCCATTTGCACCTCCTGGTCCCATAATATATAGGGACATACCTTTAGATGTCCTTGAGGTTTTTCCATGGCAAAGAAAGAAGTTGGGACATTCTGATGTTCTTTTTTCCTTAAAGTAGCTGAACTGAAGGATATAGCATTAAAAAGATTTGGGAAAGGTCTGGAACAATGACTCTGTAGTCAAGAGTACTTCTTTTTTGTTTTGTCTTTTTTTTTTTCCGAGACAGGGTTTCTCTATGTAGCCTTGGCTGTCCTAGACTCTCTTTGTAGACCAGGCTGGCCTCGAACTCATAGCGAACCGCCTGCCTCTGCCTCCCGAGTGCTGGGATTAAAGGCATGCGCCACCACCACCCAGCTCAAGAGTACTTCTTACTCTTGCAGTGGAACCAGGTTCAATCCCAGTATTCACATGGCAGCTCAGCTCACAACTGTCTGTGACTCTAGCTCAATTATTTTCTCTGGACTCCTTGAACACCAGGAATATATGTCATGAACAGACATATATGTGGGCAAAATACCCATGCCATTAAAATGACAATAATAATATGTTTAATTTAAAAAAAAAAGAATAAGGGGACCCTAAGGAAGACTTTTTGCTTGTCAATAAATGAAGACAAAAGACTGTCACTTCTGGAAGATTTAGAGGCCAAATATAACTAAGGAATAAATGGCAAAAAAGACATTTTACTTGCAATATTTTTGGTCTATATTTGACTTATAGTTTATTTGCTGATGTTGTTAATGTTGTGTATTTATTTAACTAGTTGATAAATAATTTGTGAATAATATTTCCAATGTGTGATTTGACAGTATATTAATCTTTATTAACTTCATTTTTCTAAAAATATTTAACTCTTAACAAGTTCATATACTTGTTTTTCTTTCCATAGACTGAACTATAACAGATTTATAAGAATTTCTCTTATCTTCTTACTTCAGCACTAGATAACTATGGAGCAAAAAGATCCTAAAAAAAGGAGAGAAATGTGAATTAAATCACCATAATTAAAATGTGGTTCTCTGATGAGCTATGTACACCATAGAAATCAATTCTCTTATAACAAGACTTCTCATTTGCTATCTTTCCTTCATAATTTTTAGTTCCGGATTTCTGTCTCATGTTGTGTAACTTTTTTGGATTCTAGAAATTTATGCATCAGTAGTCCTTTATAAAGCATCGCCTAAAATTACCCAAATTGAGAACACTACATAACTTACGCTTTAGTACTTATGTCCTTTCTATGTAAAAGGCATATTTTAATCATCTCTGTATAAATTTTAATATCCATAATAAAACTTTTCAGGAAGTATGATTACCTTTTTAGAAACTTTGACATAGGTAGGTTCAACAATTTTCCCGAGGTGAAAGCACTTGAACTCAGTATTAATTCTAATACTTTATTAGAATAGCCTGCGTTCTCTAGCTAGTGTGAGATGAAGGATAGATTTTTTTCTAACCAACAGCATGAAGGTATGAGTCACATGCCATTGCAATATTATTTTTAATTGCTCCAAAATGTATGAATTATAAAATCCTCTGCAATATTATGAACAAAATCCTGAAATGTGTAAGGAACAAATATTTTGCAAACACTAAACTATACTTAGCCTATTTATTTTAAAATTTAAGTAATTATATCTTCCCTCAGATTACCCGAATTAGCATATTTAAGCTCTGTCAGACCTCCCTGTTCATTGACACACTCAGTCCACTCAGTATGGCCGAGAACTGTAAGAAACAAGTAGTGTCCTGATCACGATCATCCAATGAGAAAGAGAAATTGGAAAACACATGAGGAAGATCTGGCTTTAGAGTAAATCACTTTGTATACAGCTGGCCATACACTTTCGTTACTAAACCTAACGAAATATCATGTTTCTACCCAGGCACTTTTATTTTAAGCATGGATATTTCCCCCACGGAATAATGTTTATATTGCTATCTAGTTTCTAGTTATTACTTTTTGTTTTGAATTCTGACAGAAAACCCTGACCTCTGAAACCCTTTTTATTACAGATTCTTTGAAATTGTTTCTTCCCATTATATTAAATAAGGATTTCCCTTCTTCAAATTTCATAACGCCATGTATGCCTAGCAGTAAAGATTCTTTTCTATGCTCAAAGGACTCATAACTTCAAACAAATCTTAAACCAAAAGAACAGGAAATATGCTGTCAGGGGAGACGAGGTCCCATTCCAGTCCTAGCCAGCCTAGAAACCACCGAGGCTCCCATGGGATGTGCTTGCTCCATTTCTTTATCCAATAATTTAATTTGCTCTTCATGAAATAGGCATAACTGCAGGGCTAAATAATAATGTTTTATGATTCGAAAAATTGATTTAAATAAATTATTTGCTTCCAATCAAATATTTGATAATAGCATTTCTGCCTTTAAAACACATGACTGAGGTTCTCATGTTCTCAAAATAAAAATCTCTTGAAAGCTGACAAATTCTACTCCTCATATTTATTTTTAAAGTTATTTTTAGATATAGTTATATCATTTTCCCCTCCATTTCCTCCTTCCAAACTCTTCCATATACCTTTTTTTTTAACTTAAGGATTCTATTGCATAATGTGGTGTGTGTGTGTGTGTGTGTGTGTGTGTGTGTGTGTGTGTGTTCCTAACACATTTGAAATTGTTGCCCTTGTCCCTACAGATAAGTACAGTCTTCATCCCTCATCACTGACATCTTTATTTCTGACACACAAAAATAATTACATAAAACTACATCCAATCAAACTGCAGAATTTTGGAGCCAAATCTTAACTGGTATATCTGTAACACAATTCCTGTCCCTAAGGCTCAGGGAATCATTGCAGATGAGTGCGTGGAAAAGATTGTAAGATCCAGAAAAACAGGAAGTTTGCTGTGAGATTTTTGTCTCTTAGAAATGTGGTGGCTCATGCCTTTAGCATGTAATCTCAGTACTTGGAAGGAAAAGGAAGGTGGATCAATGAGAGTTCGAGGCCAGCCTGGTCTAGAGAGTGAGTCTGGGACAGCCAAGCTACACAGAGAGACTCTGTCTTGGAAAAAAAAAAAAGAAAGAAAGGAAAAAAAGTCAGACTCTACAGTCAGCAAGTTTCATCAACATAGCTGCCTAAACAGGATCTGAACGAGGACAACACCAATGGACATGCTAATGGTAGAGTGGGGCTCAAGAGGTCTCAACCCTAGACCAAAAACTATAAGCAGCTAACATATTCTGTAAACAAAAGTCTCCATGTTCTTATTCTTTATTTATACTCTATGGTAATTTTTTTCTGATTCTGGGTCTTTACCTGGATTATTTTTTTTACTATTCTTCAGGAAATTTTGAGGTTGAATTGTTTTAATGCCATTTTTTATTTTTAATAGTATTTTAGATTATAACTATGTTTATATTTTGAGAATGTGTCTTCAGAGTACACAGCTCAATTTGTTTTATATAGATTCATTAATGTGATTGTTGGTCTCCTGCTCATTTACCTCACCAGTATTTAAATAACCTCAGAAGAGACACCATGATCTTTTATCATTTTTTCTTCTTCTTTTATTTCCAGATAATGCCTAAATTTGACATGCTTATGCGGCAAAGTCGAGGTCCGAATGAGGGTCAGACCTCGCACCTCACTATAAAATGAAACTCATATCTGATTTTCCAACATCCTATGATCCTTAAATTCTGTAACCAATCAGCAAAAAGAGAAGATGTATGAGAATATGTTCAGAAACCAAAACTTGAATTGTTATGTATCATATCTTTTCATTCTCACAAACAGTAAATTAATATTTTCACAATTTTATTGTGTCAACATACCCTGAAAATGACTCATCAGACAAATTCACAAAGTATAACTTGAAAGGCATGATAGTATTATAAGACTGAGCAGGCTATATTTAGAATATGAATAATATAAATATATACATATATATGCATGAAATAAAAATTAATGAAAAAAGAGGCTCTGAATTTGAATGAGAGTTTAGAGGGATTTATTGGGAGTTTGGTGTAAGAAAAGAGAAAAAAAGAAATGGTTTAAGTAAATTATAGTCACAAAATTTCTGAATAAAAAACTTCTGTTTGTAAGTTGATGGTTGTATACACCGAGTTGTTATACTTTAAGGTCCTATATAAAAGAATACTCCAATAACATTTATTCTTGTTACAATGCTTTATTTATTGACTATATGAGAATACATCAGACAAGTTTATTTACATATTTTTACTAGACTCAAACTTTCTAAATCGAAAAAAGTCTCTTTTGAAAGCTCTAAACATGTGAAAAAGTTTCCCTGTCTTGTAAATAAGAAGACGCCCAAAGTAAAATCACAAGTTAAAAATAATCAGCCTATAAACTGTCAAGTAGAAACTCTTGCATTAGCAAGAACAAAACTGCTAATTGTATGGTATAGATCTTCAGTCTCCTTGGCTAGCTCTCTGGAATAAGGATGTGTCCCAGACTGGTTTTCATTCCATCACTAAGTAGCTTCCACAGGGAATATCTCTTACTCAAAAGATGCTCAAGCATTGATCATTGCATCTGCTGATTGACAGAGAAGTATTGGCCAAGCGTGTTTCCAAAGTAAATTAGCAGAACAAGGGAGACAATCCAGTGAGAAATGTACTTGCTTCACAAGCAGGAAGACCTAACTCAGTACCCACATTATAGAACAGCTGTAGTGGTCCACATCTGTAACCATAGCACTTGGAGAAGAGAGGTAGGTAGAAGTCTGTAAGTTCTCAGTCTCAAAAGTCAGTGAGCATTAGGTGCTTGGTTTTTTCCATCCTTTTACCCTGAGCTACTGTCTGTTCTTATGGGTGAGATGTGTTTCTTGAATGCAGAGGAATGTTGCATCTTGTTTATGCATGCATTCAGTTAGTCTGTGTCTTTTTAATGGAGAATTTAGACCATTGATGTTGAGAGATATTAATGACACGTGACTGTTATGTCCCTTAATTTTTGATGTTGATTACAGTACAAAGCTTGTGTGATTGTATATTTCTGAGGGTGTAGTTATCCATTTCCTGTGTAGTTTATATGTTTAATTTTTTTGTATTAAGCAGAATTAAAACTAGAGATTAAATTAGAAATACTATAAAAACTGCATGTAAAATATTCAGTAGCTTAGATAATGAACACATTAGCTGAAAGACATGTAACTAAATACAACTCACTCTAGTAGCTTTGTAGTTAAAAACATTCCTGATGAGATCATGCTCATGAATTTGGCTTTACTGAAGAATTATTAATACATTCTAGATGAAATATCATCAAACCCTTCAGAAATGTATAAGTAAAATTTTGCCTTCAAACTTACCTACAGTGTCCACGTTACCCTGACACTTCAACCAAACCAAGGTTTTAATTAGAAAGGAGTATAGATCAATAACACTAAGGAATATAAAAGAAGATAATATTATGATATTTATGATACTTCAGAAGGTTCATGGCATACCAAAGATCTAGCATGGTGTCACACAGATATAACAAGAGCAAAAAGGGGCATCCTTCAACTATTGGGTACAACTCTCAGCACTCTGCCTCAGAGTCCACCTAAGAGTCCCTGCATTTGTCTTGATCCCCACTGGGTAGAGGGGATGTCTCAGAGGACATCAATGTTGAGCTAACATCCACTGATTACTGAGTATATACCATGCATGTCTTTCTGTGGCTGAGTTACCCCATTCAGCATGGTCTTTTCTAGTTCCATCCATTTCCCTGCAAATTTCATATTTTCCTTACTTTTGATACCTGACTAGTATTCCATTGTGTAAATGTGCCACAATTTCTGTATTCATTCTTTAGTTGAAGGACATCTAGGTTGTTTCCAGATTCAGTCTATTATGAATAACGCTATTATGAACATAGTTGAGCAAATGTTCTTGCTATATGGTGGAGCATCTTTCAGGTATATGCTCAGGACTGGTATAGTTGGATCTTGAGGTCCATTTGATTCATGGCAATTTTTAGTGTCATTATTTCTTGATTTAGATTCTGTTTCATTCACCTATTATTTGATTAGAGTAGATGTTGAAGTCTTCCACTATTAATATTTGGGATCGATGTGTGGTTTAATCTTTATTAGTGATCCTTTTACAAATGTGTGTTTGAAGTATAGATGTTCATACTTGAGATATCATCTTGGTTGGCTATTCCTTTGATGAATATGAAGTGTCTTTACTCATCTCTTCTGATTAATTTTGATTAAAAGTCTATTTTATTTGATATTAGAATGGCTACTACAGTTTGTTTCTTGTGACTGTTTGGAAGACCTGCTTTACTCTCAAGTAGTGCCTATCTTTATGGCTGGGATGTGTTTTTTTACATACAGCAGAATGTTGGGTCCTGTTTATGCATCCATTCTGTTAGTATTTGTCTTTTTATTGGAGAGTTGAGCCTACTGATGTTTAGAGAGATTATTGACCAACGACTGTTAGGTCCTTTTACTTTGATGTTGGTTGCGGTACTGTGTTTGTGTGCTTGTCTAATTTTCATTTTGCTGAAATGAAATTATCTATTCCCTGTGTTCTTCTGTGTGTAGTTAGCCTCCTTGGGTTGGAATTTTCCTTCTAGTATCTTCTGTATGGCTAGATTTGCAGATAGGTACTGATTCAATTTGTTTTTGTTGTGAGATATCTTATTTTCTCCACTTGGGGACTTTTCTGTGAATCAACTTGGTGACCCAATGCCAGACTCTCCTATGTTCCACATAGTGTGGTCCTCTCTCACCCAGGAAACAGCAGCACTAGTGCTTTGGAGCCCTCAGTTTGGTCCTTCGGTCGCTGTGCAATCATTGCTGTGTGATTGGTACTGCCATCCTGGATCTAAACCCTCAATCCCTGCCAATACTCATCAAATGATTCCACAAAATAGAAATGGAAGGAACTTTGCCCAGTTTATTTTATGAGGCCACAGCACATTGGTACCCAAACCACATACAGACTCAAGAAAGAAAGAGAACTACAGGTCAATTTGCCTTATGAATATAGATGAAAAAGATTCAATAAAATAGTTGCAAATGTTATTCAAGAACAATTCAAAAAATTCCTCTACCATCATCAAGTAGGCTTCATCCCAGCAATGCATGTTTATTTTAACATATGTAAATGAACAAATGTAATTCACCATATAAACAAACTGAAAGAAAAAAATGAAATGATCAACACAATAGATTCAGAAAAGGCCTTTGACAAAAAATCCAACAACTATTCATACTAAAACTCCTGGAGAGATCAGGAGTATAAGGGCCATGCATAACATGTGTCATATGAAATAACTTAGGAATAAGTCAGGTAGTCCACTGTCTCAATATGTATTCAATATAGTACTTGAAATCCTAGCTAGAGCAATAAGACAACTGAAAGCGATCAAGGGAATGCAAATTGGAAAAAAGGAAGTCAAAGTATCATTATTTGCAGAAGAAATGATAGTATACATAAGTGATCTGAGAAATCTTACCTGGGAACTCCTACCACTGAAAAACACTTTCAGCAAAGTAGCTACATACAAGATTAACTCAAAACATTAGTAGCCCTCCTATATACAAAAGACAAACTTACTTAGAAAGAAGTCAAGGGAGAACTACTTCTCACAGTAGTCTAAAACAATATAGAATATTTTGGGGGTAATTCTAACCAAGTAAGCCTAATACCTATAGGATTAAGTGTTCAAGTCTTTGAAGAAAGATACTGAAGATAGTATTAGCACATGAAAATCACCCACGGCTCTCAGAGCTCAGTTAGATTAAATAGTAAAAAATGGTATTCTATCAAAATCAATCTATAGATTCAATGCAATACCCATCTAAACTCCAATACAATTCTTTATAGACCTTGAAAGGACAATTCTTATCTTATATGGAAAACAAACAAACAAACAAAAAAACAAATCCTAGGTGAGCTAAAGCAATCCTGAGTAATAAATGAACTGCAGAAAGCCTTATCATTCCTAATTTTAAGTTGTTATACAGAGCTATAGTCATACAAACTGCAGGGCAATGCAATAAAACCGGAATCAAATTGAAGAAATAGACATAAATGCATACACTTTGGACACCTGATTTGTGATCGAGGGTGACTCTGTAGATGTCAATGAAGACAGTGATCCATGAAGAGATGAAAATGAAAACCTGGCTCAGATTGACTTCATCTACCATAATCAGACTTCAGGGAGGCTAATAGAACATTGTTTATTGTAGGCATATTTAAACAGAATAGAATTTAGAAAAAGATATTCAGGTAACAGTCATTTCCATAATCATTCAAATTTCAGTACTCAATAAAGCTTAACATGTGACTACATAGAAACTCTTTTACAAAGTACATGTAATGATAATGGTGGATTCTATAGCTAAAAAGCCTAGAATCGAATATCACTGATAGCATAAAGGTCAGCAGGCCAGAAAGTATCTGTGACAACTCTCCTAAGAATGAGTAATAGTCTAAGAAACAAAGAGTCTGGAGTAATCATTCTGGGGAATTAGGGTGAAGTCTATTCCAATAGATAGCAAAAAGATAACTCAGTCAGTAACAACTTCACTTTCAACTTTCTGGATAGAATGCAAGTATTTGAGTTTTGTCCCCTCCGTTGAGGAAAGAGCCCTGACTGATTAATATTCCTAGTTCTGTCGGTGTTTCTCTGTTAATACAAGGCACTTTTGCCCTCTACATTTATAAGGAAGCCAAATTACATACTGGAAAAAAAGATAACATCTTCAACAAATGGTACTGGGAAAACTGAAAATTTGCATATAGAAGAATGCGTATAGAGCAGGAATGGTTGTGCATTCTTTTAATACCAGTACTTTGGAGACAGAGCAGGTGGATCTCTGAGTTTGCTGCAGCCTGGGATACAGAGTAAGTTGTTTCAGTGCAGCTACAGCTACACAAAGAAACCCTGTCTCAAAGAGGGTTTTCTTTTCAAAAAGAAAAGAAAAGAAGAAAGAATCAAATAGATCCATAATGATCAGCTTACATAAAATTCAATTCCAAGTAGATCAAAGACCTCAACCTAAAACCAGATACACTGAACTTGAGAGAAAAGAAATTAAGTAATGGCCTTGAATGCATTGGCATAGAAAACTTATTTTTTGGTAGAACACGTATAGAACAGGTCCTAAGACCAACAATTAATAAATAAGCCCTCATGAAGCTGAAAAGCTTCTGTAAGACAAAAGACCATCAAAGGGACAAATTGGCAGAATACAGAATGGGAAATGATTTTCACCAGCTCCTTATTCAATAGAGAACTAATATCCAAAATATAAATAGAATTCAAGAAACTAGATATCATAAAAACAAATAATCTACTTAAAATGGGGTACAGATCTAAACAGTGAATTCTCAACAGAGCAATCTCAAATGGCTGAGAAACAAAGAAATGGTCAACATTCTTAGCTATTAGGGAAATGAAAATCACCTACTTTGTAATTCCACCTCATACTTGTCAAAATGGCTAAGATCAGTAATAATACAAATACCTGCTCATGCTGGTCAGGATGTTGAGCAAATGGAGGACTCTTCCATTGCTTATAGAAGTGCAAACTTGTATAATCACTATGGAAATCAATATGACAATTCCTTAGAAAAATGAAACTTGATCTACATGAAGACATAGCTATACCACACTTGGCAATATACCAAAAAAATAGTCAATCCTACCATAAAAATATTTATTCAGCTTTGGTTACTGACATTTTATTCATAAGACCCAAAACTGGAAGCAATCTCAATGCCCTTCAACTGAAGCACTGGGAAAATATTTACACAATGGAATATTATTTAGCTGTTAAAAAGAATGACATCATTGAATTTGCAGGCAAATGGATGGAACTAAAAAAAAGTCATCCTACATAAGGCAACCTAGACTCTGAGAGACCAATATGGTAGGTATTCGCTTATGAGTAGATATTAGTTGTTAAGTAAATTATAACCAAGCTACATTCTATATATCCAGAGAAGGTAAGGAACAAGTAGGGCTTAAGGGAGGATGCATGGATTTCTCTGGATAGGAGTTTCTGTGAGAAGACTGGAGGAGCAGTGAGAAAATGAGTTGGAAAAATCAGGTGTGTGGGGGAATGGAAGGGAAGGAGAGAATGTGGAAATAAATGGCTGAAATTTGAGACACTTGAAGGATGTATGGAAGCCTAGCATAATTAAAACATTCTGGAATCTATGGGGATGATCCTAGTGAGAACTCAATGAAATTGTGGATATAGAGGCTCAATAGGATATCATTGTAACCAGACAAAGCTTTCAGTAGGCTGGGTTGTAGTCATTTGAGTTTTTGCTAGAGGCAACTCTAAACCTTCTGTGAAATTCCCAAACAACCCAGGCTGATGCTAGGGCAGAGGATTGTTCTCTACAAACTGACAGCGTGACACATCCAGCTTCTGGAAAGTTGAGTGTTAGAGCTGACACAGGATTGAAGCCTTCACTCTTAAGTTCTAGTCTCTGTGATTCAGGAAAGTACTTTGCAGCCTACTAAAAGATAAATGTGGACACCAACACAGCCACAAACCATTGACCAACAATCTATCCTGTGTACACTATGTACTGGGGCAACGCTGCAGAATTTACAGGAGTTCCCAACCAATGTCTGATTTAACTTGAGAGGGGGGTTCATGCCCAACACTACTTGGATGACCAGGAATGAGAGTTTGGATGTCCAGCATCCTGGGGTAGAACAAAACATGACTATCAAAAAATTAATGGCATGACTCCTAATGATATTTTGTTCTACCCATGGATTAGAGCCATGTTAAATCTTCATCAGAGAGATTTCCTCTGGTACCAGTTGAGAGTGGATGCAAAGACCTACAGACAAACATTTTTTTGGAGTGTGGTTGAACTTAGAAGTCTCTATCAAGTCCCTCCTCTTGGAGCTGGGGCAATCCCTCTGAAGAGGGTGGTGATGAGTACTGGTTGGAGGGGGAAGATTATAGAAGTCAAAGAGGATAAAATATATCATGAGAATAAGGCTACTGAATCAACTAAGAAAAGAGCATATGGCTTCACAGATGTTGAGGTGACAAACACAGGGCCAGTACAAGTGTTCTGTATATATGCTGTGTCTGTTAGCTTGGTATTTGGGGGTGGGGGCCTCTTAAGGATAGAAGTGACTGTTTCTCTGACTCCTTTTGGTTGCTCTCGGGACACTTTTCCTCCGCTTGTGTTGCCTTGTAAGCTTTGGACTTGTCTTACTGGATTTTGTTTTGTCCTGCTTGGTTGTTGTCTCTAGGAGGCCTGCTCTTTTTTTGATGAGAGATAAAGGTAGCGTGGATTCAGGGAAGAAAGGAGGTGCAAGGGAGCTCTAAAGAGTGGAGAGAGTGGAAACTGTGGTTAGGGGGTATTGTATTAGAGAAGAAGCAGACTAATATGTCAAGGCAAATATTGATGCACAGAGTTTGTAGTGAAGAGAAAAAGATAAGGACAGGGATTCCCAGGGGGAGTTTCTGTGGTAACAGTAATGTCAGATAGAGTAACTGAATGAATAAAATATTATTGCTATTGTTGAAAAAACAAAAAGACAGAAAAGAAAAAAAAAAGAAAAAAAAAGAAAGAAAAGGGAGTTCTCAGGGATAGTAGTGTGCTTTCCTAACCATCTAATTCTTAAGAAATATGCCAAAAACACATTGGAAAAAAGATGCTCTCGTCAGTAAACAGTGCTGAGAAATTTGCATTTCCTTACACAGAAGATTACAAGTTATTTCTCACTGTGTACGGAAATAAATTCAGGCTGGATCAAGGCTGAATGGTGGGGAGAAAAGCAGGAGAGGGTTTTAGAGAACTGTTTGTGTCAATCTCACCCACAGGTTGTGAAGGCTCAATGAAACCCAAGGAATAAATGTGGGGAGGATTGCACAGAGGCACATCTTGGGAATTGAAAAATCTACAATGAATGATAAGCATAGTTATTGGAAAACTCACAGTATGAAGCAATGGAAAAATATGAACTTTTGGTCTTTTGTCAGTGAAGAAGAGAGTAGAGAAACATCTTCAAAAATAACAAAGTAAACCTGTCGCCTAAAATACTACACCAAATAAAAGTGTCTTTCAGTCATGAAGAAAAGTTATTTTGGCTTCATCATTGATTTTTTTTTTCTGATCACTGTACGAGAAACTAAGACACATTAAAGTAAGTGCTGAAAGCAAAGAACCCAGGTTTGTTATTTGTAACAATTATTCAGAAGAAATAACACACAAAGTTGTTCTGGAAAAAGTGGAGACCAGAACGTATTTTGATGTAGTAGAGAATACTCTTTTAAAAAGTGAAAGTAGGAATAAAAGTAAAACATAGGCCATTCTTAATATGGGGAGACAAGGTCTGCCCTGGAAGTGTGCTTCTTATTCGGGGATAACACTTGATTTTAATTGGAAGTGTCAAAGGACCCTAGAATTCTTAAAGTTAGTTGAAACTTTGACGTTCAACATTCTCCATCCAAGCACACTCACACTTATTTTCTTACCAAATGCAATATGTGACTTAAGAGAAGGTGACTAGGCTAGAGAGAGAACTTGGGTTGTGAAGAATGCTTCATGTTCCTGGAGACAACTTGAGAGAGGTTCCTGAAATCCATGCAGGGCGCCTCTTAACTACCTGTAACTTTAGCTTCAGGGAGTTCCGCATCCCTTCCTGCCCCCCAGACACAACACGTACACATGGTGTACACTCACATATACACCGAAAGACACACACATAGAGACACATACACAGACAGCACACAGAGACATGTACACAAACAGACACACATACATAAGTACAAATATTTACACGCGTGCATAAATGTTAAAAGTAAGGTGTGGAAAAAAATCACTTAGTTGTTATAGTGGTTTATACACAAAATGAAGAATGAATAATACACAAGACTAATAACAAGCAAATGGCTTAAAGTACATTTTCCAGTTTTAAAATAAATCTAATTTAAAATTAATCATATACATAATTTGGCATAGTCATTTTAGTAGTTTATGCACTATAATATGAAGTATTTTTGCTTGTGATGATATTGAATTCTGTCCTAAAGAAAGTATATTTTTTGAAAATATAAAAATGCAGAACAAATATTTAAATGAATCCAATATTTATATTTATAATATAAAGCACATATTAATAAAATAATTAGCATTGTAAGATATCAGTTGGGAAAGAAATTATAATATTAAAAATAACAGAATATAATCATTTGTCACTTAAAATGGTCCACAAACAAGGTTATGTTACTATTTTCTTTCTAGAACATCTGCATAGGATTTCTTTACTATCTAATTATTTTGTTTACTATTTCTAACATAACTAAGTTTTAAAATTTTAATTTATTTATTACTTATACAGTATTCTGCAGGCCAGAAGAGAGCACAAGATTTCATTATAGATGATTATGAGCCATCATGTGGTTACTGGGAATTGAATCCAGGACCTTTGGAAGAACAGCCAGTGCTCCTAACCTCTGAGCCACCTCTCCAGCTCTATTTACTATCTGTAATCATCTGTACTGGGTTCCTGAAATTAAGACAAAAGCTGTTTTTTGTTTTTCCTGCCCTTTCTTCCATAAATATCCTAGTCATGTTCAGGTCACCAAAAGTCTTCTAGTAACTTCTAATCTGAAAACTGAAATTTCTACTTTACTTATAAAGTTGGCTTGCTCTGGAGTGGCTGGCTGCCTGCTGTGGCAAAACAGGCAGGTTGGGTTTCTTGTCTTCTTTCTCTCCTCTCCTGGTTTGTGAAGTCCTGTTTCTGAAAGGTTCAGGTAAGAGTGGCAAGGAAGCAAGGAAGTCAGAAATGTCACTAGAAATGTCACCCGAAGTGTCAGGTGAAGTGTTCACATACTTTACCATCTGCACTTGCTGAGCTTAGAAGATATTTAGATGGACTCTAGTAAGAGGATTTTAAATCCCCAAAGTCGGCTTAGTCTCTAGACATTTCCTGTCTCTTGAAACAGATTC
This sequence comes from Acomys minous, assembly GCF_964271855.1. Classification (NCBI taxonomy): domain Eukaryota; kingdom Metazoa; phylum Chordata; class Mammalia; order Rodentia; family Muridae; genus Acomys; species Acomys minous. The sequence continues at coordinate 46,044,645 of NC_140497.1, read as the reverse complement.
ATTTCTTTTCCCAAAGGCTTCCCATCAGTTCTCAGTCTCTTCTTTGAGACTTTCTTCTCTTTCCTTTGGTAAATTTTCATGGAGGTTTTAAGTACAGATTCTTTTTTCATTTTCTTGCCATCAAAACCCAATTCACTTCTCACTGTGGCATTTGGGGTTTGTTTGTTTTTATAAATTTTAGACATTGTGGAAAATTGTCATCTAAAAGTTAATGAGAGTATTCATTAATCACTCAACAATCATAAGTAAGTCCCTTTCTTTTTCTTAATTTATGGAAGCCAAAGAGACTCCAGTCAATATAAACAGCAATGTTTAACTGAGTACCTGCAGTAATTCCATATTTTGTTGTTGTTGTTGTTGTTATTTGACATTTAGCCAAGTTGGCTAAAATGACCATATCTGCAGGGAAGCCCAGAAAAGATTTTGTTCTTTTTCTCATATACAAAGGTGCAGCAATTAGATCTGTTGCTGTGTCTTGGGGGACCTAAGGATGAGGAAAAAGAATAAAGAACAAATTAAATTAAAGAGTTTTGAGTTCGGTGGGAATGGATATTCTACACTGTACACTTGAACCAACTTACAATCACCTGGGATGAGGATTTTCGTGGGGGGCGGGGTTGCTAGATCACGTTGGTCTGTATGCAAGTTTGTGGATGATTAACTTGATTGCCTTAATTGGTTAAGGGAGAGTCAGCCTGAAAATGGGCAGCACCAGTGCGTAGCTTTAGGTCCTTGACTCTCAGAGAGAAGAAAGCTATCAAAGTACCATGGATCCATTTCTTTCTGTTTATAATTGTGAATTATATGTGAATTCCAACTGTTTCTATGATTTTACCACTGTGATTGACTAAATCTGAAAAGGAGTTAAAAGAATCTCATTTCCCCTACATTTCTTTTTGTCAGGGTATACTAATCTTGGTGATAGAAATGAAAATAGGATTATATGCCATTGTTGACCTGCTAGGCCAATCATATCTATCTATCTATCTATCTATCTATCTATCTATCTATCTATCTATCTATCTATATATCTATCATCTATCTATCTATCAATCATCTATCTATCTATCTATCTGTCTACCATCTATCTAGCCATCTGCATATTTATCACCTATCTACCTATCTATTGTGTATCTATCTCTAATTAATATTTAATGGCATATAGGTAAGATGCAGATATGCAAATGCATAGACATACATAAATACTTCTGTTAATTTTGTTCCTGTACTAATCACAAAAAAAAAAGACTATTTGAGAGTGTGTGAAGTTTTTTGGCTCATTTTGTAGTGAATTATCTTCCTATTTCTGTATGATAAATGTCTGTATGCTGTATATTCAATATTATACAAATTAATGCAAAGTTTAAATGCCAGATACATTGTATATATGTATAAAATATATAGCTGGTATAAATTATGTATGTATGCTTATAATAACAAGTCTTCTAAGAATGAAGAAAAATAAGTTAATTAAATAATTCCTAATGATATTCTGCTATTCTCATCAATTGGTGCCTAGCCCAATTGTCACCAGAGAGTCTTCATCCAGCAACTGACGAAAACAGATGCAGAGACCCACGGCCAAACTGACTGACTTAAGATCTCTGAAGATAAGTTATGGTTGTGATGGTTGTGTAGCCTTGTCTTCTTGCGGGACTCCCAACAGTGGGCACAAGGGCTATCTCTGACACTGTTGCCTGCCTTTATGACCCTTGTCATCCTACGTGGTTGCCTTGCCCAGACTTACTAGGAGAGGTAGTGCATAGTCTTATTGCAACTTATTATGGTGTAGCTGGTTGATATCCATTGAATGTCTACCCTTTTGTGATGATAAATAGGTAAGGAATGGAGAGGGGGTTGGAGAGTGGATGTGGGGAAAAGACACTGGGAGGAGAGAAGGGAAGGGATACTGTAGTTAGAAAGTAATATCTTAAAAATAAATAAATAAATAAATAAATAAATAAATTAAGAGGAGATACTTAGACCTAGTGAGTGATTATTTTATATTATATATCCTGAATTAGAGAAAATAACTAAAAATAATTTAAAGAATAATAATGGAGAAAAGCATAGAAGAAATTTGTCTTTGGCTCTAGGCATGGCAGTACATGCTTTTAGTCCCAGTACTTGGGAGGCAGAGACAGGCAAATCGCTGTAAGTTCGATGCCAGCCTGGTCTACAAAGCGAGTACAGGACAGCAAAGGCTACACAGAGAGACCCTGTCTTGAAAAACCAAACAACAACAACAATAATTTAAAAAAACAAAAACAAAAAGCAAAAAACAAAACCCAAAACAAAACGAAAAACAAATATAAAAAATAGAAGATGCTCCAGCATATAATAAGGACATATGCTCAACCATGTTCACAGCAGCCTTATTCATAATAGCCAGAACATGGAAACAGCCTAAGTGTCCCTCAGTAGAAGAATGGATAAAGAAACTGTGGTACATTTACACTATGGAATACTACTCAGCTATTAAAAACAAGGAATTCCCGAAATTTGTGGACAAATGAATTGAACTAGAAATGATCATAATGAGTGAGTTCACCCAGAAGCAGAAAGAGTCAAATGGTATATACTCACTTATATCTGGACACTAGCCCAAGGGGCATGTCCCATGAATGTCTTCACTTACCAGGAAAGTGGGACAGAGGGGAGGACATCCTATTGGGACTTTAGGTGAGAGAAGCATGGGAGAATGGGGAAATAAAAAAATCCAGAGGGCCCTAGAAACCTATAAGAAGAACATTATGATGGGCATATCTGGGCCCAGGGATCCTGCTCAAACCATGGGACTAGCCAAGGACAATATAGCAGTAAATTTTGAACCCCTATTCAGATCTAGCCAATGGATAGGACATTCTCCACAGGTGAGTGGAAAGTGAGGACTGACTTTCACACAAACTCTGATGCCCCATATTTGACCACGTCCCCTGGATGGGGAGGCCTGGTGGCACTTAGAGGAAGGATAGCAGGGTACCAAGAAGAGACTTGATACCCTATGAGCATATACAGTGAGAGGAGGTCTCCCTTAGTCACAGTCATAGGGGAGGGTAGTAAGGGGAAAATGGGAGGGAGGGAGGAATGGAAGGATACAAGGGATGGGATAACAATTGAGCTGTAATATGAATAAATTATTAAAATATTAAAAATAGAAACATATAATTCATCTTTCTTATTATGAAGTCTTCACATTTTAAAATATACATAAAAATTTTCAGTGTTATTGTGAAGAATGGTTAAATACATGTTGCAGGATATTTGATCCCATTGTAAACTCAAAGATTGTTAACTGTAAAATCCTCTTTCAGTTGTGAAGTGGCTCAGCCCTAGCACTCACCTTTAATGCAAAAGCTTTCTGTAAACAGTATAAAATAAGGGTATCTCTAGGTCAAGAGGCAGAGCAAGAAACCATCTGGCAGAGATTAAACAGAAAGGAAGGACATTGAAAGAAAGCAGTGTGGTGAATAAGAAGGAACTTTTTGGCTTTTGGCTTTCAGTTTCTGGCCTTTGGCCTTTAGCTTTTAGCTTTTAGCTTTTGGATTTTGGAGATAGTGAACTCAGCAGGGAAATATTTTAATATAAATACCAGATTATTGAAGTTGCATTATTTTTAATTATTATTTTTTACATACACATTTATATTACTACACATATATAAAGTAAACTACATACAACAAGAAGAACCACAGAATAATCAGGAATTATATTCATGTTACAGTCATAGTGTTTTGGCTGTCTGTATTTGGCAACTTTGAAGAGAACATTTTTCTAACTCAGTGAGTCTAAAATTATGAATGTAACTCAAGATCTATCCTATCCCATCTTTATCAACTTCAGAATTTGCATTATTTTAAAAGGGTAAACTTTTGTGCCACACAGTTTAAATTTTTATGCTTCATGGGTATGGAGATATGGCTTAGAAGTTAAGTGCAGTTGCTCATATGGATGATTCAGGTTTGGTTCACACCACATAAATCAGGTTGCTCACAGCTGCATGTTGGCCCCAGGTCCTGGGGATTAAACACATTCTTATAGCCTCCGTGTGTTGTGCAAATGGTGCAGGTGGTCACCCATACAAATAAAATAAAAATAATGATAAATATATTTTTAAATCATATAAGTCCTAATAAATGATCAGTTCATTTAAAATGCTATATCACAAAATTCTTTCATCTTTGTAAACAGTATAATGTGGGCTAATATCACAGAAAAGACACAACTGCTGATCCTGGCATTTGCATTGTGTCTGTTTGAAAAACAAAGGCATAATTTTATACATATTGTATAACATATGCAATTTTAAGTACCCAAACCAGAAACATTGCCAAGCTGTCTGCAAACACATTTTTTAATCCTAAAGAGAAATCTGTTAAAATTGTATTCTACACATATGTACATACATAAAAGGAAAAGTCATTTCTGGCATTTCCTTTTCTTTTCCATCAAACTTTTATAAGTAAATCGGGCTGACATCCAATTGTCCTGACATTTCCTGGCTTTTTATCAGGACACTAGTTTTGTGTCCCTCCTGTGAAAACACAAAAACACACATACACAAATACCTACATATATTCATATATAAACACACATCAATGTGTTTATAAGTGCTTATAAGTGGCTTTTAAATGTCGTCCCCCATTATGTTTGTTTTATTTAATTATATTGAAGTTTTAAGTAAATATTTGCCACATAATACAGGGCAACCACACTACCTTACAGAAACCTAAAGAAGCTAAGTAATCAGGACCCTAGGAAGAATGATTAATTCTCATTCAGAAGATCAAATAGAACAGACACCAGAAGCAGTTGAAAAGAAGGAACAGAATGGGAAGCTACCATAGAGGTTCTCTGAAAGACTCCATCCAGCTATGGCTTGTGGCCAAACTTTGGGATGGAGAGCAAGGAGTCTGATGGAAGAGTTGGGGGATAGAAGGACCTGGAAGGGACAGGAGCTCCACAAGGAGACCAATGGACTCAAAACTTCTGGGGTGGGGCATGGGGGAGGCTTCATGTACCAACCAAGGACCGTGCAGGATGAAGAAATAGACGCCCTCCTCATATGTAGTCCTTAGGCAACAGCAGGATCTGCAGCAGCAGGATCTCCTTGTGGGTCCTAGAATATGTGGAGTAGGCATTATCTCTGACATGAGCTCTGGTGTCCACCCATTGATCACGTCCCCCAGGCAGGGAGGCCTTGCCAGGCCACAGAGGATGAGGAGGCACCCAGTCCAGATGAAACTTGGTAGGTTGGGGTCAAATGATAGAGAAAGAGGGCTGCCCATTTCTGAGGACTAGGGAAGGGGGGGGGTTAGGAAGAGGGAAGAAGGAAAGGACATAAAGGGATGGAGGGAAAAATATGGACAAACCCTTAAAATGTGCTAAGTCAAAGAAACCAGTCCCAAAGGACCACACACTATACGAATCCATTCCCATGGCACGGCCAGAATTAGTCTATCAACAACAGTTGCCTAGGACTAGGTAGTAAGGAAGTCATGGGGCAGGGTGGGGTAGTGGGATTGTTATTAAGGGACAAAATGTGATTTAAGAAAAGTTCTAGAATTGATGATGCTGATAGTTTTACTGTTCTGTGAATGTACAAAAAGGTTTGAATTGTTCATTTCAGAAAGATAACGTGTATGATGTGTGGGCTATATCTCAATAAAACTGATATATATAAAAAAAGAAAACCTTGAATACAAATTCTCTCAACTTAAAAAACATCTTTTTAGTTGATAAATGCAAGATATGACAGAGAATAATTGAGGTATAAAACTTTCAAGTCACCTAGATAGGATAGATAGTATTTTCTTCAAGGTTGCCAAAAAACAAATGGGCTAAATATTTTGAATGTAACTTTTACATATGGCTTTCCTGATTGTTTGATAGCTGTTCTTACTGTATATAGTCAATAAAGTCCATTTGTTAATAAGAACCAAATTATCTCTACTTCTTTTTGAAAAGCTCTTTGTGTGTTTCAGAAAGCTATATGTGCTGTTTTGTATGGTTTTGCTCAATCTTCTTCTCCTTGAATCTTTATTTTTCGCTCCTACAAGATGTTTATTCACCCATAATTTTTAACATTGCCTTGGCATCTGATGACTTTTTAGCATAATCCTTGAGGTTTTTCTCCTTCAAAGGTCCCTACTGTGTCTAGCTTGTCTCTCATTTAGGTGTCCTCCATAACACAGATTTTTACCAGTGTGACTCTCCTGCAGTTTTCAGGGCTTAAATTCTGTTGGCAATTACAATTTTTCGGTATGCATACTTGGAATTTGTTCCAGATTCTGGACTTTTTTTTTCTGCAGATATTTTTATTTGCTCTCTTCTTGAAATTAGCATTACATCTGTTAGCACAGTTGGCATCAATCCACACATAATCAGCTGCTATTCTTTTCTCTATGATTTTCTCTATTTTTATCTCTTACTGCTTCAGTTGGAGATTTTCTATGGATTTCCAGGCCTTTGTGTTCACTTACATGTTTGACCTTCTTTGATATATTAAAAAGTCCAATGTTTCATTTCAATCGTGGGGGAGTTCCCTTAACATATTTCTCTATGTATGTTCAAATTTCATCTTCCTTACTCACAAATTTCTTCTAATCAAAAATATTTTAAGTAACTATTTTTATAGTTATTTCCTACACCTATTACATGGTTCATTTTTTTTTAATTTTAACAATGGGCTGTTCATCTAATTATGGATTATATAATATAGCTTTTTTAGCATCAAATGCCTTCATGTATTTTGTTCGGTGAATACTATGTTATTTTTATTTATGAATGAATATGCACATGTTTCAAGATAGATTTTTTCAGTATAATTTGATAATTTACTCAAGATAATTATCACCAATTGTGATTTAGCCTGGGCTGTTACCTGAACCTTTAGTAAGGTGATATGTATTTGTGTTTAATGCTGAGAGCTTAACAGTCACCTGATCTCAGCACTTTTACCAGCCATGCATGTGTATTGACTTTATGCACTTCAAAAAAAATCTTCTTTTTTCTTTTCTTTTTTCTTTTTTTTTTATTACAAGGAAGAGTTTATTTGCACGTACAGTTCCAGGGGGAGAGTCCATAACATCCAGGGAGAAATCTCAGCTGGCAGCAGGAGTAGAAAGCTGAGAAAGTAGATCTCTAACTGCATGCAGGAAGCAGATAGAATGAACTGGAAGTGGGGCAAGGCTATGAATTCTCAAAACCTACCCCTAATAACATAGTTCATTTGGCAAAGGCGTCACAGTTCCCACAAATAATGCCGCTAAAGGAAGACCAAATGCTCAAATCCCTGAGCCTATAGGGGATGTCAAAGCAAGACATCTTCCTCTTGTATCTGCTTTCATGTGAACATGCTCGCCACTGGAAGAGAAGAGCTACAAAGCTTGTCTGTCTCCCAAGAATGTATAAGTTAGTTAATGAAACAAATGTTACTGTTACCTAACATGACTGGGACAAGCCACAGTAACATACCCTTGACCTTCCCAATACCCTCATAATAAAGGTGGCCATGGATTACCTCCATACTTTCTTTTTTTTTTTTAAATACATTTTTATTAATTTATACATATTACATCTCAGTTGTTAGCCCATCCCATGTATCCTCCCACTCCTCCCTTCCTCCCCCTTCCCCCCTACTCCCCTCCCCTCTCCTAATTCTGTGTCTGAGGGGGACCTCCTCCCCCTGAATATGCTCATACGGTATCAAGTCTCTCCTTGGTGACCTATTATCTTTCCTCTGAGTGCCACCAGGCATCTCCGTCCAAGGGACATGTTCAAATATGGGGCACCAGAGTTTGTGTGAAAGTTAGATCTCTTTCTCCACTCAACAGTGGAGAATGTCCATCGGCTAGTCCGGGTACGGGTTCAAGGTTTTTACTGCCTATTTTTTCCTTGGCTGTTGCCACAGTTTGCGGAGGGCCCCAGGGCCCAGACTCGCCTGTAGTTTTCCAGGACCCACTGGATCCTTCCATTTCCTCTTTCTCCCAGGCTTCTCACACCTGAAGTTTCAATAGGATGTCCTCCCCTCTTACCCACTATTCTGGTAGGTACAGTTTTTCATGGGGACGTACACCTTGGACTAGTGTCTCGATATAAGTGAGTATATACCATTTAGCTCTTTTTGCTTCTGTGTGAACTCACTCATTATGACAATTTCTAGTTCAATCCATTTGTCCACAAATTTTGGAAATTCCTTGTTTTTAATAGCTGAGTAGTATTCCATAGTGTAAATGTACCACAGTTTCTTTATCCATTCTTCTATAGAGGGACACGTAGGTTGTTTCCAAGTTCTGGCTATTATGAATAAGGCAGCTATGAACATGGTTGAGCATATGTCCCTGTTGTGTAGTAGTACATCCTCTGGGTATATTCCAAGGAGTGGAATAGCTGGGTCTTGAGGAAGCCCTATTCCCATTTTTCTGAGAAAGCACCAGATAGCTTTCCAAAGTGGTTGTACTAGTTTGCATTCCCACCAGCAATGCAGGAGTGTTCCTCTTTCTCCACACCCTCGCCAGCATGAGGTGTCAGTTGAGTTATTGATCTTAGCCATTCTGATGGGTGTAAGATGGAATCTCAGTGTCGTTTTGATTTGCATTTCTCTGATGACTAAGGAGGTCGAGCATTTCTTTAAGTGTTTCTCAGCCATTTGATATTCCTCTGTTGAGAATTCTCTGTTTAGCTCTGCGCCCCATTTCTCTATTGGGTTATTTGGTTTGGTGGTGTTTAATTTCTTAAGTTCTTTATATATTTTGGATATTAGACCTTTGTCAGATGAAGAGTCGGTGAAGATCTTTTCCCAGTCTGTAGGCTGTCGCTTTGTTCTCTTGACAGTGTCACCTGCCTTACAGAAGCTTCTCAGCCTCATGAGGTCCCATTTATTAATTGTTGATGTTAAGGCCTGGGCTGTTGGTGTTCTGTTCAGGAAGTTGTCTCCTGTGCCTATGAGTTCCAGACTCTTCCCCACTTTTTCCTCTAATTGGGTTAATGTCTGTGGTTTTAGGTTGAGGTCTTTAATCCACTTGGACTTGAGTTTTGTGCATGGTGACAAATATGGGTCTAATTTCATTTTTCTACATGTAGACATCCAGTTAGACCAGCACCATTTGTTGAAGATGCTGTCGTTTTTCCATTGAATGGATTTGGCTTTTTTGTAGAAAATCAGGTGAGCAAACGTGTGTGGATTTATCTCTGGGTCTTCAGTTTGATTCCATTGATCCACTAGCCTATTGCTGTGCCAGTACCATGATGTTTTAATTACTGCTGCTCTATAGTACAACTTGAGATCAGGTATGGAGATTCCTCCAGCGGATCTTTTATTGTATAGGATTGATTTTGCTATTCTGGGCTTTTTGTTTCTCCATATGAAGTTGAGAATTGTTCTTTCAATATCTTCAAAATATTTAGTAGGTATTCTGATAGGGATTGCATTGAATCTGTAAATTGCTTTTGGTAAGATGGCCATTTTTACTATGTTGATTCTTCCAATCCACGAACAAGGTAGATCCCGCCATCTTCTGATGTCATTTTCAATCTCTTTCTTCAGAGGTTTAAAGTTTTTTTCAAATAAATCCTTCACTTGCTTGGTTAGGGTTATTCCTAGATATTTTATATTGCTTGTGGCTATCGTGAAGGGAGTAATTTTTCTAATTTCTTCCTCTGCCTGTTTGTCATTTGTATATAGGAAAGCTACTGACTTTTTTGAGTTTATTTTGTATCCTGCCAATTTGCTGAAGGTGTTTATCAGCTGTAGGAGTTCTCTGGTGGAATTTTGGGGGTCACTTATATACACTATCATATCATCTGCAAATAGGGATAATTTTACTTCTTCCTTTCCCATTTGGATCCCCTTGATCTCCTTTTGATGTCTTATTGCTCTGGCTAGAACTTCAAGAACTATATTAAAGAGATATGGGGAAAGTGGGCAGCCTTGTCTGGTCCCTGATTTTAGAGGGATTTCCTTGAGTATCTCTCCATTTAATTTAATATTGGCTATTGGTTTGCTGTATATAGCCTTTATTGTGTTTAGAAAAGTGCCTTGTATTCCCGATCTCTCCAGAACTTTAAACATAAATGGGTGTTGGATTTTGTCAAATGCTTTTTCTGCATCTAAAGTGATGATCATATGGTTTTTCTCTTTCAGTTTGTTTATATGGTGGATTACATTGATGGATTTCCGTATGTTAAACCATCCCTGCATTTCTGGAATGAAGCCTACCTGGTCATGGTGAATGATGTCTTTGATATGCTGTTGTATTCGCTTTGCGAGTATTCTGTTGAGTATTTTTGCATCAATGTTCATAAGAGAAATTGGTCTGAAATTCTCTTTTTTTGTTGGATCTTTGTGGGGTTTAGGTATCAATGTGACTGTGGCCTCATAGAAGGAGTTTGGTAATATTCCGTCCATTTCTATCTTTCGGAATAGCTTGAATAGTATCGGTATTAGGTCCTCTTTGAAGGACTGGTAGAATTCTGCGCTGAAACCATCTGGCCCTGGGCTTTTTTTGGTTGGAAGACTATCAATGGTTGCTTCTATTTCTATAGGCGAAATAGGGCTATTTAATTTTTTTATCTGGTCTTGGTTCAATTTTGGTAAATGGAATCGGTCGAGAAATTTGTCCATTTCCCTTAAATTTTCAAATTTTGTGGCATAAATGTCTTTGAAATAGGTCCTTACGATTCTTTGTATTTCTTCAGTGTCTGTTGTTATGTCTCCCTTTTCATTTCTGATTTTGTTAATTTGGATAGCTTTTCTTTGTCTTTTAGTTAGATTGGCTAACGGTTTGTCTATCTTGTTAATTTTCTCAAAGAACTAGCTCTTGGTTTTGTTGATTCTTTGGATTGTTCTCTTTGTTTCCAATTTATTGATTTCAGCCCTGAGTTTGATTATTTCCAGGCGTCTACTCCTCTTGGGTGTTTCTGCTTCTTTTTTTTCTAGGGCTTCCAGATGTGTTGTTAGGTTGCTTATGTGGGATGATTCCATTTTCTTTTTAAAGGCACTTAGTGCTATGAATTTTCCTCTTAGCACTGCTTTCAATGTGTCCCACAAATTTGGGTATGTTGTTCCATCATTTTCATTGAATTTCAGGAAGTCTTTTATTTCTTCCCTTATTTCTTCCGTGACCCATGTGTCATTAAGTAGAAAGTTGTTTAGTTTCCACGTGTTGGTATGCTTTTTGTTATTTCTATTGTTGTTGAAGTCCAGCCTTAGACCATGGTGATCTGATAAGATACAAGGTATTATTTCAATCTTCTTGTATCTGTTGAGGTTTGCTTCGTGACCAACTATGTGATCAATTTTAGAGAACGTTCCATGGGGTGCTGGGAAAAAGGTATACTCCTTTGCGTTTGGGTGGAAAGTTCTGTAGATATCTGTTAAATCCATTTGATTCATGACATTGGTTAATGAGGTTATTTCCCGGCTTAGTTTTGAAATCAAAGTCCTATCCTTGAGTGAAAGTGGGGTGTTGAAGTCTCCCACTATTAATGTGTGGGTATCGATGAATGGGGCAAGCTTTGTTAATAACTCTTTTACAAATGTCGGAGCCCTTGTATTCGGAGCATAGATGTTCAAAATCGTGATGTCTTCCTGGTTGACTTTACCTTTGACAAGTATGAAGTGACCATCCTTGTCTCTTTTGACTAATTTTGGTTGAAAGTCTATTTTATTAGATATTAGAATAGCTACCCCAGCTTGTTTCTTTCGACCATTTGCTTGGAATATTTTTTCCCAACCTTTTACTCTGAGGCAATGTCTGTCCTTGTGGTTGAGATGTGTTTCTTGAATGCAGAAGAATGTTGGGTCGTGTTTATGCATCCACTCTGTTAGTCTGTGTCTTTTTATTGGAGAGTTGAGACCATTAATGTTGAGAGATATTAATGACCAGTGATTGGTAAGTCCCTTCATTTTTGGTATTTGTAACAATCGAGTTTTTGTGAGGTTGTGATTTTGCAATGGTGTAGTTATTTATTTCTTATGTATTTTTGGTTGTAGTTTGACCAGTTGGGGTGGAGTTTTCCTTCTAGTAACTTCTGTAAAGCCGGATTTGTTGCTAGGTACTGTGTGAATTTGTTTTTGTCATGGAATATCTTGTCTTCACCTCCAATGGTTATTGATAATTTTGCTGGATATAGTAGTCTTGCCTGGTATCTGTGTTCTCTTAGCGTTTGCAGAACCTCTGTCCAAGCCCTTCTGGCTTTCATGGTCTCTGCTGAGAAGTCAGGAGTGATTCTGATAGGTTTGCCTTCATATGTTACTCGTCCTTTTTCTCTTGCCGCTTTTAATATTTTTTCCTTGTTCTGTATATTTTGTGTTGTTATTATTATGTGGCGGGAAGATTTTCTTTTTGGGTCTATTCTATTTGGTGTTCTATAGGCCTCTTGTATGTTCGTATGCATCTCCTTCTTCAAATTGGGGAAATTTTCTTCTATTATTCTGTTAAAGATATTTTCTGGGCTGTGGAGTCGGTTGCCTTCTCTTTCCTCTATCCCTATTATTCTCAAGTTTCGTCTTTTCATGTTGTCTTTTATTTCATGAACGCTTTGTGTCAGGAACTTTTCAGATTTAGCATTATCCTGGATGATTGTTTCCAATTGTGCGATTGTATCTTCAAGTCCTGATATTCGTTCTTCCATTTCTTGCAATCTGTTAGATAAGGCCACCTCTGAGATGTTTGCTTTCTTTTCTGATGCTTCTCAATCACGTTTTTCTTCCGTGCGTTCTTTTATGATATCTTCCATTTTTATCTTCAGGTCTTGAACTGTTTTAATAATTTCCTTCATCTGGTTATTTGTGTTTTTCTGAAATTCTTCAAATGCCTCTTTATATGACTCTTTTAAGTCATCAGCCCTCTTGTTTGCTTCCTCCTGCATTTGTTTACAAAATTTATTTGTTTCTTCCAATATCATCTTACCTACTAAGGATTTGAAGTGGTTTTCATGTATATCCATTGCTGTTGGGTTCTCCAGGTTGTTTTCATTAGGATTGCTGGGATCTGGAGATGCCATCCTGTTTTGGTTTTTGTTAGCATTCTTTCGTTGTCCCCTTGTCATTTTGGTGACTCTAATGTTGGGAGGTGGTTTGTAGTGACCTTCCCTGTTTGGGAGTGGATAGTTGATGTCTGAATTTAGGTAGGGTGCCCTTACCTGTGGGGAACAGGGAGTACTTCCCTGGACCAGGCTGGTGATTCAGATTCTACTCCTGTAGATTTTTCTCAACACCTTAGGCTCCAGGCTGAGTCATGCGAAGTAGGTTTCTGTTTGGGCCTTTTCCCCTTACTGCTGTATCTCAAGTCAGCAGTATTGGGATCTAGAGTAAGGTCAGCACACAAGCTCTCTGGTTGTGTAGGTTGATCCCAGCTGTCTGTCTTTCCTGTTGCTTTGTAGCCAAGACCCCAGGTGGATCAGATCTTCTGGGTTGTAGCTGTCTTTTATCTCTGCCTCTACACTCTGTAGGAGCGTCCAGCCTTTCCCATGAATTTGGGAGTTCTTGCTGGGTCTGCAGGAGCTGACACAGCTAGGATCTGCCTGTTGGAGATTACAGGATCTGTGCCTGTAACCATACTGTTTCAGGCCACTGGCAGTGTCTGAGGAGGTAGCAGTTTCCACGCCCCTGTATGCCAGGCCACTCCCAGCTTGCTATAAATTAGCAGTTATACCCTGCACGCATGAGCCACAGCTCCCTATATTGTGGGATACAGCTAGGGAGAGCCCAGTCAGAGCCAGCAGATCGTCCCCGTGGCTGGCGACATAAGCCGCTTAGACTGCTCTCAGACGCTTTAAGGCAGCAGTTATTCCCTGCCGGCAAGGCCCACAGCTCCGGATAACGTGGGCGGTCCTAAGGAGGGCGCGCAAGAATGCCCCCTGCTAGGTCTGTTGTTCGGGGAAATCCCAGTCAGAGCCAGCAGCTCGTCCCCTCGGCTGGCGACAAATCTCCTGTATTTTCCCTTTCTGCTAGAGAAAGGTAGAGTCCGTCGCCTTAGGGCAGCAGTTATTCCCTGCCAGTAAGACCCACGGCTCCCGATAACCTGGGTAGATCTGTCGCGGGCCCACAAAGATGGACCCAGTTAGTTCAGTTGTTTGGGGATTGCCGGCAGCCAGGCCACGCAGCTGGCGCCAAAGGCGGTTCAGACCGCTGGCATGAATCTCCTGCCGGAGTACTGCCAGTTCCCTTTAGGGCAGTAGTTAGTCCCTGCAAGCGTGACCCTCGGCTCCCTATACCGTGGGTGGACCCACTGGGGTGTGGGAGCAGACCACGCCGGTTCCTAACTGCCCCAGCTTGCAGGGTCAATCCTTTGTGTCTGGCTTCAGCTTGAGCGCAGGACGCAGACGCGGTCCGTGAGCTATACGCCAGTTCTAGTTGTTTTTGGTGAGACTCGCCACCTGTGTTTCCACCCGGGTTAGGCAGGAGCCCTCCGCAGTTTGGCGTGGTGTGGATGTAGAGGATCAATGGTAGTTTCACCCTATTCGCTGAGACTCCTCAGGCTTGGGGCTTTGGAAAATCTCCTCCCCAAATGGCGAATTTGGGTTTTTTGTGCTGGCTACAGCTTGATTGTGGATTCCTTTTCAGAGTTTGGGGAGTGCGTTTAGCCCTCGGGGCTGTCGCTTGTCCCGGGGTTGGACCCCCTGGTGGTCTGCGGAGTTTGGGGCCCCACTCACCTACAGTTCTCAAAATCCAGTAGTCTGTGGTTCCATTCAAGTCCCTGGTCTCCTTGGAGAAGATCAGCTATGGTGCCTACTGGTCGACGCCATCTTGGAATCCCCCCGAAAATCTTCTTTTTTCAAGGCTGAGGGCGAACTGTTTGATAAGTATAAACATATTATTTATGATAAATATTAACACAAGTTGACAATATAATTATTTAGCAAAGAAAAAACATTAAGTTCACAAATAGGGCATATATGATTGTTCTAGTAATTGTCCTTTGACCAAATCCAAACCCTGAATGGCTAGGTTCCAGTTTTAAAGGTCCTTTAAAGTATAGTTTATAGTGTTCTTTCCTGTGGCAATAAACAGAAGCTTAAACTCTTGTTTTCTCATTTCTGATACTCAGGGCATCAGGTCTCATGGTAAGTCCTTTGTCTACTTTTAGTTGAGCTCTGTTCATCAAAAGCGGTGGTGGCCTAGTTTTATTGTTTTATCAATCAATTTGACCAGAATCATTTGTTGAAGTCTTTGTCTTTTTTCTCCTATGTGTACTTTGTCAAAGTTTTTCAAAACTATGTGGCTGTTGAAATGTGGTTTTGTACCTGGGCTCATTGATCAGTGTAACTGTTTTTATGCCAAGGCCATGTTGTTTTATTGCTATTTCTTTGTAGTATAGTTTAAAACCAGGGGTGGAAATACTTCATTTAGTGCCCATGATAGTTCGGGTAAAATATGAGGCATCACAAATCTTACAAATTTTAGGAAGCAGTAATGAATGGGTTCCAGGCAAGAGTTACAGTACCAAATATGCATTTCCTCCTGTGGAGTAGACCTTAAATAAAATTAGAATGTCTTTGATCATTATTAAAACAATCTTTCTGCAGCTATTTCTCCCATGGCAGACCTTGCCATTAATACATTAATACAGCTCTCTCTCTCTCTCTCTCTCTCTCTCTCTCTCTCTCTCTCTCTCTCTCTCTCTGTGTGTGTGTGTGTGTGTGTGTGTGTGTGTGTGTGTTTGTCTCTGTTTCTCTGTCTCTGTGTCTCCCTGTCTCCCTCTCTCAAATGGGTCCCATTATAATCGATAGCATGGCATATTATAACTGACCTCAGATTTTTTTTCCTACAAAAACTACAGAGTATAAAATATCAGTCTCCACAAGGCCCTCTGAGCCCTGGTTATTTGGCTCTGCTAGTCTTCTTGTGGAGATCCTGTCCCCTCCAAGTCCATCTATCTTTACCTCCACTTTTTCACAAGACTCCCTACAGTTTGCCCAATGTATGGTTGTAAGTCTCATCATCTGTTTTGATCTGCTACTGGAGGAACCTCTCAGAATACAGCTATGCCAGGCTCCTGTCTGCAAGCATAGCAGAGTATCACTAACAGTATCAGGGGTTGGCTTTCTCCCATGGGTCTCAGTTTGGGCCAGGCATTGGTTAGACATTCACTCAATGTCTGTTCTGACTTCATCAGTGCACATCTTGTAGGCAGAGTGAGTTTTTGTGGGTGGGTTGGTGTTCCCCTCCCTCCACTAGGAGCCCTGTCTAATTATACAGTGTCCTTTTCATTCTCCATGACTGAAGCACCAAGCAAGTATCAGGCATGGACTGGACCTAGGTCCCCTACACAGATAAAGGCCATGGATAGCTTGGGCTTCATGTGGGTCCTCCAATGAGAGGAACAAGGGCTGTGTCTGACATGGGCTCTGTTGCCTGACTTTGATCACTTCCTTCTGTGGGGCTCCCTTGCCAGACCACAGGGGAAGAGAAAATGCTTAGTCCTGATATTATTTGTGATTCGCGGGGGGGAGTTGGGGGGGGTCTGCCCTTTTCTAAGGTGTAGGGGAGTGTGAAGGCAATAAGATGGATAGAGGGTGGGACTTGAAGCAAGAAGGGAGGTTGCTATGATCTGGATATATAGTGAGTAAAATAACATATACATATATAAATAAATAAATACATACATACATACATACATACATACATACATACATAACCACACAAGACCTGAGCTTCATTTTCCAAAACCAATATAAAGCCAAGATAGGTGCCACATATCTGAAATACTGTAATACTCTGGTTCAGGTTGGAGGCTAAGGAGAGAGTGTCCCTGAAAATTAACTAACTGTTGAGTTGAACATGGTGCCAACCAACAGCAAAAGACCATGTATCAAACAATGTGGGAAGGCAGAACTGATGGAGGAGATTGTCTTCTGCCCTTCACATTGTGCTGGGATATCTGCACACTTGTACACATATGTGCATACACGAAGACCTTCACACAGATATACATACACACACACACACACACACACACACACACACACACACACACACACTCGGTAGGGAAAGTTTAAAAAAAGGAAACAAAAACAAACAAAAGGCCAATGAATGATTAAAGGGAGAAGAGGGTAATGTGGAATATCACAGAGAGAAAAAAAAATGGTTATAGTAGAAAACACAAAGCTGATTTGTAAAAAAAAAAAACAAGAATAAAATAATTGAGAGGCCATTAGCCAAAACAAATAATTTTATAATCTCAGCCGTTTGAGATTGTATGTTCAACAGCCTGAGGGGAGTAGACAAGACATGGTAATTTTAATTACATGGATTTCTGAAATCATGTCTCAAAACCTAGACTTGTATAATTGTTGCCAGCTTATTTTCAAGAGTGGAAGAGCTAGTAATTATCCTTGTTATGCTAGAAATTACAATGCAACTATCCTTACACGTCAACAGTATAATACAAGATATTATTCTCGTTAGTGCCTCTCTCTTTGAAATGAGAAAAGCTGGTTTGCATTACTTATAGGCAATACATAAACTTTATAGCTGAAACTTCTAGCCCATAATCTTTAATTATCCCTTAGGAATCTAAGCTGTTTATTCATACACTATAATGGCATGGGAACCTTCTGAGGTCATAATCTGTCCAGTATCTTCTACTCTTTGAATAAAAGCGAGAGGTCAGTGTTGTCTCAATGCAGACGTTGGACACTAAGATACTTACCATACACAGTGCCATTTCACAATTAGTTACACAGCATACACTTACTTTTACAACAGCAGTTACAATAGTTAACAATTTCACTTACTAGGAATTGTTCTATGCAATTTTCCTTATTGTTTTTATCCAACACAATTCTACTATAATACAGGCATTATCCCACTTATTTAAAAAAAAAAATGGTACTTCAAAAGGTAGATGGTTAGATGACTCCCAATGTGTTATGTATATACGTCTTTATACATATTTTGTTCACACCGGTCCACTGATTTTCAGGTCAGTATTTTCCCCCTAGTTTTGCATTATAATAGTCTTAAGAGCCATCCAAGATTGCAACCACCATCCGCATTATGTCAATTGTGAGTGTCTACCCCTGTGGTGGTTTACACTTTTCATCTCAGTACTGGGGTAGCACATACAGGCATATCTCTTTGAATTATGGGCTAGCCTGATGTGCACAGAAAATTTTTGGTTATCCAGGACCAAGACCTTAATATAAACATTTTTAATGCGCCTCTCTTCCAGTTATTGGATTGTCTTCTAACAATGTCAGAAGTACAGCAATAAATCAAGACAAGAGTGGTGAAAATGGTCTTCACTCTTGAAGTGTATGGCTTTATTATGTCCTGGTAGCTATAATTATAATTGTGTGAGTATATATGTATACATATACACAATTTCTGCATTTAAACTCTCCCTTTTGATTTGGTTACTAAAGATAAGTTCTTAGAGCTTATCAAACTCCTATCTTGAGAAAGGAACACACACTGCTTTTTTTTCCCCTACAGGAACTCACCTTCCCTATCTCACTGCAAGTGCAACTACTTCTAAATCTCACTTTGAAAAAATCTGCTCAGAGAGAACTTTCTTATGCCTTCTATTTCTGTCTCCCTCACCTCTATATTCAGCTCTTTATTACTCATTTTCTACATAGAAATCATATGTAAATATATTTGAGTATCATTCTACCTCTTCTAACTTTATCTTTCTGTATAATGCAATTTTCTTGGAGTTAGAAACTGCATCCAGCTTGTCAAATTTTATGCTTTCAGCACACAGCATAATCTGCAGATACAATGTGTGATTAAGGCAATAATTGAATGAAACAAATGAGAATGATGGTTGGAGAAAATCTATATCAAGACAGAGTAATTTGTTTCTTTTCAACTCTCCCCAGAGAAAATGAATACCATACTATGATTGCATGCAGTCAGAAAATTTAACTTATTCATTTCACTTACAAGTAGGGTAACTGCAAGTTCAAAAGTAATAGAATAAAAATGAGATAAGTGAATGAAGAGAATGAATTCCTGAAAGATTGATGCCTGGTTATGTTTTATATAACCTTAATTACTTAATTAAATAGGGCAAATAAATGTAAAGCAAGCCTGAAGGTCCAAGAGCATGATAATCAAGTCAGCTCATCTTAGACAAGGAAGGAGTAAACACATATTTATTGGTGACTGATCTTTTAAAAGTAGATCCTTCCTGATAGAAGATATATGTGTTCATGAGAGTTAAATCAATAAAGTAATGATAGAAAACATATATTCACATATATGGCATCTCTGAAGGACTACCACAATCATCCTCATTCTCCCCCTAAATCAATCTTAATGTACTGAAGTTCCCATTTTTACTACTTTCCCTAAATTTTCCCTGAAGAGTTATCAATAACATCAAGAAGAGAAAGAAAAGTAGGTAATGTTATACACATATAAATAATCCTTGGTCCTGCTCAAACTTATCCTTGTGAGATCTCTTACACTTGATACAGAATCTGAAGATTAGTTATATAGACTAATTTAAATCGAACACGGAAAGAAAGGGTTAGACGAGTTTGGCGTCTTGTTTTTTATAAAGACAGTTTGCTGATGCACAAATCAAATTGGGTACTCATACCTCCTGAAGAGCATATCAATATACAATGATAGAAATCAGGGTGGACATTACTTGGTGGGGGGGACGACTAATAAGAAAGACATGAGAGAACTTCCTGAGTGGACAAAAAGTATATCTTTACATAAAAGTTTTTTTTAATTTTATAGAATTAATTAAATATTCTCTGAGGTAATAATGAAATGGGAAGATAACCAGTAAAAATAATGAACACTGTTAGTGTTGAGTTCTTCATTTTCTCCCGGCCTTGGTTCAGGAATCATCATGGAATGCAGGTTTGTGGGGAAAGGCTCTGATCTCTAAGAGGTCTACGTTGACTGTGTGCAAGTAGATATTTTCACCTTTTATTTCAGTTTAGCAAAAGTTGATCCTATTGATGAAGGAACACACCATGAATTAGTTAATTTCACCTGTGAAGTGTCCTAGTGTGGAAGATAATCAATACAAGCATATTAGAATTAGCTGTCATCCAGTGTAGTACGAACCCAGGTTGACTGACAGAATTAGTTAACTTGACAAGCTCCTCTAAACTTCATACGATTTCCATAATCATCCAATTCCCCTTTACTGACTCCTCATTCCTGGTATTCTTTATTAGGATATACTTCAGAGAAATTCATTCTTGCGTGCTTCTCCAGACAGCTGTCTATTTTCACTTGCTGGTATATACTTTACAATCTCTTTAATTAAAACACAGGCCCCTGAGTGTATGTGATCAACACTCAAATAAATATAGGTCAATCACCAAACTATTTAAATTCAATCAATTGTAAACAACATTCTAATCCTCCTCCAGGAATCAGCTCTTCTCATAATATATGATTATATGTAGATGACATTATATTATTTTAGCTTAAAATTTGATTAAAATACAACCACTTGATATAAACAAAAGTATGTTTCTTGCTCATTTTTCAGCTCTAGTTATTGATAACGAAAGGGAATAGTTCTGTTTTCTTTATTCATAAAGTCTGTAACATGCAACGTCTTCTTGGGTGTCAAGGAACTAAAACTTAGACATCTGAGCAGGAAGAAGGGACAATAGACGTAGGTAGCTACGTATGTGCTGGATGTTTAATGTTTCTGCTCAGAGTCTGTTACTTGGGGCTCAGTCATATGACCAGACAATTGTAAGAGAAAACTGTTAATATAGTATAGATATGTGACAGGAAGAAGAAACACATATATTTTGATAAGCAGCAGACTCTATATTGTGATGATAATGTTATTGATAGTATCTCCTTATTGCTCTCACTTCACCTTTTTCTATGACATATTATTTAGGTAACAGAAGAAAGTTTCAGTAAATGTATATCTTACTATGTCTTACTGAATTCTTCTTTGGCTCCCTCCTAGAGACGTTACATGATTCAGGTTCTGATTGCCTGATGATATAGTTGACAGTCCTGATTAGACTGTCACAGCTCATATTTCAATGATATTTTTTGTGTGAGTCTACTGATTTCCAGTACAGTCTCCCTGTATAGGATATCACATGAAACAATTATCATTGCTATATCCATGTTAACAAAAGGCGTTACCTCTACCATAGCAGTCCAAGTATGTGCGAGCATGGGCATCAATGTTCATCTCACATCATAATGTTCCTCTGTTTCATTTTACATTCTACAAATCAAGATCATTTTATGATTCAAATGATCATGTCTTTAGTTGTCATGAAAAGAGTCAAATTGTCAACCTTTGGACACCCTATTCATAAAAGACAGAGAGGAGGAAAGAATTCTAAAAAAAAAAAAAAAAAACAAACAAAAAAAAACTTCTTTCTTTGAGAATTTAGTCATATATTATAAAATTTCCATATTTTCCTCATTGCATCATTTAGAATCATGATACATTGACACTTTCACATGCAAATTAGGTTGGGCTTTTTAACTTTTTTTCCCCCTAGTGTAAGTAGAAATAAGAAGCACTATATATCACTTCTCAGTCAATAATTCATATCCTCTTCTTACTCTCAGATTGCTATAACCACATTTCTTCTGGGAGTGTGGTTTTTAGATTAAATGTCACCTCTTTGCAGAGGCCTCTGTTGTGATTGTTTTCTACGTCTGGTTCTGTATCATTCTTTACCTTGCCATGTCCCTGAGAGACTGACCTCTGCATAGGGCCACAATTGGATTCCTGACCTCTGACTTGTTGGTCAATGAGAGATTTGGAAAAATGACAAGAAGCTGATCTTGGGTCATTCATCTTCCATTTCCCTCCTTGCCTATCCTAAGGCTGTCTTTCTCCTATCTATCTTGCATTTTGAATACTTCTTATTTTTCAGGCTTTATGTTTTTTTCCCTGGGGTTTTTTGAGGTTTATGGATGGTAATGGCTCTGTAGGTTTTACTCCCAAGGAATTTGCCAAATTCCATTTTTAAAAAAATCTTAATATCTCTATTTATATTTTTTCTTCCTATGAATTCAATTTATTATGTATTTTCAACTTCTCCATTTAAGAAGGTCATTTACTTCTTTCCAGAACATTGACTAAGATGCTTTTGAATTATCAAAATTAAATTAATAGTTAGCTTTCAGCCTTACCATCCTATATATATGCCATAATAATAAAGATGATCAAGCTTGAGAGTTGGAGCATGGGAGGGGTTAGAGGTACGGTTACTGGGAGTGGATAGAGGAAAGGGAGGGCAAGTGTCATCTAATTCTATTTCAACTTGAAACATATTTTTAAAAACAGCAACAAAGCCTTAGAACTTCAGGGGGCCAGAGGTGTCTCTCAGTAGTAGGCCGAAGGCTAATCTCTGGATTCAGTCAGCAACAGTGAAGACTGAGAAAGAAAGGATGGCTCCACTACATCGTCTTAATGAACTAGATTTTATAATTATTTTCTTTAAAAAAAAAATCAACAAAATAAATCTCAAAATAGCTCAGTACCGTGAAAAGGTTGAGCCTCAGATTAAGGCTTTCTGATAATTAAATCATATGCGATTAGAAAGAGTATATCAGAATAAAGTCTTTTTGTAGTGTGGTGTATACAGAAATGGGCAAAGCGTTAACTTTATCCTCGTCCAAGGCTCAGAAAACATTTTGACCAACAAGGAGGTAAGAATGGAAGAATCAGAGGATGACGGGATGTGCAGTGAAAGGCTGTTTTCTGTGGATAGTACTGCTGTTGCTTTTAAAGGTTATGTGGAAGATGGAAAGGTGGCTCAGCAGCTGTGGGAACTGCATAAGACATACACAAGTTCGAGCTAGTAAAAAACACCAGACTCAATGCAGGGGAGTTGGATTCTAGGCTCGACTCCAAGAAAAGGAATAGCTATTGGCAGTTGTTGTCTACTGAGCAAGGAGATTCACTTTATTTTGGAAATATGGCTGTTAATGAGTTACCTTAGCTCCAAAGGCAACATGCACATATGTTGAGTAGTGATTGGGCCAGAGCATTAGTACATTAACAATAACAACAACAACAGTAATAATAATAATAATAATAATAATAATAATAATAATAATAATAATAGTAATAATAATAATAATAACAGAGAACATGGCGTTAGGAAGTAGACAGTTTGGGGAGTCCTGTCCCATGTTTGGGAGGGTATTGTGGAGTAGAGTGATAAAAGTAAATTTCATACAATAAGTACAATATTATTTAAAGGAGTATTTTTTAATAGCAGCAGAGAATGATCCTGTGTGCTATATGAATGGGCGTGCAGTACATTGCCCTCCTCAGTGCTCAAAATGTAAATTTATTAGCACAGAATTATGAAGAAACTAAAGACTTTTATCCTTTTAGTAATGACAAAGTTCACTGTCAATTTTAGTTACTGTCAATCAAATATAAATGGAGATATGAGTTTTATATCTGCAAAATTATATTCTTACTTGAGGTGGTGGTTTGCTGATTTATTTCACATCTGACAAACTGTAATATATAAAGTGAAGAAATAAAACAAATCTCTGGAATCTAGGCAAGTGAAATTTCAGTTTCATTGTGAAAATGGAATCTTTTCTTATTATTGGATTTCACTTTCTTGTTAAGCAGCCTTGATGACAAGTAGGGAATTTTATTGTCTTCATAGGTGTGTATAGGTTGTGCTTTGCAAATCTAGTAATAAAATGCTCATTTGAAAAACCTACTTATTTATATGCATCTCTGGCTGACAAACATAACACTTATTAATTTGAAAGTACTACATAGACGTATTACAACTGGAGTCACAATTATTCAAAATTAATATGAGATAATATCTTCATATGTAGAAGCATTTATAGAAAGATGATAACTGTAATGGTGAATTTTACATTTTAGTCATGATGAAGATATATATTATATATCAACTTTATACCAATTCCTACAATTGCAAGGGTGTGTTGGGGGATGAATTCAATATATTTTCTAAAAATAATGATAGATAAATATGTTAAAGATCAGAATGTCATTAGACTACTAATTGTAGAGAAAGTGAATGATTTTTTCTAGAAAAAAAATATAGTATTATTGTATATTAATAAAGAGATTCAGTACAAAAATCTTTGTAAGATGTAGAAAATGCAATGTGTCTTTACTAATAAGATATGGAGGTATTTTTTAAAGCTTGAACAATTCTTTTTTAAAGATTTATTTATTTATTTATTTATTTATTTATTTATTTATTTATTATGTATACAGTGCACATTAGGTCATATTATTGATGATTGTGAACCACCATGTGGTTGCTGGGAATTGAACTCAGAACCTCTGGAAAAGCAGACAGTGCTCTTAACCACTGAGCCATCTCTCCATCCCCAAAGTCTGAACATTTCTATGTGACAAAATATCTCTATACACTATGTGTGCTTACGTATGACATTCTGCCAAGGAGTGTGTGGCAACTTCTTCTATTCGAAAAATAATTATTATTCATTCACTTTAGTATCATTTTACTTATAACTAAGCTTATACTCGAATAATGAACACGCTCTCTGATAAACTACAGTTCGCTCAGTTTGCACCACGTGACCATCTTTCTGCCCTAGTTACCACGGAGTGGAGTTAGTGCTTACTGACACCTTGCTACAGACTAAGGCGTGAGCCTGGGTTTTTATAACTGTCTCGGCTACTTACACCTGCCTTTTTCCCCATATGGAATGAGTGGTTATGCCTTTATTCTTTTACTTTTAGAGTTTAAATATACTGTAGGCGTCTTGTACCATTTTATTTTTTCATTTATTGTAGCTATCTTTGCCTTGTCCTTAGGCATCTTGTACATGTGTTGTTGCTGCTGTTGTTGTTGTTGTTGCTGTTGTTTTTGTTGTTGTTATTTTGGTCTTGTCCCTTTTTCCATGTAGACTGGGCAGTTAGACCTTTTCAAACATATAAATTATAGAACATAATTTAGGCTGACATTTTTTTTTCTGCCTGTACAGTACATTGTGTCTCTTTGTATAAGGTGTAGCCATAACCCGTCCCCTGTGAGAAAGTGTCTCATGTTTAAAAGGACAGGCCCAGGGATACTTTACCATAATTAACGTTTTCAAACTTTTTGGCTGTAGGAGGCATGTAGTTCACAGGTTTGTCTCCCAGCCTAACCTTGGGTCCTCATATTGATTTACAGAATCTCTCTTTTGTTGTTGTTGTTGTTGTTAGCAGTAACTAAGGAAGTACTGGAGCTGGTGGTACCTGGCCTAAGAAAGCATCAAGCTGTGCTGATGGCAACAGGAAATTTTAAACTGTCTTTCTTTCTTTCTTTCTTTCTTTCTTTCTTTCTTTCTTTCTTTCTTTCTCTCTCTCTCTCTCTCTTTCTCCTATTCCCCCCCCTCTCTTTTGGAGCTGAAGTAGCAAAAAGTGGCTTTTTCAGTAGGGCATTCCTGGCCTGATTCCATTCTATAATCCAGCCTGACCCAGCACTCAGAGATCTGCAGGTCTCTGCTTTTTTGCCTGTGTTGGGATTAAAAGCATATGTTATCCCCTGGTTTAAATTTTTAATCTCAAATCCCATAAAAATCTTCAAAATTCTCATGTTCTAGCAACGTCAAACAACAAAACTATCCTCTCTATCTCTGCTATAGAGAAAAAAAATGAAAACTTTGAAACCAAATTTAAGCAAAGAGACAAGAAACTTTAAAGTTTTGAGCCAGTTGCAGCCCCTCAGGGTGCAGTGGTGGAGCCCTGTCTGTCATTCCTTGGACTCTGGTGTTGTTAAAAGTATATTACCCAGATCTAGCCAATGGTCAGAACATTCTCCACAGTAGGGTGGAGAGTGGGATACTACTTTCTCATGTACTCTGGTGCCTCACCTTTGACCATGTCCCCTGGACGGGGAGACCTGGTGGCAATCAGAGGAAGGACAGCAGGTTACCAAGAAGAGACTTGATACCCTATGATCATATAGAGGGGGAGGTAATCCCCCTCAGGAACAGTCATAGCGGAGGGGAATAAGGGGAAATTGGGAGGGAGGGAAGAATGGGAGGATACAAGGGATGGGATAACCATTGAGATGTAACAAGAATAAATTAATAAAGGAGGAAACAAACAAACAAACAAACAAAGTATATTTGGTGGGTAGTTTCCAGAAAGAGCTGACAAATTTCTTGCAGCAGAGAGGTCTGAATTCCAGCTGCTATCAATCCAGTTTCTGTTGGGAAGAGAGCCCTTGTTTTCTCCCTTTCTACTGTCCATAATTTAGCCTGTCTCTCTTGGCCTTCTCCCTACTTTGTGGAGAGGGCATGGAAATCTGTGATCACCACTGAATACATTGCAACGAGTTCTATGACTACAACTGCATAAACAAAGCCAGAAAAGGCCCAAGTGCTCTCTGTTATATTGTTTTCCATTTTAGGTTGTCGTAGGCCTAGCTCTGCCTCAAAGGCTGCCTGCTGCCCATTTTCGCCTCTCCATCCCACCATGTGTCCATAGCCACTACTGTTCTGTGAGAACTGAGCCCAGAGGCAGCAGGAAGCAGTGATTGTGAAATGCATTTGTCTTTGGTTCCCCCAATCTTTGGCTAAGAAACTGACTTTTACTTAGGACTTCTCAGTCTACAAACTTAGATTCAAGTTCCACATTGATGCACCATTTGTTGAAAGAGTACTAATATTTAATATTGATTTATAATTTTTTAAAATCAATGAGTACTCCTTAAACAGATATGAACACTAATGACCATACAGAGAGAGTAGGGTATAATTTATTAGCCTAAAGCACAATACTGAGCAATATTTACTCCATCCATCCAAACCTCCAAGCTAGGATAGCTTCCTCCCATTCAGATTTGCCACATTATACTTGCTTTTTACTCATAGCCTAGGTCTGATTCACTTTTCCTAATATTTTCAGGTCATCTCCATATGCATCCTTTCATCCCTTCCGGTTTTCACTCCTCCCCTGGCTGTACCAGGATGTCCCAATCTATTCTCTGTTATTGCTCAGCATTGGCCAGTTTGGGTTTTATTGACAATACAGAGAACAAATGATGACATAGTCACATAAACTTGAGACAGAAGATAGTTAGAATAAGCATCACAATGCAATGTCCGGATTGAAACCAGATAGTAGGGTAGGTAAATCAGCATTTGAATGAACAAGGGTAAACTGTACCCAGTCTACAAGATCATGATGCTAACATAGATTAGTGAAATTCTCACCCCACACCAGAGAAACATTGAGGACATGATGGTTAATAGGGAGCTGCATTACTAGCCAAAGTGCAGATAATAAGTGACTTTGGAGCTCAGCCCTAAAGGAGAAATCTGTAACTCAGTCTTGTTAGGATGAGCTTCCCTCACATTAAGGAGTTGTCCCAATATTTTCAATCATTAATTCTGTGCCGGGAAAGAGCTAAGTGCTGGCAGGATTTTGGCATTGTAATTTCCATGGCCCATCGCCAGTTTTCTATTTTCTGTTTTCTATTTCTATTTCCTTATTTGTCAAAGTGCAATCTATAAGAGATGGATTGGGCCTTGTCTTGCTGCTGATGAATTCAAACTGGAATGTGGTTTTTGTTTTGTTTTGTTTTTTGTCTTTTGTAAATTGAGTGGCTGAGTGTTGACACTGGACAGGAAGTATTGAGGAAGGACTTTCAGGCAAGCAGAGACAGGGACCCATGGAAGGATGCACAGGGAGAAGGTAGGGAGGCTGAATGGAGCAGAGAGGCAGGCAGTGAGAATCACGTGTAGTGATGGAGCACCGGAGAAGTTGGGTTGTTAGGAGCTAGCTAATAAACTGCCCCAGCAAAACGCCAACAATTTTCAACTATATAGACACCTTCTTCTCCTAATTAACCCTCAGGTAGAATCTAAGAAAGCCCTGTGATACAACCTGATACACCCATCCCCAAAGTTCAAAAAAAAAAAAAACATCCACAAAGAGGAGGCAACAATATTTTAAGATGCAAAGGTCAGGGAACGTTTCTGTGAAATAATATGATTTGGATGTGACTGCTTATTATACTCATGGCTCCAGAGCAATCATGGTTGCCAACACACAAAGAACAACCTAGTTAAAACTGGAGGAAGGAGAGAGAGGGAGCTCATGATGGTTTCTTATGAAGAAATTCTATGTGAAAATATTTCTTCACTGTCCTGGGAATCCACCAAGGACTTTAAAAAATAGTTATGGATTCTTAAATCTACCGTTGAAAGGAAAAACCAGTAGGACATAGAAAAGATGCATTAGGATAATTTGCCCATATTTGCTTCATGTTGCTTTCTCTACTTGACTTTAGTAGACGGTTGAAAAAGTTGAGGAAGTTTTCTTGGGAAGGGAAGGGTGCCATTGAATGAATAATGCCTTTAAGGCTATGATTTTTGTCTCAGTTAGTGCTACTATTGCCGTAATGAAAACACCACAAGCAAAAACAACTAGGAAATAAAAAGGGTTATTTACCTCACAGTTCCATATAACAGTTCATTATCAAAAGTAGTGTGATCAGGAATTTACACTGGGCAGGACTCTGGGGCAGGAGCGGATGC
The DNA here is from genome assembly GCF_964271855.1 of Acomys minous. Lineage (NCBI taxonomy): Eukaryota > Metazoa > Chordata > Mammalia > Rodentia > Muridae > Acomys > Acomys minous. The sequence continues at coordinate 46,016,174 of NC_140497.1, read as the reverse complement.
AGAAACCAGAGAGGAGTGTTGCTTACTGCCTTCCTCCTCACGGTCTGCTCAGCTTGCTTTCATATAGAAGCCAAGACCACCAGGCCAGAGGTGACGCCACCTACAGTTTCCAGGGTCTTCCCCATTAATCACTATTAATAAAATGCTTTAAAGTCAGCTTTTATGGAGCCATGTTGTTAATTTATGTTTCCTTATTTCAGATAATTCTAACTTGTGTTAATTTGGCATAAAACTAGCCCACACAATTGACCCTTGTGAACTTAACACACATACAGGTCATTGTTCACCCATAATGTCTCCTTTTTTTCATCCCCAAGATCACACATGAATATAACATTACAATTTAGCCATTCAAAATTTTAGATGCGCTACAATCTTTAAAGATTCAAACGTTTAAAAGACCTAGTGTCTTTAAAATAATAATTCTCTTTTAAAATCCAAAGTCTTTGTAAAATTCCAAACATCTTTTTTAAAAATTCAAAGTTTCTCAACTGTGGCCTCCTGTAAGCTAAAAGAATAACAGATACTTTCTTATTTCAAGAGGGAAGAACCAGGGCAGAGCCACAATCTGAACAAAGCAAAACCAAACCTCAAAAGTATAAATAACTTAATGTTCAATTATCTGGGATTCACTCAAGATCTTTAGGCCTCTTCCAAATGGCTCAGATCACTTCTCTGGTTCCATTCTCAGCAGCACACACAGCTTGTCTTCCAGGCTTTGTCAGGCTCCACCCTCCTGCTGCTGCTGTTCTTGATGGTCATTTTCTGGTAGTGGCATCACCAATGTGCTGGGGTCTCTGCTGCAACTGGGCTGTACTTTTCACTAATTGCCTCTATTATGCTCTATTTATGATCTCAAGCCTCAACTTCTCTCCATGTCCCCTTCAATTCTGGGGCTTGAACTAAAACCGAGGATGCATTTTCTCCAATGGCCTATCCTGGCATCTTGCAGTACCAAACTTCACTTGCTTTTCATGACCCCTCATGCCTTCAGTAACAGTAAGTACCATCTTGGTGGTTCTTAAACTGCCAAGTCAGGCTGACAGAACAAGCTACATTCTTGGCCATCTCTTAGACTTTTAATTCTCAGGGAGACAAAAGTAAATAAATAAATAAATATTTAAATATTAAATACATAAATAAATTTCTGTCATTTTAGAACATTAAATTTGTGGAGACTTCCTACTGGCACATTGTTAAAGACATCTGTGATGTCTTATGCATTAGATCATAGTTAAGAAAATTTTATAGACTTTGATTTAAATATCAAGAATGATATATTGACCATGGAATCCAGCTTTCTGTAAAAACAAAAAAACAAAAAAACAAAACAAAACAAAAAAAACCTAAGTTTGGCTTTAGAAAATAAAATGAAAATGTACTAATTTATTACCTTTGTTATCCTCCATCCAAATTTCAAATTATTTTAAAGGATAAGTGACTCTTCTGGTAAACTGATGGAAATTATGTCACAAGGCAATATTTATTAGCTAAGAAATTCAGAAGGGAAATGTGCAAATAGTTGTATATCAATATGCTACCAGTTCCTTTCCTGTGTTTATTCTTGAGACATCCTTGGGACCTGCAACCCAGGTTATGTCAAAGGCAGTCTTCTATGTGTTGCCATACAAAGGGATAAAAAGGAGAGTAGTGTGTGCTGAGACCACTGGAAACTTGTTGAAAATGCCTAAAGGATAACTATAAATTAAATGACTGAAAATAAGAAATGCGTGGGCAGGCCCTCACATACATAAAACAAACACAGTCATCATCTTAATTGTCATCCTGGTTCCATGGAAGACGCAGAATCCTGTGTTTGTAAATTAATGCTCACCCAGCACTATTACACAAAATTCCATGAGACCATGAATACAAATAAAGAATAAGACCAACCTACTGAGACATTGTTTCTATCACCATTTCAACCAACCTTAGAGGTAAGGAAAGGGTTAACAAATCAATTTTTCTGTCTCTAAAATAATTTGTTATATTACCTTCTATTGATCTTTTCTAATGCAAATGCATCCCTGGTAAAATACATCAGAGATTTGTCTGACCTCTTTATTGTTGTAGGATGTGGCAATTAATTTTTTTTATTGAGAATCCAATTAGCTTTCTGCTCTTACAATGTTTTACCTAAATCCTCCTTTTAAATTCTCTGAAGGTTACCGGGGAAAAGATCAACTAAGCATGACTGTGTTAAAAGGTAGAAATAAGGAAAACATTACTTATGTTGTGTACAAAATTGGGGTTAAGGTAGGTTAACTGAATCAGATTCCTTGAAGAGATAAAGATGTTCTAAATCATGAAGAATTAATCAGGAAATTCTAATTGAAAAACAGGACCACAATAGTCTATTATGAAAGGGGAGGAAGTGTCAAATTAGCACAACAAAGCTGGCAAATCTGAAAAAAAAGATTGTACAGGCTTTTGCCATTGTGACCCTTGTAAAAGTGTTGTTAAAAAAAAGAATAAAAACAAAGGGGGGGCGGGGAAAGCCCAAGGATAGGGCTTCATGATTAGGATCACCCAAAGAGAGATGCTAACAAAAGAAAATTGAGTTCCCTAATTGGAGGTGGTCTGCACGTAAAGCGCTCAGATGTCCTGTGGACACCAAGGACAGAGGATGGAGTCTGAGTAATTACTGCAGGGGAAATGAGAGGAAGGTGAAGGGAGGATGTTCCAGACATCAGGACAGTGGCTGAGGCAGCAGCTTTCAAGTGCAGCGCTGTAATAATCCAGGCCAGTACCCACCATCCAGGTTAAAAATTTTAAATTACATTAAAAAGCCATTCCGTTTCTATTCATGATCTAGCTGGCTTTTTCTGACCTTGAATCAAAAGAGAATGATAGAGTGCCTGGCTCAAAAGGCACAATTCTGAAATGTCCCTGGGGTGAACAAATGAACCTCTGCTGCCTTCACAGTGAGCAGGAGCATGGAAACTGACTCACAGAAACATTTTCTTTGGACGTGGAGAGATTCTGTTTTCCAGACTCTAATGCTAGAAGTCAGAAGAGAAAGGACATGATGGGGGGGTGGAGGGGGGGCGGCCAAAAAACCTGCCAAGGGCTGCCCCTTAACTATCCCCAGGCTGCAAAGGATGCTTACAGAAACTGAATTGAGATTAAACTGAAATCTCATGAAGTTTTTCCGAGTTTGTTATTTTCAAATTCCCAATGAGTAGGCAAGTGTTGCTCTCAGCAGGAGGCATTAAAAGTCTATTATTAAAATATTTAATTTTGAAGAAAATATGATATAATTTAGTTTTGGTGTGCTGCCACAACCCCCCCTCCTGCATCTTGCCTTCTTCCTTCTTATCAGTTATGAAATGATGAAAGCATCTGGGCTGTGTGCTTTTGGTCAGACTACGTGCTAATCTCTGATATGATTTAAACACTAACTTGATCCCTACAAAATTGATACTGATTTCATAGTAGTTAGAAACTTGCCATTGGCACTGTGGCATTAGGGATCCTATGAGTACTTGACATCCATCGGTACCCTAAGATGCTTTGGGCATAGGAATTAGAATTAGAGCCATTCTACTGCTCAATTCTATTCTAATATCTAATTCTATTGCTCAATTCTATTCCAGTTCCTATTAGGATCCTAATAGGAATTACGAAATTCTGAGCATTTCACAAATCTAATTAAATATGTTCGTGACATATGTCTCCTATGCCCTCAGATGCTCCCATTTCTAACACAAGACGTAGTTTTAGCACATTTAAATCTAATTGAGAGATTAATTTACTAGTTATTTTGTGCTTAGATTCATAGTAATTTGTACTGTTTATATTTTAGCCGATTCATACATGTGCACCTCTATATCAATAACTGTACTTTGGATATTTTTCATATCTCGATCACTCTTTTGATTTATTGGTTTCCAATTCTAGCTGAGGAAATTTGGATTATTCTTTCTGCTGTAATACCATCAAGTCTGCAGTTATTGGTGTGTTCCTCAAACAAACTATAATCATACTTATTATATCAAAACATATTTTTATGTACATATTATGATGTTTTACTCTATTTCTGGATGTTCTGGTGTGAACTGTGTTAAATAATCTGTATTGAAGTATTTTTCCAAGTTATATTTTTGCTATAGAAAAATTTAACCATAAAAAATGTAGAGAAACTTGTATAACAGCCCCTGCTCCAACATTAAAATTTTATAATTTGTAATTCATATCCCAGAATTTTTTTTTTGCTCAGTTATCAACCCATCTGAGAATAACTGGAAGAAAATACATAATTGAAGACCAGCCCAAGGACTATGTTAGTATTTAGTTCCACAGACTTCCTTCAGTGATCAGATATCAGTGTCTTGAAATTTGTAATTATTTTCTAAGATGGAGCACTGCAGCGGGTTTTAATTCCTGTTAACTCTAATCTGAGATTCCCTGACCTTTTAGAGTATGCAAGTGCCTCTGTAATTAGATTAACCTCTTACCATGGGATAACAGTTTTCTTAACATGGTATCAGAAAAAGAAATTATGATTTCCATTATCTCTCCCCACTCTCTCATTATCATTTGTACTCTGTAAGGAGCTACCATGCTAAATTCATCTGTATATTCAAGGGGAAAATGATGTCATTCAAATTGTATTGAAGTCAGGTCAGAAGGCTGTACATAGCTTGCACTGTATTTTTATCTATAGGTCTCCACAAATCATTTCTTTCTTGGTCTATATCCTTTTATGAAAAATGGGCAGAAGATTTCTCTCAAGCAAAATCATTAGATAACATATACAGTGTCTTGAGTCCTGCTCCATATAAAATAGATGTGATCCAGCTCACTGTTTTTCTTGTTTGTTGTTATTATTTTGTTGTTGTTGTTGTTGTTATTGTTAGTTTTTAAAGAGCAATGCCTAATTACAAGTGAAAAAGGCAATATTTGTATGATGGAGAATTTGTTGTCAGTACTGCCTTGGCCCTTCCTTTTCCTTCCACTTTCTGATTACACATTGAATTGAGAAGACAGAAAATAAAACACATAAACTATGATGTCTGTACAATAGATGTATATAAGTGAACATATATTATTATTAATATTATTATTATTAGTAGTAGTATTTTAAGAAAAAGCAGACTTTTATTAATTTATGAAAACCATATAATTTTAAAGCTTAAATTTTCAATCACTTAATTGCAGAACACCTGGCTATTGAGAGACCGTGTTGGTCACCTTGGGAGTCTAAATGTGAGATTCTAAAAACTGCCATGAACCAAGAGAAGCTTGTGAAATCAAGTACCATGTGATAAGAAGAAACAGCCAGGGAAGGGTGTTAAGATGCATTCCAGCCCACAACTAGATTTTCAATATGCTTATGGGTTTTGCCTAAGTTATATATTGGAAACAGTATTATAATTAGAATCCAATGCAATAGATTCAAAGAAAATCATTTTCGCTTTAAAATCAGGTGTTTTAAAGGAAAGCATAATTATTATATTTTGATGATAATGAAATTTTATGACTCATCTCTAGATACCACACACACCTATCACATTCTTTCTGTATAATTCTAATTTACTATTATTTGTAAGTCAAAAACAAAGATGAACATGGTCTTTTTACCTATTTTCTGTGGAAGGAAATGGAACTATTCTGCTAATGGGTTAGATAACAGCTAAACAAGATGTTTTAAATATGTTTTCAAATGACCCCAAGGTATCATTTTTGATAAGTGCCATCTACCCTACATTAAGTTAATGGTTATTTCATGAAAGGCTGTAGCAACTGGACAAATGAAAGCACCACATGGGACAGAGGAAGTCTCCAACGGCCAGGTGTTCTGCAGTTAATTGATTGAAAATTGTGATCTGAGCTTCGTGTGACCCCAGCTGAGTGATAGTTTTGAGAGAAAGCGGTAATCATTTTGGGTTTTAGAGAGAGAAAGACCTTTGGAAATAATTTAGTTTGAAGATATATGCTTAGCTAATAAAAAATGTAGTTGTCAATCAAAATGAAGTGGCCTGAAAAAACACCAAGCAGCATAGGATGGGTACCTACCTGGAAATTCAGAGCCATGAACTTCTTCAGAACATACACTCCATAGGATGCTTTGCATTGTTTTCTTTTAAAAAATTATTAATTATTCACTTTACACCCTGATCATGGCCCCCTCCCTCCTCTCCTCCCAGTCCTACTTTTCCTCCCTGTTTCCCCAATCTTCCTATCTTCCTGCCCTATTCCTCAGGGAATGGGAGCCACACCCACGCACTCACCCCAGCATATCAAGTTGCATGATGACTGAACACATCCTCTTTCTCTGTGGCCTGGTAAAATAGTTCCACCGAGTGAAAGTGATCGAAAAACAGCAACAAGGTTCCTGTCAGAGCTAGACTCATTCCCCTTATTAGGGGACCCATATGAGGACCAAGGTCCCCATCGGTAGGGAGGCTAAATTTTAGCCCATGCATGGTCCTTAGACCCACCCACCCCTACCCCCACCCCCACCATCACCACCACTTTGGTTAGTTGGCTATGTTGGTCTTCTTGTGGAGCTCCTGTCCCCTTTGAGTCTTTCTTTCCTCACCCTCCCCCCGACCCCTTGCACTCCCTTACCCCACCCCACACCTCCTGCCACTCTTCCACAAGACTCCCTGTGTTCCACTCAATGTTTGGCTGTGGGTCTCTGCATCTGTTCCCATCAACTGCTGGATGGAGCCACTCAGAGGATAGCTATGCAAGCCTCCTGTCTGCAAATAGCAGAATGTTATTAATAGTGTCAGGGATCTCTCATGGGATGTGGCTGTCTCTCATGGATTGGGCCTCAGGTTGGATCAGGCACTGTTAGAACATTTCCTCAATCTCTGCTTTATTTTTATCCCTGCATATTTTGTAGGTAGTGTAAGTTTTGGTTCAAAATTTTTGTAGATGTGTTGATGTTCCTCTCTTTCCATTAGGAGTCAGATCTAGTTAGAATGTAGCCTTTTTAGTCTCTATGACCACTGCTGCTAGGGGGCTCAGCTAGAGTCTCCTTCATATCTGCTCAGGAGCCTTCACTGTCATAGGTCTCCAGGTTGTCACAGAGAAGATCTTGTCCAAGGTTTCTCATCTCAGTGAAAGCCCTCTGTCCCTATTCACAGATGATACGATAGTATATACATAAATGACCCCCAAAATTCTACCAGAGAATGCCTGCTGCTGATAAATAGCTTCATTAAAGTGGCTGGATACAAATTAATTGTAAATGTCAGTTGCCTCCTGTGGCAAACAACAAACAAACTGAGAAAGAAGCTAGGGAAATAACACCCTTCACAACAGCCACAAATAATATAAAGTATCACGGTGTAACTCTAACAAAGCAAATGAAAGACCTATATGTCAAGAACTTCAAGTCTCTGAAGAAAGAAACCGAAGAAGATATCAGAAGATGGAAAGATCTCCCATGCTCATGACTTGATAGGTTTAACAGTGAAAATAATCATCTTACCAAAAGCATTGTCTCCTTGACATTGGAAAGTAATGACTAAACTATAGGAAGGGACAGATATATTTTTCATATAATAAAACACTGTTTCTTTCTAGGCACAACAGGAGGGATGACTCAGTAAGAATTCAAAGAAGTTTCTATTTAAGTTTTGAGTTTAAGGTCTCTAATGTGGAAAAAAAATATCCACCCTAAAGTGACTGTGGTGGTTTGAATAAGAATGCCTCGACCAGGTGGTGGTGGCTCACACCTTTAATCCCAACACTCAGGAGGCAGAGGGAGGCAGATCTTTGAGGGCTAGCCTGGTCTACAGAGTGATTCCAGGAAAACCAGGGATACACACAGAGAAATGCTAGGTCAAAAAACTAAAAAAAAAGAAGAAGAAGAAGAAGAAGAAGAAGAAGAAGAAGAAGAAGAAGAAGAAGAAGAAGAAAAGAAAAGAAAAAGAAGGAAAGAGAGAAAGAAAGAAAGAAAGAAAGAAAGAAAGAAAGAAAGAAAAGAAGAAAGCCTCCCCACCATAGGCACAAGTGTTTGCCTGCCTGCTCACCAGTTGGTAAATTGAGAAGGGTCAGGAGGTGTGGCCCTGTTGGAGGAGGTGTGTTCCTGGGGGGGTAGGCTTTGACACTTCAAAGCCCAAGCCAACACCCATCTCCCACCCACCCATCACCACCTACCCACCCCTCCCAGGCCTCTGTCTTGCATGAGAATGTAAATCTGTTAGGCTCTCAGCTACTGCTCCAGTTCCGTGTCTGTCTATTTCTTGATATGATGATTATGGACCCGGAAAAATAAAAGCATATCTCCAATGAAATCTTTCTTCTTACATATTGCCTTGGTCATGATAATATTGGATTATAGAGCAATAGTAAAAAAGAAAAAATAAACCAAACAAAAATAAATAAAACAGTAAGTGGTAAATAAAACAGAGATATACCCAGAATGACTTTGGAATTTACTTTTATTTTACTCAATATGCTGGAGAACACTTGTTCTAAGAGAAAGGATGCTGGAACCTATATGAAAATTCCTACCATGTTCCTCAAAAACATAATGAATTTACTTATTGATTTACCTTGTGTCTTGATGCTTGGGCAGGGATTTAAGCTATATATTGATCACTGAGGGAAGAAAAGCATTAGAAAATTGTACTCAGTATGCAGATAATCAAAGGGGCAGGCTGCATGAATAATTATGGCTACCTACTGTATCACTGATCAATGTAAAACAAAAAAACAGGGGGGAGTAGGATGAAGGCAGATTGCTATTTAAGGTGCCATAAAACAGCTGAATAGTCAAGATACTTTCTAAATTATGCTAACATCACAAAACTAAAAGTCACAGAATCTAAAGTGTCAACTTTTTAAACGCTGGAAACATGTCCATTAGTTACCTACTGATTTTTTTTGCACCTTTATTTTCCAATTTTTCAGGCTTCAGGAACACTCACAGTAAGGTGCCCTGTGATGAGATAAACACTAGGGTTTTAGTGATCTTTTCTGTTGCTTTGGAAAAGTATCCTGACAAAAACAACATAAGAGAGAAAGGGTTCATTTTGGCTCACAGTTCAAGGGTGCACGGTACTTCTTCAGTGTGAGGAACATGCGGTAGCTGTTCATCCCGCACATGCAGCATCTAAGGCTTTTGCTCAGATTCTGGAATAAAACCCTTCCTGCCTGGCTGCCTATGATTGAAAGCTGACAACCAGGAAGCCACACATTATCCCTGGTTAGATTAGCATCATAGCATCATAGCTCCTTTGAACCATGTGGTCGGTTTCAGGAAACCATCATCCTGCTAAAACACAAATTTCTACTTTCAGGTAATCTCACTCCATTCTTGATCTCTCTTGACATCTTCTACTTGCTTTAGAAGACTTCATTCCAGGCAAGAGAATCTTCAGCGAACTCTAGATTAACCATGTTCACCAAACAGATATTTATATCTCGGATATGAAGGTAAATAGCTCAGTTTAAAAAAAAAAGTCCATGACCGCTATAATGCAAATATTGTGATTGGTCTAATTTCATGCCTTCACTTGGTGAAGTTGGCAATCATGAACATGCAAGGTTTTACTTGTAGAAAGTAAAAAATATTTTTATTTATAGCTCCAGAAATAAATGTGTCATGTCCTCTCTTCTGGCTTTCTAAGTTAGCTCTTTTTTTGGAGGTGGGGTGGGGGAGTCTGTCCAGAAAGCTTCTCTCCTGCATAGTGATGCTCTTTTGCATTAGGCTCCAAGCACAACATCACCTAAATGTTTCTTGTCTCCTTGTGGTATTTATTACAGGGAAAGTGTTTTGAACTTGATGCATGAAGAGAAGACAAAAATTTAAATACTGTAGAAATAAAGTCGAAGTAAGTTAAAGCAATATTTCTTGCATACACCAATGGAGTTAGGTATACTGCCTACTACACTATTTGGCTATTGCCAAAAGAATAAAATTTAATGAGGCAATATTATTCACTTAGAAGGTAAAGACATTTAACACTACAGGGATCATTTAACAAGAGGGCACTCTAGCAGATTAATCTGGTGGATATGAATGAAGCTGAGGGAAAACCGAAAATGTCTACTATACATAGAGGACTATAGTAATGGTGGTTTTACTCTATAGCCATAAATAATTTTAATATTCTTGAAGTGAATTGGCACTTATCAAGATCATAAGTGACTTTTGCACTGAAAATTAATGGCTATGTCTCATTCCTATTATTCAACTTAGCAGGCAAATGATATTAAGTTGATTATATCTTTCTAAAATTATTTTCATCCACTGCCCTCTGTTTTGACACTTTGTTCCTTTCCCTAATAGATCCTTAGGGCTCACGTCATTGCTCAAGCTCTCTAGGAAACAAAACTTGGCACTTCTTTTTTGGTGACAATATTATAAGATACAGTTCAAGGCAAGAAGAAGAAAATGTGGAGAGGTGACCAGAAAACAAAAGTAATAAACTCAGGTTGCTAAGAGATAATTTCTCAGGAAACACAACTTGTCATTTTTAAAAACCATATAATAGAGTATCATAAGAAAATATTTCAAGCTTGGTGCATTGTCATGACATAGAAATAAAGATTTTATTCAATATCCCGCCCTTCCCTCGCCCCTCTCCAAGTTTGCCTTAGGGTAAATGACCTCTTCCCAATTTGGGATATGATCTCATTAAGTTAACAACAAATATCTACACATAAGTGAAAACATACCATATTTTTATTTTGGAATGTGGGTAATCTTCTCAGGATCACATTTTCTAGTTCCATCCATTTGCCTGATTTTTTTAATGGTTGAATAATATTCCACTGTGTAAATGTACCACATTTTATTTAACCTTTTTTCTGTCTAGGGACATCTAGGTTGTTTCTAATTGCTGGCTACTATGTATAAAGTAGCAATGAACATGGCTAAGCAAGTGTGTTGTGGTAGGATAAAAGGTAATTTGTGTATATGCCCAAAAGTGATATAGCTGGATCTATAGGTGGATCAATCCCTATCTTCCTGAAGACCACCAAGCTGATTTCCACAGGCTGTACAAGTTTGCACTCTCATCAGCCATGGAGGAGTGTTCCTCTTACTCCACATCCTCATCAGGATGAGTTGATATGGGTATTATTGACCTTCACTATTATGACAGGTAGAAGGAATCTCAAAATAGTTTTGATTTGCATTTACTTGATGGTTAAGGATATTTAACAGATTTTTAAAAATGTTTCTTTCCATTTGAATTTTGTGTTTTGAGAACTCTCTGTATATAAAAACTGGGTTATCTCTTTTCTTGACATCTAGGCTTTTGAGTTCTGTATGTATTTGGATATGAGTCTTCTATTGCATTTGTGGTTGGTTAAACATTTCCTAATTCTTTAGGCTACAATTTTATCTGAATGATAAGTGCTGTGCAGAAGCACTTCAGTTTCATTAGGTCCCATTTATTAGTTGTTGGTTTTATTTCTTGTGCTAACAGTATTCTGATTAGAAAATATTTTCCTGTGCCCATGAGTTCAAGGCTATTTCCTACTTCGTTTTCTATCATTTTAACTGTATCTGGACTTATGTGCTAGGTGTGGAATGATTTGGATTTTTCTACATGCAGCCATAGATTTTGACTAGCACCATTTGTTGAGGATGCTGCCTTTTTTTCAGTATATATTTTTGGCTACTATATTAAAAATCGGGTGTGTAGGTATATGGGTGTATGTCTGTGTCTTCAATTTGATTGCATTGATCAACATGCCTGTTTTTATTTCAATAACATGCTTTTTAAAATTACTATAGCTCTGTGGTACTATTTGAGGTCAGAGATAGTAATATTTACAGAAGTTATTCTATTATTCAGAATTGTTTTTTTTTTTTAGCTATCCCTTTTTTTTAATGTTTTCATATGAAGCTGAAAATTGTTACAAACTGGTGACAAGTTCCAGTTGCCAATGAAGTCATTGAGAATGAGTTGTGTAGCATGGAGAGGTCCAGCTGGTGCCTATAACAAACCTTCACTGTTACATATGAGCATCTTTGTTATGGGAATCACTCTGTACTCTAAAAAGGGGAAACACAAACAGCAACTCATTCACAAACCCTTTGATATTTAATGATGCCATTCCTAATATTCTATTGCCATGGTGTCACAAAGCTTGTTGAAGCAACGAACCATTACCTGATTTGATTTAAGTTCTACTCTACAAGATGAATACTTGACGATGCTTAGGCAACAAAGAACAACAGACTAGATAACTGAGGGACTTTGTTTTTTTTTTAAGCTATAAAATGACTCCTAATGACATTCTGCTATTCTCATAGATAAATCTCTTGCTCAACACTGTTAGAGAAGCTTCCTATTGCAGCAGATGGAAATAAATAAAGACCACCACAGCCAGGCAGTATGCTGAGTATCAGAGACATTGGCACACTAAGGAATCAACTGGACTACTCAATCAATTTTTTCCCTTCAGGAGTTAAGGAGTAAGAAGGAAGAGGAGACAGAAAGAGCATAAGAGCCAGAGGAGATAGAGGACACAACAAAACCAAAACCCCACTCTAGATCAATAAAAGTGATGGCACATGAATGCACAAACACTGCAGCAGCATGCATAGCGCCTGCATGTGTCTGCACTAGATTAGAGGCTACAACTGAGAGAAGTAGACACATGGACCCGTCCGTATGCCAGAGGTATCTCCAAATTAACAACTTGCAAATGAACATGTAGTTTTCTCCAAGCAAATCTCAATGGGGAAATAAACTAATCCTAAGGGTAGGTTACACGCTCAGCAGTAGATACCCAAGGGAAACAAGCAATGCAATGTAATGCCACGATGACAGGTACTAATATTTTGTTCATGACATTCAGGGACACAGTGGCATGTTGAGAGAGTGTAGAGAATATTTTTAAGTAGTTCTTATAATCCTATTACTGGTTGTCCATCCTGATAGTTCAAAAAAGGGCTGACTTTGAATTCTTTTGTTCTTTCTTCTCAGAAAAGTTGGATTTTCAAAGGGTGGTTCTTTTATCCTGCAAGGTCTTGACTCTCAGAGGTTCCTAGCCTGGCTTGCTTCCCAACTCAGAGGCTGTGTACCTCTACTCCTGGAAAACTGAATCATTTGTTCCATATGAATAATAATTTTATTTCATTTTATGTGAATGAGAGTTTTTCTACATGTTTTCTGTGCCACGACCTACCACCTGTGGCCCACAGAGGTCAGAAAAAGCCATCAGATACCCTTGAACTGGCATTAACAGACAGCTGTGAGCAGCTATTTGGACATTAGGAATCCAGAGTTCTCTATTCAGGCAGCAAGTTCTCACAGCACCTGGGCAGTCTCTCCAGCCATGTTAGCTCCGTGTTCTAAAGATAGGGTTTATACGTTTAGTTTCTCCATGAGATTAGCATTGCATGGGTTTCATAGGTGGAACCATTAACAGCCAGAGCCACAGATCATAAGCTTTTTGTGTTGAGACCCTTCGGCATTTGTTTTTTATAAGGATGTGTTTGTTGAAGACTTCAAAAACAGGGAGGCCAGACATGATGGATGTCAGGGCTTTGCCATCAGCACAGATTGCCCTACAAGGCCAGGGCAAGCACACATTCCTCAGTCTTCAATAGAATCTTTAGCAAGAGTGTGACATGGATATAGACGTCCATGTGGCGTCCTCACAGCCTCTGTCTTGGCTTAATCTCAGCATCTCCATACTTCACAGTTCTTCTTGCTTTCTTACAGAATCCACACTGAGGTAACTTTCTAGAATTCACCAGCTAATGTTTAGTGCTATAACTAAGGTCTTCATGTGCCAGGGCTGTTATTATTTGAAGCTGAAATGTTCATTCTTCATAAGTTTGCATTTGGAATTCTTGGCCCCTAAATAATAGGACTATTTGGGCAAGCTCTGGAACTTTTAGGAGATGAGACCTATCTAGCGGAAGTAGGTCATTAAAAGTGGGACTTTGATGATAATATACGCATCTGGTTCCTGCCATGTTGCCTTCTTTTTTGTCCACCATTTTGACAGGTCTTTGTTTGTTTGTTTTTTCTTTCTTTCTTTCTTTCTTTCTTTCTTTCTTTCTTTCTTTCTTTCTTCCTTCCTTCATTTTACATCTTGGTCATAGCCCCCTTTCTCCCCTTCTTCTAGTCCTATCCTCCCTTCCTCTCTCCCTCTTTCCTCCTCTCTCCTTCCCTATTCCTTAAAAAAGGAGAGCCCCGCTTACCCACCTACCCAGCTCATCAAGCCACATCAGGACTGAGCCTTTCTTCTTCCCCGTGGCCTGAAGAGGCAGCCTCACTAGGGGGACGTGATCAGAAAGCCGGCAACGGAGTCCATGTCAGAGATAGCCCCCACCCCCTTACTAGAGGACCCACATGAAGCCTGGGCTAGCCGTCAGCTGCATCTGAGCAGAGGGCCTAGGTCCAGTCCATGCACAGTTTTTCATTGGTGGTTTGGTCTCTGCAAGGCCCTCTGGGCCCATGTTAGTTGGCTGTGTTGGTATTCTTGTGGAGTTTCTGTCATTTTTCAGTCCTCTTATCCTTCTTCCTACTTTTCCACAAGAGTCTTTATACTTCACCCAGTGTTTGGCCGTGAGGATCAGCATCTGTTTCAAACCACTGCTGGGTGGAGCCTCTCAGAGGACAACTTTGTTACTCTCCCATCTGCAAGCATAGCTGAGTATCATTAACAGTGTCAGGGGCAGGCTCTCTTCCATGGAGTGGGCCTTGGGTTGGGCCAGGCATTGACTGGACAATTCCCTCAATTTCATCTCAATCTTCTCTAATATTTTTGGTTTTATAATAGAATTTAACCATATTTTATATATTTTTAAACATGTACTTATTTAGTTTATCCAACCTGCTGCTCTATAAGATGTTTTATGACAATTTAGGGACCTCATAGGGACACTAATGATGCGCTGTGCTAAACCATTTAACTAACAGTCCAATCCCTAAGACTGGAAAAACAAACGACAACAAAAGTGTACGATGTTATCTAATGTGCATTCCAAGAGTAAGAATAGTCACTGACATAAACTAGCATATATTTTTATAGTATTACATATTATGATGATTTAGTCTTTTATCTTGGTAATAACTCCTTTTAAAATACAAAAGATGTATCCATCCCAGTGGTTCTCAACCTTCTTAATGCTGTGACTCTTTAGTAAAGTTCCTCGTGTGACGGCAACCCCGACCATAAAATTATTTCGTTGCTTACTCACAACTGCAATTTTGCGACTGTTATGATCCATAGTGTAAGTATCTGACATGTGACCTCTCCATGGGGTTGTGACCCACAGGTAATGAACCACTGTTCTAGGCAATGATAGGATGAGAAGGATGCCATCAGTAGAGAGGAACTATCTATTAAGACGCCTATACCATTAGTTGGCATCAGTAAAAAAATCATTTGTGCTTTGCTGTTATTTGAGTTCACATCTAAGTGTCATTGTTTCAGTTTGTTTCTATCCAACTATATTAAGCCAACTGCCAAGGCATAAACTAACATTATTGCCAAATATTAACCTATGCTAATCACAAATTTTTCCATAGAGAATTAACTTCTTACATTTGCAGTATTAAATCCAATTAATTTCACTTAATAAAATGGGTTTTTCTATTTAGAGTAACTTCATATTCTAGATGAAGAAAACATAATTACCAAATTACAATTATTGCATTAGGACTCTTAATTTATCAGCATAATTTAAATATTCTTTAAATATGTTTAGGTGTGTATATTAATAGGCAAAATCAATATGTACCAAATAGCTTCCTATACATCTACAAGCACTGACATTCAAATCTGAGGATGTTTAGGCCATATATTTAACTTAAAATAAGTTATATAAATATACTTCCTGTCTTTTATAGGATAATTAACAAAACTGTATGCATTCACCGCATAAATGTTATATTTTGGTATAGGTACAAATTATGAAAATTAACAAAAACCACTGAGTTGAATACACTGATTTTATTTAATATCTATTCTGAGCAAACATCACCTGTATCTTGTTATTATTTTTTAGATTGGGTGTCACTATGTAGTGCTGGCTGGCCTGGAACTCACTGTGTAGATCAACTTATAGTAATTCTTTTGCCTCTGTTTCCACATCTAATCCTATTCTACCAGGCCTAACTCTTGTTCTCCTTTGTGCCAAATAGTAAGCCCAGAGCTTCATGCATGGTAGGCAATCACTCAGTCCCTCATATCTGTTACTAGGCCCCCAAAACACATTGTTAACTCTGGTGCTGTGCTGCCTACCATGCTCATAGCATTGACCAACATTGTCTAGCTGTCCTTTGCTTTACTGACTTATCTATGGGAGCCACCATCTTGTTTGCATTTCTGAGTCCAGCTTTTTCAGACTCAGCATGAGAATGAGATAGCTTAATATCTGTCCTTCTGTAGATGGCTTATTTCTCTTAGCTTGATGTCCTTCAGGCTCACCCGTATGGATACTCCTGTTTACTGTAGTTGGACTGCGATTCCTCATGTAAATATATGTATATTTTTTGGTATTCCTCCAGTGATAGGCCTTAGGAGGTGTTCCATGTTACTCCTACTGTGAGGAAGGATGCAACAAACATAGACCTGCAGACATCCATTTGTGATTCTGATTTCATTTCCCTCGAATACAAATGGTAAAATGAGAGCACAGATGATCATGTGTTGTCTTGTCTTGCCTTGCTTTTATTTTTTTCCTCTCCTTACTTTTTTTCTTTTCCGTCTTTCTATTTATCTTTCTCTTTCTTTCTTCTTTTATTCCTACCTTCCTTCCTTCCTTTTTCTTTCTCTCTTTCTTTCAATTTCATTTATGTAACATCCTTAATTTTTTTTTTATAATACCTGCGCTAATTTTCATTCTCACCTTTGGAAGCTCAATTCCTCAAGACTGTGATAATGCTTTTTTAAAAATTTACTCATACATTGCATTGCAGAATTCATACTGTAATAGACCTGCCACTCAGCTTCACCAGCACTAACCAGGAGCCTTTAATTCACGCACACTTCAACGAAACCCTCACATCTCAGTTTATTTTAAGGTCTTTTCTTTTTGATAAAGCAAGAGATACACATATTGAAAAGCACAAATCTTAACAGTTTGACAAATTCATCCATATAATCTTCGTTTCTTTTAAGAAAGAGATGTTTCTCTGTTCTCTAGAGGATTCTCTCATTTTCTTTCTTATCTTGGCTTTTGATAATCGCCTACTTGCTGGAATGAGGTGCTATCCCACTGTGGTTTTGATTTACATTTTCCTAATCACTAGTGATCCTGACCACTCTTTCCTATCTCAGTTTGCCATGTCTTTTGTGGGGACAATTATAGGACAGCTCTTTATCCACAATTTAAGTTGGGTTGCTTGTATTTTTAACCGCCAACTTGTAGAAGTTCCTTATACATCACAGATCTGAACGTGTTGTTTCAGACACAGTTTACAAATCAGTCTGTGTTGCTTTCTCATTGTGTTCAATTGTTCCTCAAGTGTTAGAAAACTTTTCAGTTTACTGCACAGTCAAAAGATTATCCTTGATTTTGTTACTGGGTTTTTGTTGTCATCTGCAGAAGTCAGGGCTTGATCAATGTCCTATCCTGGGGTGGTGCAGGACTGTGTCTTCGAAAACTGAGCCAGGACAGTCTTGATTTCAAGGTTAACATTGGCTAACCAATGAAATACTATTTGTACAATAAAAGTGGTAATAATAATAATAATGAGAGCAAAACAAACTTAAACATCAATTTTTGGATATTTGTCCCCTACTTTTCTAGTTGTTTGTTTTGGCCTTTTATAAACTTTAACCTATTATATATTCATCTTTGTGCAAGATGTTAGATGAAGAACTAATGCCACTAATTTGAATATGAGTTACCAATTTTTCTCATGAACAACTATGTGTCACATTATTGTTTCTGATTATATATGGATGCTGTAGATTAAATAACTGTGTGTAAGAGAGCTTATTTAGGCCTTTATGTCCTATTAGTCTGGGTTTCTATATCCGTATTAGACATGTTTAAAATATGTTTATGTACATGCATGTATGTGGTGTGTGTGTGTGTGTGTGTGTGTGTGTGTGTGTGTGTGTGTGTGTGTGTGTGTGTTGGGAATGCAAGTGCATCCTGAGGCCAGAAGCTGTCAGTCTCTCATGGAACTGGAGTTACAGGCCGTTGTGGGACACCAAATATGGGTGCTGGGATTCAAATTCAGGTCCTCTGAAGGAATGCGGTTAACCACAGAGCCATCTATTCAGGCTCACACAACCTTTAATGATTAATACTTGGAGTTTTTTGTGTTTTTCTTTTTGTTTTTTTGAGAAGTCAGGAAGTACAACATGCTGTGTGTTCTGCTCAAAAAGCTTCAGAGACTTTTGTGGCTTCACATTAATTAAAGCTTTTTGTCTTTTCCTCTCTTTAATCCTTAAATTTTCACATTGAAATTAAGAAGATATTACTTTATATACAGATATCTCTGGCTAATATGACCATCTTTATAATACTGAATTCTCTTTTCCTTGGACACAGTCTATGCCCTTATGTTCTTTTGTGTTCTTTATTTTCTTCCGTTGCTGGAAAAAAGACAACATGACCAAGGGAATTTATACAATAAAACATTTAATTAGGGACTCATAGTTCCAGAGGGTTATCATCTATGACAGTTACTATAGCGAGCATGGTAGCAGTCAGCCAAGCATGACACTACCTGAGAGTAAGAGCTTACAGCTGATCCACAAGCAGAGAGAGAGAGAGAGAGAGAGAGAGAGAGAGAGAGAGAGAGACAGAGACAGAGAGAGAGACAGAGACAGAGAGACAGAGAGAGAGAGAGACAGAGAGAGACAGAGACAGAGAGAGATAGCGACACAGAGAGACAGAGACAGAGAGAGAAAGAGAGACAGAGACAGACAGAGAGTGAAAGAGGGATCGGGATAGAAATGAGAATACTGTGGCTTTTGAAACCTCACTTTTTTCAACAAGGCCACACCTCCTAATCTTTCCCAAACAGCACCACCAACTGGGGACCAAATGTTCACACACTTGAGCTTATTGGAGCCACCTCCACCACACCAAGTTATTTAATGATACCAGTCTCCATGCTCAAATTTTACTGCTTTAAAATCTAGTCTGTACAAGAGAGGACTCCCAATTTTTTTTTTTATTTCACCTATGTAGTTCATTGTTCCAATATTTTTTCATTATTTTATTTATTAAATCACTCTACAGCCTGAATGAAGCCCCCTTGCTCCTCTCCTCCAAGTCCTATCAGCACATCTCCCTCTCCTATTTACCCTCCAGTGCTCCTCACAGAAGGAGAGGCCTTCCATGGGTATCAGCCCACCCTGGCTATCAAGTTGCATCACAACTAAGCACACCCTTTCCCATTGAGGCCAGACAACCACTATGGAGCACAGCTAGGGAAAAGGGATGCCAAGGCAGGCAACAGAGTCAGAGATAGCCAGTACTCTGCTTGTTAGGAGACTCACCTGATGGTCAACCATATGTGTATAGGGCCAAGGTCAGCCAATACATGCTCCTTTGTTCCAATATTTCTAATTATGTCTTTTTTAATTAACTCTGATTCTTTGCTGAATTCCTCCTTCAATTTGTAAATTGTTTTACTGGCTTTGATAGCTTGTCTGTATTCACTCATATCTTTTTGAATTTTATTAAAATCATTATGTTGTATTATTTTTTTTTTTTAGCTAAGTCATCAGTTTCCTTTATTAGAATGCCAATAAAGATATTACCTTTCTGGATATTCAGGGTTACAATGTTTTGTGAAGCTGTTGTGTTACATTGTTGATATCTTCATACCCTTTGGAGTCATTAACTCCATTAGCGTTATGTGTACTGTTTATTGGTATATTTTTGTATTTGTAATAAAGCAATTGTATGCAAATATGTTCTAGCATGCCATTTAGCAGGGCTTTTCTGTTTGGTTGTAGGAACCAGGCCTGATTGGGCTGCCTGCCTGTCTTGCTGCTTCATGTCCTGTTTCTAGCAACTTCCTTGTCTTTGTTTATGCTGGTCAGCTGGTCATGTTTACTGTTCTGAGAATACACCCCTCCCCTCCTCCGGACTTTTCCTCCTGTGTGCAATTAGCTCTTGAGGGATTGCACCTGCAAGTGGCAGTCCTGTTTTGCTGCCTATAAGAAAGCTTTTTGAACACTGAATAAAGGTTGAAGCCGCTGCTGCCGCTCTCTTAGCATGAAGGACCAGCTGTGATATTGTGTGTATATGTGTGTGTGAGTTAAATCCACAGTCCCTCTCCCTTGACTCGGTACCTCGGTGGCGCAGGCACATTTGGTTCCATGAGTTCAGTTGCAGAAGACCAAAAGTATATCTGTTTCTGCCTAAGTTTGAGGAACTGAAGGGATTTCCCTGGCATCTCTAATGCAACTCTTACATATCTGGTCTGATAACACCTTGGTACATGGTGAATTGTATTTTGGTTGTGTCTACCTCTTAATGTTCTGTGGGTGTAGAGCCACTATGGCATATCCATGAAAGTCTGGTGTGGTTGGTACTGTTACAAATGTGAGGTATCCATGAGTGGTGGGACAGATTATTGGATATTGGTAGGTGCATTTCATTGTGTAGGTGCCGTATTTTTCAGACCATAAGAAGCACTTCCCCTCAAAAAAGTTGTGTGTGTGAGTGTGTGTGTGTGTGTGTGTGTGTGTGTGTGTGTGTGTGTGTGTGGTATTAAGGTACACTTATGGACCTATTGCTTTTTTTTTTTTTTACTGTTTTTCTTATTTTACTGCTCTAAAAACCTGAGTGTGTCTTATGGCCATGTGTCTTATAGTCTGTCAAATATGGTATTAAGGACTGAGTCCTTTAGGTATCTGATGACTGTATGGGGGCTGCATTATTTTGTATACTTCAGCATGCCAATCATCAATGCAAATGTACAGGGAATTTAGTTGGATCTTGAGAAAGTGGTATCAGGGTTGACAATGAGATTCCTGGAGGCATGAAAGAGTTGGGGAGGCTGCACTGCTGCTTTTTAGATGAGGAAACAAGAATAACATTTTTGTTTTAATTCATGTGGTTTCATGTAGCATAACCTCATTATGAATTCCCTATGTAGCCAAAGAAGGCCTTTCGTTCCCGACCATTTTACCTCTAACTTCTAGGTACTGGGATTACAGGCTCACAGCGCCACACATTTTTTTTAATATATACTTTTATTTTTATTACACATGTGTAAAACAAACTACATACAGCAGGGAGAACCATGTGACAATCATGAGAACACTGAGTACTATACATGTTACATTCATAGTGACTTGGCCATCTGCATTCGTCTCCTTTGAAGTAAGTGTTTTTCCTGTCTTGTTGGGTCTAGATCTCCGAATGAGATTCAATATCTATCTTATCTCAACTCTAATAGCTTAACTTCTTTATCTTGATAGCACTGAGAACAGAATTTAGGTCTTTGTGTATACTAGCAAAGCACTCTATCTAGTAACTTAGTTATACCCCTAGACATGCGCGCGCGCGCGCGCGCACACACACACACACACACACACACACACAAAGACATACACACACAAAAATACATGCACACAACCTTTTGTTTAACATTTTTATCTTCAACTACAGGATCATTTTTTTTTACAGTGTATATGGGTGATAATTTCAGCAGCTGATTCCACAATTTCTTATTACTAAGTAAATACTAAGTCAGCTGTATGAATTTAATGCTTTGACAAATTGATTCAATTAAAAAAAAACCCAGCAAGGATTAAAGTGGCATTAACACACTACTGTTACTGCAGTGATATAGGTTTATTTAACACAAGTTAAACAGTCACTGTCAGTTAGATCATACATATGTGAGCCAATTTTTGTGCAGTACAATTTGCCACCTCCCTCAAGCTCACCTTGTGTAGGAGATGCATAATACTGATCATGGAATGTGTTCTGTATTATTTTGAAAGCTTCAGCTCCAGAAGAAGAAAAAAAAAAGCAAAAATTACTTCTTCCTTGTGTTCTACTCTTCTTGAGTATTTCTAGCATGGCATTCATTCCTCTTTTTTATTTTGACTATAATTGTGTATAATGATGGAATAAAATGTGAAATTTTGATCTCTGCTCACTTCAAGCAAATATCCAGTCAAGCTAATTCATATATCAATCACTTCCCCAACATCCATTTTTTTTTTGCAGCTGGAAGATTTAAAATATGATATTTTACAAATGTGAAATATTCTAAGCATAGTTATTAACTGAAATTGCCATGTAGCTCAGCAATCATCAAAACTTCTTCTCACAGTCTAAAGCATGGGGCTCACCATGCAGAAGGAAGGAAATGTGAGGAATAGCAATAGAAGTGTTATCTCACTTACGTGTGCCCTCTACAAACAGGGGATCTGATAGGAAAGGGGAATAAAATAGTGTTTATTAGAAGTGGAGGGTGAGAAGGAGGGATGGGCAAGTGTTGATCAAAGAGCGGCCCTCTCTTTCTTACATTTTAAATGTGTTTTTGCCTAAAATAGACTTACACTAATTCCTTGCTTCTTTTTCCTCCCAGTAATACCTCTGGCCATGTTAACATGGAAGGTGAAAGTTTTGTGGGGCCCCACTGACTGAAAAGTTCTACAGGCAACTGACGAATGCAGGGAGAAGAGTAATGAGCCGCTCATAGGGAGAGCCCCTAATTGTCTGTCCAGCACAGAGTGGTCACACCTGAAAGCACAAGTCCTCTTTTTTTTTTCTTAATAAACATACAGAACTCCTAGATGTTCTAGGGACTTTAACAAGAATTAAAGCTACTTTTCTAAGGACTACTACATAGACATACCGCCTCTTCTTTTTATAATAGCCTCTTTCTTCTGAAGAGTATTCATTTTTATATTCTTCTTTGGTGTCCACATTGTCCCCCCCTCCTCCGGTGGCTATTCTCTAATGCCATGCTATGCTTGTCACTGATCATCACAGCTCAAACTAAGTAGGAGTGATGACATTGTCTCTTTTAGTGAAGATAAAAAAATTATTAGTCAGTGGTCAAGCAAACATATTAAAATAAATTTCCATGGAATTAGTATACGTTGCAACTTACTTGAAGAAACAGGTGTATCGTCCCAGTGACTGTGTTATATTTTAATTATATACACATATGTATAAGAAGTTATACATTGAGAATAATATCTAGATATAGGTATACATAAGCCACTTAAACCCCTTTAGAATGTAATTTGGAAAATGATAGAGAAGGGAAGCTTTTTGAAATATCTGTAAAATTTGGCGTGAGTGTAATAACAAAAAGGGGGTTGCTAATGAGATGTTACTCACGTTAACTTTAAAGCCAGAGGTTTTTCAAGAGTTTCATGTCTATGGTCTCTGTATAGGATTTTGCTGGTTTAGTATTCAGAGGTTACCTCAACAGAATTTACATATTGATTTTAGTATTTCTTCGTTTGTGATTGCTTAGATTTACACTTTCTGCCTTAACCACCAATGAAATCGTTTCACATATAGTGGTTCAGAGGGACATTCCACAGACTAGGTTCATGAACTCTACATAAATAAAAACTATGAGAAAGAGTGTAATGTCTTTCCGTTGTTCCCTTCCGATTTACTTTTAACTGTAAATTATAACAATATCTTACCGGAACCAAAGTTAATCTTATTCTGAGTATATTTTAATTTAAGAGCAAACAATAACTTCTTGCACCTCTGTTCCAATGAATTCAAACATTAGGATGGCAGGAATTCTCTTTTAATGTGAGGCTTCTGATACGGCACCACAGTGCTTAGGTGGTTTTGTGTTGTGTTTTTCTACCATCCTGCTGAAGAAGCTGCGTGCTGTGTTACTTCATAACTTGCAGCCACCCCTCTTCATTTGTTCTATGAAAATTTAACCTCGCCTCATCTATATAAGTTAGTGTAAATACCAAGACTTTTAAATGATAATCTTAATTACCCTTGGGCTTTCATTACATTAATCACATGTGAAGTAGCCCAGGCAAATGTCCTTTACCATACACCTTCTTATCTGGAACTTTTAGGGAGGCATCAGTGCCTTCGCTCTTTTCTTGTGTCACTGACCATATGGTTAATATTGGCTGAGAACGTCCCCTTTCTCTTCTCTTTTTCAAGTCAAACCAAGACAGAAGAAAGCCAGAATGACACCTTCATCCTTTGTTTTAGCTCTTCTGAATCCATGCACACCCAGGAAAGTTCCACACATTTAGATAATTTAGCTCTTTAGGAATGCATGATAGATTACGACAACCTACGCAATGTTCTTTGCAGAAAGGAAATTGATAGGGAGTTGAATCTAGGGGAGGACAGATGTACATTGGAAGGAGCAGAGGGAAGTGAAACTCTGGATGGAATACGTGTACGAGAGAAGAATCAATTTTCAAAGAAAATTAGGACTATATTATATCCGTTTTAAAAGTTAGAAGTCCAAAGTCTAGATAATGGAATGGTTCATTGCTTCTTACCTGTTTTGATCATTTCCTCCATGTTACTGCCTATATATTCTAGTGGCTCATATGTATTGTACTCAGTGAGTCACTGTAGAGTAAGTTACAGACTGACTGGGCTTATGAAATCATTCGCTGATCCTTGTTAAATGACTCAGTAGAATCTGTAGGAGTTGGATGAACAACACAAGTAAAACCCTTTTGATGTAATAAATGAGTCATCTACATTCTTTCTGTTGCTTTTCCGGGTCAGGCTGAGCTGCCTCAAGAATATGACTGAGATGCCATTCTTAGCTTCACAGCTCAAGTTGCCTTTCCCTACTTCATTTCTTAACATGCTTATATTTTCCTGGAAGTTCCCAAATGAAGTTACAACTAATGTTTGAAATATGAATGAAATGAGTCATGTCACCTACTGGTTTTTGATGTTAGTTGAGCTTGAAACTATTCCCACTTAAAGTGATTTCGATAAAGAATAAAAATGATTCAAAATTTGAAGTTTCAAGGTTTTTATTTTGGTTTAAAAAATATGTGTTTTGATTCATGATGAGTGTAAATAAATATAAATGGTCCTTAACGATCACATTGTTTAGAAGTAGAGTTGGAAAATAATTTTATTTTTCTTGCTATCTCACATAACACATGAGTAACCATTAAGAATAAGTGTTACTGAAATTAGAATGAAATATCTATCTCACCATTGACTGACTGATAATAGAGGAAGATCTCATAACAAAATGTATTTTTTGTTAAACGTTTCTATTACATAACCCCTATGGAATTTACATTTTAAAATCTATTGTTTGTCGAGGTTTCATGATGTCATTTTCTGGCCATTGACATTCTTGAGATGATTTCCACCTGTGCCTTGTGTGGTGCTATAGTTTCAACATGAAATGTATCGCAAAGGCCATGGGGCAAAATGTTTGCGAACAAACATACGAGGCTGCTAGGGGTGATGCAGCCTTTCTAAGATGAGGCTCAGTAGAAGGAAACAGGTCACTATTGGACCCAGATTGCATTCTCTCTCTCTCTCTCTCTCTCTCTCTCTCTCTCTCTCTCTCTCTCTCTCTCTCTCACTTCTCTCCCTCCTCTCCTCCCTTCTTTATTTCTGTATTTCTCTCTGTTATCTGTCTGTCTGTCCTCTCATTCTCCTGTCACTCTTCCCTGGCATAAACGAGGCAAAGCATTCCTTCTACTGCACACTCCAGACATCATTGATGTTTGGCCTCACTGCCCTCCTGATAGAAATGAAGCCAGTTGAGAATGAAATGGAAACTGGGTCTAAATCAATTTTTCTTTCCTTTAAATTGTTTCTCTTAAATATTTTTTTTACATTTCAGACCAACTTACACAAATGGTACACAATATGTAGTACACACAGAACTTCATTTTTGAAACTCTGACATTTAAAAACAAATATAACTTATAAATATGTGGTGAAACATGAACACATAACCAATGCACTTCACACTACTCTAAAATTTCATTAAATTTTCTAGAAAAACTGAAAAAAAAGTTTTTTCCTTAAAGGACAACTTAAGTTCAATACACTTTACAAACTACAGTCAAGTATGATTTCCCTATTGTTGAGTGAGTGTTATGTCCAATTAGAGCAAGGGCAACAGCAATAGCCATACTAGGGTGGACAAGAGAAAGCCCACAAGGTATCACCTGCCCCCCACAAAACTATAGGCAATGAAGGAATATTGAGAACAGGAGAAATAGTTCCACAGGGAGAGTGCAGTGACTGGTTTTGCAATATTTAAAGAGGTAAAATTATGAATATTGAGAAGGTTATATTTATATATTTAGGAATATTTTTGAGTTTGTCACACACACATGACATATATGTATGTAACAGTAATCAGTGTGTGTGTGAGTGTGTGTGTGTGTGAGTGTGTGTGTGTGTGTGTGTGTGTGTGTGTGTGTAAGTGTGTGGTTAAGTAAGTATAAACACAGGTGTGCTCAGATGCAGGGAAAGACTAGAATGGTGTTGGATCCCTGGAGTTGGATCATACACAGGAGGTGATTTACAGGCAGTCATGAAACTGCTAAAGCAAGGACTAAGCACTGAGATGGGTCCTCTGAAAGATCAGTACATCACAATCAGAAGCATGTGAAAACAAGCATAGGAAACAAAATTTAGGATTAAACACTGAAAAAGTCTAGTCATTTAGTAAAGAACAGAGGATCCCAACAGGGACGCTGGAACAGTGCTGATTACCACTTTGTTGTAACAACTATTCAAGTAAGGATGGTTTAGACCTGGAGTTCATTTTGAGGAAAGGAGGAAAAATCATGCAGAGAAGTAATTTCACAAGTACATGTTCCATATGTGTAATGGAAAGGAACTTTTGGATCGGATAAGGTTTTGTACATTTAAAAAGCACTGTAGAGAACAAAGATATGATTGACAGATTTGAGTCATATGGTGTTACACACAATTCAAAGGTTGTGACTGATTTGCAGGACACTACCAATAGTTATACTCACCAGAAGCAGAAGTGATAATTTCATGTAGTCAAATCATCTAAACATAATTTTCAAAGTCTTCACTCTCCCAAGAGAATGACCCACATGGATACACCAACACACACACACACACACACACACACACACACACACACACACACACACACAGACACACACACACACAGAGAGAGAGAGAGAGAGAGAGAGAGACTGACAGACAGAGACAGAGAGATCACACACACACACACACACAGAGAGAGAGAGAGAGAGAGAGAGAGAGAGAGACAGAGAGAGAGAGAGACAGAGAGAGAGAGAGAGAGAGAGAGAGAGAGAGACAGAGAGAGAGAGAGACAGACAGACAGACAGACAGACAGACAGATAGACAGACAGACAGACAGACAGAGACAGAGAGATCACACAAACACACACACACAAGTATATATATATATATATATATATATATATATATATATATATATATATATAATCAAGGATCTCAGTTGTTACTGGAAATTCCATATTGTAGATCCATTAGCTTTTGAATGTCTCCATTTTGTGGGAGGGTGTGTGTGTGGAAGAGCAGTGAACTTCAAAGCTTTATTGTGTGAATATGTCCATTTTATAGTGCAGCCTTTGAGCTTCATTTTAAAAGCATAGATTCTATCTTAGTTACTCTTTTTTACTCCAAAATTACACTGATTTGAACCTGTCACAAATGCAGACCATCCATGAGTGCTGTAAGGCTGCTAAAGCTAGCTACTATCAAGGATACTGTCGGTAAATTCAGCTATACCTTCACAGGCCGCCTTCCCAGGCTTCCTCTAGGATCATTCTTTCCTGCAATGGCATGAAGATCCTACTAAAGTGGTGATCAACAAAACTCATTTTCTGGAAATGAGTTTTGCAGAAAATCTCCAAAATAATATAATTATTTTGTCACCATTAATCAGTATAACCATATTGTTTATCAACTGGATTACAAAGGATAAATGGTGTATTGTTCATAATTATCACATCTTTACTTAGACTGTATTAGACTGTCTGAAACATTTTATAATTCACTTTCATTTTAATTGCTTTTGGTAAATTTTGTGTCAAATTGTAACTCCATATTATCTTCCAATGTATTTTCTCATCATGAGTACCATGGGGAAAAATAGAATTCTTTGGAACTATGGTTTTCTGACAAAGATATTAGACCAGTATTTTTATACTATATGGGGAGTTAGAGACATGGTTTTTATGTATGGACCTGACTGTCCTGAACTTGCTTTGTAGACCAGGCTGACTTCGAACCTACAGAGATGAACCTGCCTCGGTCTCCTGAGTGCTAGAATTAAAGGTGTGCACCACCACATCCTGCTTTTATATTTTTATCATTTTTAATAAAATCATTTCATATGACTAATGGCAGGAATGGCTTGATAATTCTAACAGAGAATATTCACATGTAGAATGTTATGTGGAACACAGAAATATGCAGAAGTGACACAGAACACAAAGTAGGCTGAAAAACTGCCATAATACCAAGTCATCAAGCTGGTACCTGGTAATTTAGTCTTATCATTTTGAAACCAAAGATATTAGGGTTGTTTTGGTCTGCTTCTTGTTGCTACAATAAAGAGCATGACCAAAAGCAAAACAGAGAGGAAAAGGATTATTTCATCATACATCTTACTTATCGTTTTCTGTTTATTTGTTTGTCTTTTTGTTCTTTTTCAGACAGGGTTTCTCTGTGTCTCCCTGGCTGTTTTGAACTTACTTTGTAGCCCAGGCTGGCCTCAAACTTACAGCAATCCCCCTTCCTCTGCTTCCTGAGTTCTATAACTCAAGGCAGGAATCTGGATACTGTAAACTGAACCAGATGCTATAGAGGAACAATGCACATTGGTTTGTTCATCCTTGCTTGTTTAGTGTTTTCTTATACAATACAGGATGACCTGCTCTGAGGTAGCACCACCCACAGTGTGATAAATCTTCTCACATCAATCCTTTACTGAGAAAATGTCCTCCAGACTAGCCCAAGGAAATCAGATAAGGACATTATGTCAACTGAAGTACTTTTCATATAACTCCATCTTTTTTAAAGTTAATAAAGAAATTGAGAAAGCTAATCATTCCTTGTCAACTTGATGCGCTAATACAATACTAATAAGGCAATGTATCCCAATCAATATATTACATTAATATCAATAATACTGTATAAAAAACAGTCATAAACATGACAGGCCATAAAACAGAATCAAATGTACGGCAAAGTAAGAATAGAAATTTTAACTTCAGGTACTTGTTTTATTAGAAATACTGAGTTCCATAGAGTGTAAAGTGGTATTTCTCCATACACACATGTGTTTGACATGCTCCTTTAAGATACATCCCACTCTGTGGGACTAGTCAAACATGGCTTCCTGGAAGAGAGAGTGGGAATTGAAGGAGGGGAGACAGAGATGTGAGAACTACGAAGTCAAGTCTAGAAATTCCTGATCAAGGCTTACTTTATTACAAGTGAGTAAGGTTTATATAGCAAGGACACCACAAGCTCTATTACAACCTCACTTCCCCTAGCCCCCAGGCAAGAATGCAGTCCTCTGAGTAGTTCCCTGTAAGTACTTCCTTATTTCTTTCATAGGTAAACAATCCAAAGATAGCCTAAACACAAGACCTCCTTCAGCAAAGGTCAAAACATGCAGCTTACACACTGGATTTCTTGCATGGTTGAATTTAGCATGGCTCCCCACAAAGATACAAAAACAGAACTTTCTAAACAGTGTTACCTGTGATTTCTGCATGCAATAACTTTTGTTAGAGATTAAGAGCTATCTTGGGACAAACAAACAAACAAACAAACAAACAAACAGGCAGAACAGTTTTTCTTGATCATTTCATTCAATCCTAAGCATAAGATCTGTCTCCCTCTTCTTAAATAAATCTCTCTTAGATTCCTATTACTTTAGTAAGTCATTTCTTTTCTTGTATTGCTGATTTTTCCCCTTCACATTCAGTGTTTTATAACTCTATCATCATGAAGCATTTTATCTCCTGATGTTAGATAAATTAGCTATCATAGATTTTATTCAGTGCAATATTGGACTTGTATATTGTGTACATTTTGAAAATATTTTGAGCATTCAGTATGCGGAGCTCACAAACCTTTCAAAACATGTATTTTACGTCTAAAGACAACTTTATCTCAGTGTGCTGAAAGGGTTCACTTAAAAGTAAATTTCCTACTTCTGAAAAGGAGATGTCTACAACTGTCCCTTTGCAGAATCACATCCATGGCTAACATCCCTTATGCTGTCAGGATTGCAATTCAATTGTATTTAGATGAATTCTATGCCAATTTACATTTGACTCAACAATATGATCCTATTAATCTGTGGCGTACTAGGTTGGCAGCCTCATTCTTTCCTCTATCACTTCTAGACAGCTGCATTATCTTGATTTATGGTTTCAGAATGACAGTGGCTCCACGGATTCTTACACTTTGTCTGACTGAATTGACTTTGCATCATCGTCAGATTGTGCACAACGCATCGCATCCAAAAGACTCAAATCAAATTTTCAGAAGATGCTTAGGATCTGGATCTTAGTTTTATGGCTCTGAAGTGAGAACAAGACGCCACCTGTAACTTCCTTCACATTCGCGTTATCCAGTCACCCTGTTACTTTATCTCTGTTTTCAAAACATTAAAAGACATAGCTGGTGAAGAAATGAAACACGCAGAATCTTTACACTGAGAAGTAGTACTCTGAGAAATCTTATTTGTCTTCATGGCGTATTTCTAGACAAGATAAAGGGATTGTCATGGAAAGTAGTTTGTTCATACTCAACAGCAGTACTGATCAAGTTTCACAGTAAGCCATGAATGTGGTGTATACAACTACTCACCAAGAATAGTCATTTTCTTTCTTTGAATTTTAGTAGGAGGTTGCTCAGGCAGTTAAAAACAATAAGACATTGAAATGTGTGTGTGTGACTCAAGGCGTATCTCCTTTCAATAAAAGTGTATTTTGCCAGTAGCTAGACTTATTGTGGTTGCTTTGTAGACTTGAAACAGAAAACAAATATAATCAGAATAATAGCATTTACTATGTGATGTGTATTATCCTTCTGATATGATTCCCCTCATATTTTGGCCAGAAGGCTCATACTAGCAAGTCACTATATATCAAACCTTCATGTCAACCATGCAAAGCAGTGATTTCTCTATGTCATTCTGCTATGCTCTTAAACCAGGTATTTACTGCTGACAGGAGGGCAACCTCACGTAATACGCTCACCTGGGACCAGAAAAAAAAAAAGAAATTACTTTCTTTATGTCTTTACATAATTATAATTTGCATCAATTGCGTTTAGGTTGAGTACAGGTCTAAAATAGCATGGTAAGTTTTCTAGCAATGAACATATGGATGGTCTATGGAAAAAAAGCTTATGTTATGCTGGTTCCTTGAATAAGAATACTCAAGATAGTCCATGGAATAGACTCATAACTCAGCCATAACCTGCATATAGCGTGAGTAAATAAACCATTTTCATTCTGTTGTACTCTTTTGAGATTTTTGCAGCCACTTGTTACTTTATTGGCTATGACTAATATGATTTAGTAAATTTATGATAAATTTAATGAGTTGGACTCCAAAAGCTTGCATTTCGTGTGAACTAACAACATCTCTCCAGATCTTTTAATACTTTAATTACCTTTCTTAGTTTTGGTGATAGTAAACTCTCTATTATACTACTATCACATTTCACCAAAAAATATAGCAGCTTAAAAACAAGCACAGAGCTAGAGAGGTGGCTTGGCAGTTTTGTGCGCTTGTTGGTCCTTCCAGAATATCAGAGTTCAATGTCAGATGGTTTCCAACTTCATAACGCCAACTCAAGGCATTCCAGTGCTTTCTTCTGGCCTCCATTAGTACTTTCAAAGAACTGCATACACACACACACACACACACACATGTTTATAAATGTATACATACATTAAAAGTAAAAATTAATAATAATCACATATATGCAAATCAGAAATACAATTGAGATTTCACTGAATGATAATACATGAATCAATATGTTGCACTCATTTTGGGGAAAAATTCATTTTCATTTTCCAGATTCTACCCTTGACTTTTTGTTTTTCTTCCTGTATCTTCAAAGACAGACACATCAAACTGGGAACTTTATGTTGTTATATGACTGTTTCTTCATTCCAATTTTAGGAACTTCTGCAACTATGTTTTTCTCTCAGAGATAACTCAGGACAATGCCCAAACTAGTGTTGTCGACATATCACATCTGTAAAATTGCTATAGCTAGGAATGCAGCCCATTCATGAGTCTTGGGAATTATGATGTAAAATTTCAAGGGTACCATTTTGTCTACTATAATATTACTGTTCCAGATTTTTGTTGTCCATTAAGACAATGAGTCATTTTCAACACATCCAAAAATTATCAAGAGAATAATAAGAAGCCAACAAACAAACAACAAATAAATTATGTGAATGGGGTTTGAAGAAGAGAGGCAGACTTGTTTTTAAAAATATATATAATTCTGGGGTTTAGGGAAATGGCCCAGTTGTTAAGAACACTGGATGCTCTTCTGGAGAACTTGAGCTTGGCTCCAGAGAGCTACATGGTAGCTAACAACCTTCTTTAACTCCAGTCCTCAAAGATCCTACATCTTTCTGCTTCCACAGACACTGTATGCATATGGTGACCAGACACATATGCATGTGAGTATTGTATAAATGAATAAATGGATTACTTAATTTTAAAAAATCTACAAGTTTGATGGACTTATGAGAAACTTGTGAAGACTTCAAATATTGTAGACATAGCCAAATGACCTTGAGTTATCCCTAATATAGCCACACAGTGACAATATCTGTGTCTGACCTGTTGTATTTGTGACTATCAGATAGGGTATTTAAATTATTAGAGCCCTACCTTAAAGTAACAAAAACACTAAGAATGTCACCAGATAGAATCTGAAATCTTCGGCAGTAATTTGCACACTTGCTGTCACCTGTCCACCAGTTGTTTCCATCAGTGAATTGAGAAACTGCTTTGCTTTATAATTTCCTTTGGACTATTAGTATAAAAGTTTCAATAAACAATTTCCATACTGGAACACCTTGTTTGCGTCATCCTGAATCTGAGTTTGAATTCCACGGTATTCATATCTGGCTCACATTTGAATCCCTGATTTCCTTTGTGTTGAACCCTATGGATTTTGTTCTTGATAATAATAGCTACCCCTTGTGGAATGAACCTGAAGCTTCCATAGTCAATGTCTTTGATATCAGCATCCTTCCAGCTAACATGGGGAAAAGACTGACAGACTTATACATGTGTAGAGTGTGATTAATGTAGAATGTTCCAGAAAGGCCAAAGCTATTAATAATGTTGGCATTATGCAGTAATAAACAAGCCTATTTATGGCAACACAGCTTTATTCACTTTAGACTGATATAGAGGCTCCTGATGCCAAAAGAAATGGCTTGAGAATCTCATTGAAATTAGAAAGATTAAATACTAATTACTGGAAGGAAATTGGAGAGCTCATCCTAATCCTTGCCTAACTATGGCTGTGTTTTCCCTTTAGTGCAAATCCATATATGCATTGTTATGCAGAGGTATGCCTTCCTAGTCCAGAAGAACTTTGAAATGGCTTGCAATAAAAGATAGCCTTTGGTTTAATTCCCTTTTTGAAAACTAAAAAATATAATTCTATTAGCTTCCCACATACTAAGTCCTAAATAAATTATAATTACTGTTACTCTTTGATTCTCTCCTTTGATATTATTAAACTAATTAAGATACACAATTGCATCTTAAAATTATAATCAACTAAATCCATTTCCTTGTCTCTATAAAGGTCCTATTATTTATGAGCTAAGAGAGAGAGAGAGAGAGAGAGAGAGAGAGAGAGAGAGAGAGAGAGAGAGAGAGACACAGAGAGAGAGAGAGAGAGAGAGAGAGAGAGAGAGAGAGAGAGACAGACAGACAGACAGACAGACAGACAGAGACAGAGAGAGACAGACACAGAGACACAGAGACAGAGACAGAAACAGAGACATAGAGACTTTTGCCCACTTAGGATTAATGACAATAGTGTCTCAGTTGGCTACAAATGACTAGATAAAATCAGCAAAACCTTATGCAAATGCTTTAGACATCAGAATACATGAAGTGCAGAACTGCACACAGAAAGCCAACAATGAAGTGAGTGCTAGAATTTTTCCAGTTTACTCCCAAGGTTCAATCCCAAGATGTAATTCTGCTAGAAAACCACAGTAGTCTTGTGAGCTTGCCATCTTCCAGTAGCAAAAAGCAGAGTTTACTGAAAGAGAAACAGAACAGCAGCATGAGGACTAGAGAAGAGAAGAGAGAGAAGTGGAAAAAAGAGGAGCCTCAATATTTTAGATGCTTGTAAAACAGCATTCTTCCTAGTGCTGAGACCCTTTAATTCAGTCCTTCATGTTGTTGTGACCTCAACCATAAAATTATTTTCATTGCTATTTCATAACTGTAATTTTGCTACTGTTATGAACCATAATGTAAATTTTTTTCACAGACAGATGTTGGCCAAAAGGGTCATGACCCAAAGGTTGAGAACCACTGTTAAAAGAGTAACTGAACTCTTAAGGGACAAAAGATTCAAATATTCAAATATCTAAAGGCAAAAGAACCAATCTATGAAGCATAAACTGGCAGCAGCACGATTGGTGAGAGACTGGCCAAGGGGGGATCTGTAAAGTGACCTCAGAATGATAGGCTTTGTCTACCCAACCTACACTACTGACGCTGACAGTGACCTAGAAAACAGTTCTATGGGAGCAAGTGGGTTCTTAAGTTGCACTAACAACATAGCATTTCAAAATGTTTAAAGTTCTTTGTAAAATATAAAAACTGCAAAACTCAATAATCTAAAACCTCCAGTATAAGACCTTTAACTATAGGGGTTTAAAGAGAGCTGCAAAGGAAAAATTGTCATGGAGGCAGGAATAGCATGCAGTATGTTTTTGGCTTTTAGTATGCCAAAAGTAAGAGAGACAGTCGGGGTATGAGAAGTCATATGTGTCCTTGAATTTTCATTCACCTTACAGCTGGTTGTGCCCATGACCTCCTAGAGCAATGAGCACATTTTCAAATCTCTCTTGGCTGTGCCCTTGGCTTAGTGTACTTCATAAGTAATAAGCTAACTTTGAATAGTTTGTATGAATTGGGCTCAATTTTGTGTACATGTATATTTGTGTGTGTGTATTTGCAAGAGACAGCCTATTAGCTCACTGCTTAAAAATTGCTGTTCTCTACTGATGTCCAACTACCATTTGGGAAGCTGCTAACCTGCACTTCTGCTTCACTCAGATAATTAAGTTTTATTCTTTCTCAAGTCTCTGATGGAGTTGAATACCAGGTAGTTTAGTTTTACAATTAAGCTTAGTTGTTAAGGGGCTAAGATGATTTTAGGTCCAGATAGATGTTTTAAGTTGATAGAGATGAGATATGATAGATATTGATATACATTCAGAATTTTAGATTTATCAAGATAGGAAAGATGTTTTCTCCAAGGTTGCCAAATACAAAGAGCCAAAACACTAGGTATGTAACATTTACATAATTCCTGGTTGTTTTGTGGTTCTTCTTGCTGTATGTAGTTTATTTTATTTATGTGTAATAATTTAAAGTATATATATAAAAATAAATATAATTAATCATCAATTTTTGTACATCATTATTAATCTGTTTTTCTTTTACATATTTCAAATTTCTAACTGTTCTTCACCATATAATCTTTTTTTAAATTACTTGGCTTAAAAATGTATAAATAAATGTATATGTATGAGGTGTGTGTGTGTGTGTGTGTGTGTGTGTGTGTGTGTGTGTGTGTGTGTATGTGTGTGTGTGTGTGTTTGATTGCTTGTTTGTTTGCTTGTTTCCAGGCAGGGTTCCTCTGTGTGTAGCCCTGGCTGTCCAAGAACTTGCTTTGTAGACCAGGTTAGCCTCAAATTCACAGAGATCCACCTGTTTCTTCCTCCAGAGTGCAGGATTAAAATATATATATATATATATATATATATATATATATATATATATATATATATATGTTTAACTTAGGAAGTAGAGAATGAATTCAATAATTTTGTTAAAAATACAGTTGTAGATTTCTCAGACAACATTAATTTGTGAGGCAATATTGCCAATATAATTTTCCTACTTATTGATAATACTAGGTGTTGTACTTCCCTTTCTATTACTGGGCGCTATTCAGTGACTTTAATTTTGCTTAACATTTGTTTGTGCTTTACATACTTTGTATTGGTACAATGTCATGAATGTGTTCCATTTTTACTGCTTCTTGTGTCAATTATTTAAGCTAAATTATTGAAGTTATTTTTTTTATCAGTAACTTGAATTAAAATATGCTCTGTTAGTGCCTACATGCCATTTAAATAGTAAAGTTTTCAATTTATAAACCTAATAAATTCAGAAGAGGATCAACATTTAACAGTGAATATGAGGGTGGATTAAGTATATGAGTTTATAATTATATGTAACAGAACCTTACTTTACAGTGCTTATTTAAGTCATACTATTTCTTCTGCTTTAATTTCATAAACAGAAAAAGAATTAAGGGTTAAATAACTGTTTACTGTTGTTTTGCAACTCAGAGAATTGTATTAATTGTTGTACATTAATATTATTATCTCATATTCTGGAGTTGATTATATTAAATAAGATAATAAATTGGTTACATAATTCTTCTCCATGACATCATACAGAATCATTTGGTTTAGATGGTGATTTTTCTCCAGCATATCATTTTGGAATTTGTGTCAATATGAGATGGTTGTAATTATGTATAATCATATATCTGTTCTATCAATCTACATATCTGTTTTGTGCCATTTTTATTACTATGCTTCTGTAATACAGATTTAAGTCTAGTATGATAATCCTTCTGGCATTGATCTTTTCTTCAGGATTGTCTAGAATATCCCATTTCTTTTGTGGTTCCATATAAAGCCTATGGACCACAATGATAACAAGATATCCCCGAAAGTGCAACAATGGCACTTGTATCTCAGATTTAAACAATAGCCACATAATTGTACTTAAGGCCCACTAATTTGGACAAATTTTGGCCTGGTACTATTTTCAGTATTTACAATTGTTTGGTCAAACAGTTCTTAATTACACTCTAACTTAGGTTACAAAAAGTGACAAATTTGAATATAATATTAACAATATTTCTAAAAATAAAAGACCATGTAAACTATTGTGTGGCCATTGTACAATTAGTTTGCTGCTCCAAGGACATGGTATAGATGTAATATAATGTGGATGGATGGATGCATGCATGCACCTATGCAGACATCTATAGAACTTCTTACCCACATCGTGCTTATCCATTTACATATGTGTGATTAGAGATGACTCTTGTGGTTAACAAGCTATTATGTGTGTTATTCTCTAGAGAAAACTATCCACATCTTGTCTATGCAACAATATTTTTGAGATTTCCTGACTGGTTTCTGCTTTATATGATTTCATCAAAATGTCTGTTCCAAATTTTCTTAGTTCTTTCTACTGGTACCCTCTTATTTCAGGTATATAATTGTAACTATACCACATCTGAATTAGCTTGCTACCCTCTCAGATTCTTTATAATGTTTTTATGTCCTCTCTGTCTCTGTCTCTGTCTCTGTCTCTGTCTCTCTGTCTCTGTCTCTCTCTCTCTCTCTCTCTCTCTCTCTCTCTCTCTCTCTCTCTCTCTCCTGAAATACACTGATTTTCATAGATACTGAACATCTGACAATTTTAATAAAAATCTCAACCTGAAAAGGAAAATTAATCTGTGTCTCTAACAAGCAAACCTTTCTATGGGTGAGACTTTAGCTTTCAAGTTGGAACCAGATCTCAGATGCTGTGCAGGAGAAGTACGAGGCAAAGTCTGACATTTCCAATGTCTTCTCACTCAGCAGCTGGTAAAAGCAACCCAACTTAGCAGAAGGGTGAAATTAAACCATATGCTGGAAACTAGTCTGAAGCATGTACTCAGTAATTACATAACTATAAATCACAAGTAAAATTCTCAGAAACTATTTAATATTTGTTAACTTAAAAATCCTTCTATTAACTTATCACATACCATGGTATTTTTAAAAAAGTAGTTCAACTATTACTCCTTTATACAGGTTAATTTTTGTTGAGAACAATATTTTGAACCACATGATGCCGGCTTTTACTGCTTTGGTTCTTAAAAGTAATATGGAAATTCTAACATTTGCTCTCACATCTGTGCGCACCTGTCTCCAGAGGACATTGTACTCCATGAAGACAGCTGCCTTCCTCTCACATCTGTGTCCACTGTCTTCAGGGGACAGTGGCCTCCGTGAAGCCAGAAGCTTCCGTAACTCACAGAAATGCTTCTCATTAATAAGCCCTGCCCACAAGACATCTGGAGGAAAAAAAATGCTGGAAACAGAATGTTCAGTGTCACTTTGGAATAGCACAGAAAACAGAGAAAAGGTTATATAAGAGAGCATTTATTAGAGAAAATCAAACCCTTGTAATCAAAATTTATATATTTACTTTTGTTATTAGTTATAGTAAGAAAATATCAAAACCATTTGTCTGCATACGGAAGCACTCACACAAGTGAATGCACACCAAATTCCGTGGTGGCACTGCCATGGCCACTTCTGTCTTAGTTAGGGCTCTTTAACTGTGAA
Source organism: Acomys minous (assembly GCF_964271855.1). Classification (NCBI taxonomy): domain Eukaryota; kingdom Metazoa; phylum Chordata; class Mammalia; order Rodentia; family Muridae; genus Acomys; species Acomys minous. The sequence continues at coordinate 45,977,607 of NC_140497.1, read as the reverse complement.
AGGACACTGTGACGATGACAACTCCTATAAGAAAAACATTTAATTGGGACTCGTTTACAGTTTCAGAGGCTTAGTTCATTATTATCATGGCGAGAAGCATGGTGTCATGCAGGCAGACATGGTACTGCAGAAGGAACTGGGAGCCTGTGTATCACACTAGATATAGCATAAACATATGATATTTCAAAGACACTTCCTCCAGCAAGGCCACACCTATTCCATCAGGGCCACACCTCCTATTAATGGCACTCCCTTGGGTGATCCATTAAAATATATGAGGCTATGGGGACCATTCCTATGCGGACTACCTCAGCATCATAAGCAGACTTTCAAGAAGCTCTGAAGATCATTACTAGGTCATGTCATTTGGGGTAAGAAGATTGTGAAGGAAGGAATAGTTGTTTAATCTATTGCTACGTGCCTTAATAAAATGAGCTTTTCTTGTTAGATATCATCCTGCTTTGAAAATAATGATAATGTATCAAACAAAAATATATAGACTATAACCATTCTTACTGGCAGAAAGCATGAGGTCTAGTGTAGATAGTTGACTGCCACTTGTGTTAAGAAGCACCAGTTTTGTAAATGCACCACCATTCACCAAGAGTATCCGAGCTTATGTACAAGGATCCCAGTTCATCATGGTTTACATTTTGAGTCTTAATACAGACACAAATGCTTTGGTGCCCATACTTAAAAGCATATCATAACATCTTCTTCTGAGACCTACCTGTAACTCAGTTTTCGGTTCTGTGCCCTTTGTTGCAATGGTTCATTGTATATGTGACCTTGCCTAAGATCTACTGCTAATGTATTCTGCACACATTCTAGTCTTGGATATTTCAGGAAGTTTGTTTTGATGATTTGAACATTTTCAGTAGTGGGCTTTGAGTAAGATATTATAGTCAGGATGCAGTGAGTTGTAATGAGTAAGATCAAGAAAACAAGGCAAAAGAAAATAAAACAGCTGTGACAATAAAAATAGAAAAATGTATCTCCCCCAGAAAGAAGGAATTCTGCTGAATTATGTTTTTTTGGATTTGGCTTGCAAGTTCTACTTTTACACCACTCTTCATTTTCTCTCCAGTCCATGGACATATCCTGAAAGTGAGCAGAATGCCTACATCCAAAATCAGTTCCGTAAAACATCCTCTTTCTTTGCCTCTCTCTGTTTTTCTCTTTAATATATACCTATCATCTATCAACTATCTCTCATATCATATCTGTTTGACTATCTATTATCTATCTATCTATCTATCTATCTATCTATGTATTTATCTATCTATCATATGTCTATCTATCTATCTATCATCTATCTGTCTGTCTATCTATCTATCTATCTATCTATCATCTATTTGTCTATCACATATATATATATATATATATATATATATATATATATATTTGCATTGATTTCATTTTTCCCTGGAGACCCCTATCACATACCATGAGACAGTAACTCAGGTAAATTTGTGATTCTAAACACTGCCTTTTTCTGAAAGACAAAATCCTCAGTCCCTCCATATGTATTTCTCCTTGGCTTGTAGAGAAACCCCTGAGTGAGGCCATGATGCTGCAGCTCTACCCTGCTGGTGGGGTCATCTTAGTAGGCAGAGCTTTATGAACACATATCTTTGGTTGCATGTACTGCCCATATCTTCTCTCTGTTTTCATTCACCATGTGAAACCTAAAAATAAGCCAAAGTTATTAGATTTGAAACAGTCCAATTTATATCAATTGTATTACATTTAGCAGTTTTTCGTATTGGCAAAACCTTAGTGAAACAAGTCTTGAGTAAGTCTCTAAAAATGACAGAAGTGGGCAATTATTTCTAAAAATAATTTCATTGCACTAATAATCAACTAAAATGATTATACATAAAGAGCTGCTTGTACTAGCAATCTGCTATTGGAAGTGTGTGGTCTTCACGCCTGGGTACTTTTCCCTCATCTTCACCATTGGCACAGACTACAGAAAAACCTGCCATATTTCTGGTCAGCTGGAATAGAATCCATTTCTTGTGGCTGGTAGAGCAGCATAAGTTTATTTTTGAAATGTAAATGTAACCACATTGAATTAATAATGTTCTCTGTATTTCTCTTGACTGCTCAGTAACACAAGCATTTTGGAAACCACAGATAGCCTAGAGAAACTTGGTAATACAAATAACTTTACAAACTTGTAGAGAATCAAAGTATGGACATCTTATTGACATTAAATATCTTAACATTACTACTACCTAGTTACCAAATCATATGGCAGATATCTGGAACCACAATTTTGTTTTAAAAAAAGCAAACCCTGATTTCTCCCAAGCAATGAGTGTTTCACACTGTAGGGAAATAGATGTTACACTAGAAAATTAGTTGATAAGATTGTCAACTACAAGACAAAAATCAACTGATTTATGCTATGTTCTGTCTATGTTCCTCCAAATTTCATATGTTATATGTAATAAAATAAGATGTAAATTCTATAAGGGTTAAGTCATAGATCGAAACTATCATAAAAGTATAATGACCTCATGAAAAAATTAAAAGGTATCATTTAATTCATATTTGCCTATATGTTTCATCTAGAACCATAGTGCCCTATAACAACTACTGAATTAACATGTGCTTTTATCTAGAACTCTTCAAATTCTAGAAGAATAAATATTTGATTTCCATTGGTTGTGTATTATTATATTTGATTAGAACAAGAAAAAGGCACTAGAAAATGTGTTTTTAATTTTGAATTTATATATAATATAAAATACATATATGTATATAAATATGTATGTGTAGTTTAAAATTTTGGGATTACAATATAATCACCTCAGTCCACAAATTCTCTTTTCTCCGTACAAACTTTCTAATGTACAATACTTACTACTTACTCTTTTTTAAATACATTGTCTTTTTCTTTAATTTTTTTATTATATACATATATATTGCATACATATATACACACTTGTGTATGTGTATTGTTACATACATAAATAGAACCTGCTTAGTCATGAGTTACTTGAATGTACATGTTTTCAGGGCTGACCATTTGCTATTAGTTGGGGTAGAATAATTTAACTTAAAGAAACAAAACTGAATTATGAGCTGTTATGAAACAAAGATTTAGGAGAAGTTGTAAGTGGTTCAAAATCAAAAAGAAAAAATTCTATGTCTTAGAAGAAAAAGTTAGCCTTTATTTTTGACTTACAAAATTACCCCAGAATACTTGAGAAAGACAGATATTCATATTTTATCTATAAAGTCATAGGAACTTTCTTTGAGTTCCACATGGCAGTATATTCTAAGTTGATATATCAGCAAGGTAATAAATCTTAAGTTGGTATAAAATATTGATTGTATTGTTATTGGAAATGAACTTGAAATCTAAATTTTCTTGAAGAATTAAAGGAGAGTTTGAGGTTAGCCTGAATTATACAGTGATGCCCTTAAGGAATGGAGATGAAGCTACATAGTAGAGCAACTGCATACTATGCACACAAGATCCTAGGTTTAATCTACAAGAGAGAGAGAGATAGAGAGAGAGACAGAGAGAGAGACAGAGAGAGAGACAGAGAGAGAGAGAGAGAGAGAGAGAGAGAGAGAGAGACAGAGAGAGAGACAGAGAGAGACAGAGAGACAGAGACAGAGAGAGAGAGAGACAGAGAGACAGAGACAGAGACAGAGACAGAGATGGAGACAGAGAATATGGAAATTAATTATAAGGGATAATAATGAGGAAGGAAGTTTAATTGGAGAGGGAAATGGGAAGGTATGGAAGAGGGAGGAAGATGGTTAACTAAACTTATAAACCTGAAGCATTTGAAAAGGTTATGTGACCTACAAGAAGAACATCATGATGGGTGGATTGGGGACCAATGGGGTCTGCACAAAATATTGCATGAACCAAGTACAATACAAGTAGTGAACATTGAACCCCTACTCTGATCTAGCCAATGGACAGGACATTCTCCACAGTTATGTGGAGAGCGGGGACTGACTTTTACATCAACTCTGGTGCCCCATATTTGACCACCTCCTCTGGGTGGGGAGGCCTGATGACATTCAAAGAAAGAATAAGTAGGCTACCAAGATGAGACTTGATAGCCTACGGTCATATAGTGGGGGAGGTGGTCCCCCTCAGTCATAGATGTAGGAGAGGGGCATAAGGTGAAAGAGGGAGGGAAGGAGGAATGGGAAGATACAAATGAGGGGATAACAACTGAGTTGTAATTTGAACACATTTATAAAATAAGAAAATAAAAATAAAATAAATAAAAAATTAAAAGGATATGTGCAAACATATGTGATAGCATGTGTATACACACATTTGTTTATGAATTTTATATATGAATTTTTATATATTCATGAGTTTAGTAACAGTTGTTCCACAGAGTGTCACCTCACAAAAGCCATAGGTTGCCAAATGAAAGGAGCAGTGCCTGAATTTTTGGGAGGATTATTTCTCCTGAAGTCAAGGGTGTTTTGGTTCTCTAACAGAACTTCACGGTAAAGTCCCTGTTAATGACACCATATTCTTTGGAAAACCAACCTGATTTTGGCCAAGACGCCTCTTTGCTTGACAGCTTACAGAGTATCAGAAAGTCCTATCTAGGCTACTGAGAGAGGAAAATCATTGAGATTCTTAGGAATCTGTGAACACTTTGAGCTAGCATAATAACTAACATAGCATGACAAAGCTACTACTACCATTTTTCTAAGTGGACCTGGTATTAAACTTCCATCTAAATATGCCTATACCATAGGTTAGTTTAGCTCCCAGTCCCTATCAGAAAAGCTTATTTTATGGGAAATGAATAAGATAGATAATGAAAATGATCACAATACAGAAAATATGTATCTGTCAAGTGTTCAGCCATAAATGGGCAATACATAGCACATACCTTCCATCCAAGATCCATGAAACAGCAAGGAAGATTATAATAACCACATTTTGTGGTAGAACAGGGAAAATGTTGTTTTGGGGTATGATAGAATTACTCCCCTATCATGAATTCACACCAACTATGAAAATCCTTCCAAAATATCTTCATACTCAAGTCATTCTCCATTCCAGTATAAAGTGATGAGGGGCTCAACATTCCCATTTCTTGCTGTGGTGCTATTAGCAGCTGACGGTTGCTTGTAAAAACACAGTCTACAGGAATGTTGTTACTGGTTGATTGATCAGACTCCCGTGAGTTGTCCCATAACCTTGTTTATATAGGCAGCACAAATAAGATTTAATGTATCATAAAAAAACAAAATGAAAAAGAATAGGACACAAGATTAGGAGGAGTTTGGATCTGGGAAAAGATAGGGGGATAATGGAAAATTCAACATTATTAAATACACTGTATGAGTGTGTGGGAATCTAAAGAATTAATAAATTAGGTACTAAGGTAAAATTAATTGTGACTACTAATGAAAGAATGAGTAACTATAACTCATATATATTGGAAATTATTATATGATAACCATTTGAAAAGAAGACTTTTTTAACTTTGTTTTTAGGTCATAGTTTCTTAGAATAATCATTATACCTAGACAAGTTAAATAACTCATAAAAATAAACCAGTATATTAAAGAATTTAAAAAACCAGAATATAACTAAAACATAGAGACCTATTTTTTAAATATTAGTTTAATATATTTATTCAGATTACATCTCAATTGTTATCCCATCACTTGTATCCTCCCATTCCTCCCTCCCTCCCACTTTTACCCTATTCCCCTCCCCTAGTTCTATGACTTAGGGGGACCTCCTCCCACACTATATGGTCATAGGCTATCAAGTCTCATCTTGGTAGCCTGCTTATTCTTTCTCTGAATGGCACCAGGCCTGCCCACTAAGGGGAAGTGGTCAAATATGGGGCACTAGAGCTCATGTCCAAGTCAGTCTATGCTCTCCAAACAACTGTGGAGAATGTCCTGTCCATTGGCTAGATCTGAGTAGGGGTTTCATGTTTACTGCATGAATTGTCCTTACTTGGTTCAGTAGTTTGAGCAGACCCCTCTGGGCCCAGATACAACCCTCATGATGTTCTTCTTTATGTTTCTATGGACCCTCTAGATCTTTCTATTTGCCAATTCTCCTATATTTCTCTCACCTACAGTCCCAATAGGATGTCCTCAGATCTATCCCAATCTCCTGGTAAGTGTAGACTTTCATGGGACATGCCTCTTGGGCTAGTGTCCAATTATAAGTGAGTATATACCATTCTGCTTCTGTGTTAACTCACTCAGTATAATCATTTCTAGTTCCATCCATTTGCCCACAAATTTCAGGATTTCCTTGTTTTTAATAGTTGGGAAGTATTCCATAGTGTAAATGCACCAGACTTTCTTTATCCATTCTTCAACTGAGAGGCATTTAGGCTGTTTCCAGGTCCTGGCTATTATGAATAAGGCTGCTATGAACATCGTTGAGCATATGTCCCTGCTGTATGGTGGAGCATATTCTGGGTATATTCCAAGGAGTGGAATAGCTGGACTTGAGGAAGACCTATTCCCAGTTTTCTGAGAAAGCACCAGATAGATTTCCAAAGTGGTTATACAAGTTTGCATTCCCACCAGCAATGAAAGAGTGTTCCCTTTTCTCCACATCCTCACCAGCATGTGGTGTCGCTTGAGTTTTTAATCTTAGCCTTTCTGATGGGTGTAAGATGGAATCTCAGAGTCATTTTCATTTGCATTTCTCTGATGAGTAAAGACATTGAGCAATTCTTTAAAAGTTTCTTAGCCATTTGATATACCTCTGTTGAGAATTCTCTGTTAAGTTCTGAGCCCTATTTCTTAATTGGGTTATTTGGTTTGGTGGGGTTTAAATTCTTGAGTTTTTTAAAATATATTTTGGATATTAGACCTTTGTTAGACATAGCATTGGTGAAGAACTTTTCCCACTCTGTAGGCTGTTGCCTTGTTCTGTTGACAGTGTCTCTTGCGTTACAGAAGCTTCTCAACCTCATGAGGTCCCATTAGTTAATTGTTGACCTTAAGGCCTGGGCTGTTGGTGTTCTGTTCAGGAAGTCATCTCCTGTGCCCAGGTGTTCCAGGCTCTTTCCCACTTTTTCTTCTGACTGATTTCATGTCTCTGGGTTTATGTTGAGACTTTAATTCACTTGTACTTGTTTTCTGCATGGTGACAAATATGAGTCTAATTGAATTTTTCTACATGTATATATTCCAGTTAGACCAGTACCATTTGTTGAAGATACTATCCTTTTTACATTGAATAGATTTGGCTTCTTTGTCAAAAATCAAGTGACCGTATGTGTGTAGATTCATTTCTGGGTCTTTGATTCTATTCCATTGATTAATCAGCCCACTGCTGTGCTATTGCCATGCTGTTTTAATTGCTGTTGCTCTATAGTATAGCTTGAGATCAGGTATGGAGATTCCTCCAGAAGATTTTTTATTGTATAGGATTGTTTAAGCTATTCAGGGTTTTGTTTCCATAAGAAGTTAAGAATTGATCTTTCAATGTCTTTAAAAATCTGTTTAGGTATTTTGATAGGTATTACATTGAATATGTAAATTGCTTTTGCTAAGATGGCCATTTTTACTACCCAATCCACAAACAAGGGAGATCTTTCCACCTTCTGATGTCATCTTCAATTGCTTTTGTCAGAGTTTTGAAGGTTTTTTCAAACAAGTCCTCCACTTGCTTGGTTAGAGTTACCTCTAGATATTTTATATTGCTTGTGGCTATCGTGAAGGGTGTACTTTTCCTAATTTCTTCCTCTGCATGATTTTCATTTGTATATAGGAAGGCTACTGATTTTTTTTTTACTTAATTTTGTATCCAACCATTTTGCTGAAGATGTTTATCAGCTGTAGGAGTTCTCTCTGGTGGAATTTTGGGGGTCATTTATATACACTATCATATCATCTGCAAATAGGGATAAGTTGACTTCCTCCTTTCCTATTTGGATCCCATTGATCTTCTTTTGTTGTCTTATTGCCCTGGCTAGAACTTCAAGTACTATATTGAAAAGATATGGAGAAAGTGGACATCCTTGCTTGGTCCCCGATTTTAGAGTAATATCCTTGAGTATCTCTCAATTTAATTTGATGTTGGCTATTGGTTTGGTGCATATAGCCTTTATTATGTTTAGGTATGTTCCTTGTATGCCTGATCTCTTCGAAATTTTAAACATGAATCATTGTTAGATTTTGTCAAATGCTTTTTCTGCATCTAAGGAGATGATCATGTGGGTTTTTCCTTTCAGTTTGTTTATATGGTGGATTACATTGATTGATTTCCATATATTAAACCATCCCTGCATGCCTGGAATGAAGCCGACCTTGTCATGGTGAATAACATCTTTGATATGTTCTTGTATTTGGTTTGTGAATATTTTATTGAGTATTTTTGCAGCAATGTTCATTAGAGAAATTGGTCTAAAATTCTCTTGTTGTGTCTTTGTGAGGTTTAGGTATCAATGTGACTGTGGCCTCATAGAATAAATTTGGAAATGTTCCATCCATTTCTATCTTTTGGAGTAGCTTGAAGAGTATCATCATTACCTCTTCTTTGAAGGCCTGCTAGAATTCTATGCTGAAATCATCTGGCCCTGGGCTTTCTTTGGTTGGAGACTATTAACGACTGCTTCTATTTCTGTAGGAGAAATAGGACTATTTAATTTACTTATCTGATCTTGCTTCAATTTTGGCAAGTGAGATCAATCAAGAAAATTTTCCATTTCCCTTAGATTTTCAAATTTTGTGGCCTATATGTCTTTCATGTAGGATCTTATGCTTCTTTGTATTTCTTCAGTGTCTGTTGTTATGTTTCCCTTTTCATTTCTGATTTTGTTAATTTGGGTAGTGCCTCTCTGCCTCTTAATTATTTAGTCTAAAGGTTTGTCTATCTTCTTTATTTTCTCATAGAACCAGCTCCTAGTTTTGTTTATTCTGTGAATTGTTCTTTTTTTTTCTAATTTATTGATTTCAGCCCTGAGTTTGATTATTTCCAGATGTCTATTCTTCTTGGGTGTTTCTGCCTCTTTTTTTTTTACTAGGGCTTCCAGATCTGTATAAGCATTAAGTTGCTTATACAGAATTTTTACAATTCTTTATAAAGGCACTTAGTGCTATGAATTTTTCTCTTAGCACACTTTCAATGTGTTCCACAAATTTTGGTATTTTGTTCTTTAATTTTGTTGAATTGAAGGAAGTCCTCAATTTCTTTCTTTCTTTCTTCCCTGACACAGGTGTCATTAAGTAAAGAGTTGTTTAGTTTCCATGTGTGTGTAGGCTTTTTGATATTTCTCTTGTTGTTGAAGTTAGCTTTGGACCATGGTGATCTGATAGGGTACAAAGTATTATTTGAATCTCCTTGAATTTGTTGAGGATTGATTTGTGACCTACTATATGTTGAATTTTGGAGAATGTTCCATGGGGTGCTGAGAATAAGGTATCATGCTTTATGTTTGGGTGAAACATTCTGTAGATATCTTTTAGATCCATTAGATTCATGATGTTGGTAAGTGTCCTTATTTCTCGGTTTATTTTCTCTTTTGCTGACCTATCTCTTGGTGAAAGTGGGGGGTTAAAGTCTCCCACTGTTAATGTGTGGGGATCAATGTGTGGTTTATGCTTCATTAATAGTTCTTTTACAGAAGTGGGTGCCCTTGTAGTGGAGTGTAGATGTTTAGAATTGTGATATCCCCTTGGTTGACTTTTTCTTTGATGAGTATGAAGTGACCATCTTCATCTCTTTTGATTAATTTTGGTTGGAAGTCTATTTAAATGGCTACACCAGCTTGCCTCTTGTGTCCATTTGCTTGGAATATTTTTTCTGGCCTTTTACCCTGAAGTAATGTCTGTCCTTGGGGCTGAGATGTGTTTCTTGGATGCAGAAGAATGTTAGGTCTTGTTTATGCATCCATTCAGTTAGTTTGTGCCTTTTTATTGGAGAATTAAGACCACTGATGTTGAGGGATATTAATGACCAGTGACGGTTAAGTCCCTTGTTTTTGATGTTGGTCGCAGTAGAATATTTGTGTGGTTATATTTTTGTGATGTGTAGTTATCTATTATTTATGTAATTTTGGTTGTAGGTTGTCATTTGGGTTTGGAGGTTTTCTTCTAGCAACTTCTGTAAGGTAGGGTTTGTAGATAGGAAATGTTTGAATTTGTTTTTGACATGAAATATCTTGTTTTCTCCATCAATGGTTATTGATAGTTTTGTTGTATATATCAGTCTGGCCTGACATCTGTGATCTCTTAGGGTATGCAGGACCTCTGTCCATAGACTTCTGGATTTCATTGTCTCTGCTGAGAAGTCTGGTCTAATTCTTATAGGTTTGCCATTATATGTTACTTGGCCTTTTTCTCTTGATGCCCTTAATATTTTTTCTTCTATATGTTTTTTTGTTTTGATTATTAGGTGATGGGAAGATTTTCTTTTCTGGTTTATTCTATTTGGTGTTCTCTAGGCGTCTTGTATGTTTATATGCATCTCATTCTTTAAGTCAGGGAAATTTTTTCAATGATTTTGTTGAAAATATTTTCTGGGCCTTGGAGTCGGGCATGTTCTCTTTCCTCAATGCATATCATGCTCAGGTTTCATCTTTTCATGTTGTCCATGATTTCTTCAATATTTGTGTGAGGAATTTTTTTCAGATTTAGTGTTTTCTTTGATGGTGCTTCAACTTCTATGATTGTATCTTCTAGTTCCGAGATTCTTTCCTCCACTTCCTGGATTCTGTTAGAGAAGCTCACCTCTATGTTGCTTACTTTCTTCTCTAAGGTCTCTCATTACCGTTTTTCTCATTTCTGTGCAATTATCTTTGTTTTCATTTTCATCTTCAGATCTTGAACTGTTTTATTGATTTCCTTCATCTGGCTGTTTGTATTTTCCTCAATTTCTTGCATTGCCTGTCTATAGATCTCTTTTATGTCTTCAACCTGTTTGATTGCATCTTCTAGCATTTGTTTATGGGTTTTATCCATTTCTTCCATTATCATCATCATTACTAAGAATTTGAGATCATTTTCTTGTATTTCTATTGTTTTTGAGTTCTCAGGGTTGCTTTCTTTGGGATAGCTGGAATCTTGAGATTCTAAATTGTTTTGTTTTTTGTTATTTGCATTCTTATGTGCTCCTTTAGTCATCTTGCTGTCTTAGCTGTTGGGAGGTAGCTGGTTGTTGAGAGTGGATAGTTGGTGAGTGATTATAGGTTGTGTGTCCCTGCCTATTGGGATCAGGGAATTCTTCCCTGGAACAGGCAGGTGACCTGGTTTCTGCTTCAGGAGATTTTCTCTATACCATAGGCTCCGAACTGGGTCAGCAGAGGTAGGCTTCTAACGAGTCCAGTTCATGCTACTGAGGTGATTCATGCCCACTGGGCTGTGTCTGCTGTTCAGTTTTCTGTCCCAACCACTCAGGGCTTTCCAGCTTCTCCCTAGAGCATGGGAAACCCTTCCAGGCCATGGGGACTGGCCAGGCCAGGTTCTATCTGCCCAATTTTGCTGGCTCGGTCCATCACAGCTGGTAGCCTGGCTCCTGTCTGGTCCCATTCAGACCATACATTTGGTGGCTGGGCTACATGTTCACAGAAGCCTGGGCTTCCCTGCTGCCCCTAGGACACTCTGTAGATTCACCTGGAATGGGTGGGGAGGTCCAAGAACAGATTCACTGATTTCCCCAGGCCAGGAACTCAGGTGTTTCACCTTTCTACACACTGAGTTTGGGCTGAGTGGTGTCTCAGATCTCTAGAGACACATTTTTAAGCCAAATTTATAAGTTTTATTTTCAGTAGATTCAGGGAAAAATTACTAACCTTTGTGATATTATAAATAAGGATTTAGATTACATATGAGAAAATCAGAGACAAAATGAACCATAAGTAAATATTTGTTATAGTTAGTTGTTATAGTTCCGACTCTGCATGGAGTATGCTTTAATAATTATGTGGCATAAATATGAAACAAATGAAAAACAAGTTTGTATAATTGGAAGACTTTCTCAAAGGCAAGAAAATAAGTATAAATTTGAGATTGTAGCAATAACTATCTGATTTAGGATGAGTTTTGGAAATATGGATATGCATGGAGGTTTTCACAACATATTAAAGTTAAGTTTATATGTATAAATATATACATTGATGTAAGTACTACTATGCATGTTTATGCTTTCTTGAGTCCTTAGCTGAATATAGATTCAACGACACCTTGAAAGTCAGTAAAAATCTCTGAGGTAGGTCTATAAAAATGATGACCAAGTAAGCATATTAGAACTTTTAAAAGTCTTGATAGGTCAGGTAAGCCACAACATCAACCTGGGAGATTTGTGGTTTCATGAAGTAGGAAGTTATTATAAATGATGATGACTTGATTAAATGACAAAGCAGGGGATCAAAAGAAGTTTTTGCTAAAAAAGTATAAAAATAAAAATTTATATTAATAAAATAGTTATATGATACAGATAACAATCAATAAAAATATGTTCACTGCAGTAGTAGTCTATTATAAATATGGGGATTAGAAATTTTCCATAAGGCTAAAATTAAGTAATGCATATAAGAGGCAAAAATATAATGGGTATCAAAATGAGTTGGAAAATATATCTGAAGAAATAAAATACATGTTGCCAAGTGGTGGTGGCATATATCTTTAATTCCAGCACTCAGGAGGCATCATGTACTTTTTGCTAGAATGGAATTAGAAATATTGTTTTGTATGTACAGGTCTTTTGTATCTATGTCTGAATTGTGAAATTATTTTTTTTAATTTCTTTGAAGAATATTGTTCAAAATTTGATCGAGATTGCATCACATTTGTAGATTGCTTTTGGTAGGATGATCCTTTTATAATATTAATCCTACCAATACATGAACATGGGAACTCTTTCTATCATCTGGGGTTTGCTTCAACTTCTTTTCCTCAGTGTTTAGAAATGTTTACTGTACAAGTATTTTACTTCATAGATTCGTGTTATATTAGATTTTCAGGCTACTATTAATGGGTTCATTTCCTTTTTTTCACATATGTATGTCTCATTGTACCATGAAAAGGCTGATGGTTTTGGTGTGTTATTTTTGCATATTGCAATTTTGCTGAATGTTTTTATTTGCTGTCCAGGGTTTCTGGTAGATACTTTAGTATCTTTTATGCATACAGTCATATATGCAAATAAAGGTAATATGACTACTTTTCCTAGGAGTATACACTTTCTTGTTCATTCTTGTTTTATTGCTTTAACTAAAACTTCAAGCACTATATAGAGCAAGCATTAGAGAGTAGGTCACCTTTTCCATGTCCAGATTTAGTGGTAATGCTTTAAGTTTTCTTCCTTCATCATACAATTGGTTGTAATCTTATTTTATGTTGCCTTTATTATGTTGAAATATGTCCCCTGTGTCTCTATGTATTCTAAAGAAACCCATGCATTCTCAGGAATTTAAACATAGAACAGAAGTTGAATTTGTCAAAGACCTATTCTGCATTTAATGAGGTAGCCATGCAGTTTGTATCTTTGAGTCTATTTATATGATAAATTATGTCTATTGATATGTGCAGAACCATGTCTGCATCTGTAATATGAAAATGATCCGAACATGGTAGATAATAGTTTGATGTGCTCTTCAATTCAGTTTGGAAGAATTTTATTTAGAATATTACACCTGAATTACCAGAGAAATTGACCAGTTAATCTATTTGCCAAAGTGTCTTTGTCTGGTTTTGTTATCATGCTAAAAATAGTTTCATAAAAACTTCAGTGTTTTCTTTTCTTTTTTTATTTCTTTTATTTTTGATCTTTGTTTTTTGTTTTGTTTTTTAAGACAGGGTTTCTCTGTGTAGCCTTTGCTGTCCTGGACTCACTTTGTAGACCAGGCTGGCCTTGAACTCACAGCGATCTGCCTGCCTCTGCCTCCCAAGTACTTCACAGAAATTAGTGCTACCTATCCTACGTAGCATACCCCATCTCTACCATAGTCCCATAGCATGAGTACTATGTATAGTTCTCTGTATCTCCTCCAGGTACTACTACTCAAACTTACTGTCATCCAGATTTTCCCACCTAAGGACTGCATATAAAGACCTGTAAGACTTCAGAGGCACTGCAGAGAGAACTAAGTGTCCTGGTTGTCTTTCTGTTAACTTGTCTCAGGCTAGGGCTTCCTGTTTCTCATCCGCTGGAGCTGACGTATCAGCTGTGAATAACAAGAGAATAGAAACATGAAGTGAAATTTTTGTTCTGCTGGAACAATCAACACTGGTCATCCTGGATTAAGAAAAGACCAGCATCACTGAGAGAAATACCCTAGGAAGTGTTTCCTCATGGTCATCATACAGAAGATATGGTCCAGAAGGTACTAAAGCCATGTCTCATGCTTGCAGCCAAATTTCATAATGTGTATGAGGTTCTTAGCTAAAGAACACTAAGACAATGCTTACCCTTTAGATTACTGACAAAGAAGAATCAGAAGAATGGCACAGGAAAGGCAAGATAGGAGGGATATGGGGAGGAACCGTGAGAAGTAGAGGGAGAGGAAACCATTATATAAGAAAAATCTGTTTTCAATAAAAGCGAAATAAAGAACATTCTTCAATAAACTCATAGGAGAAAATTTGCCTTACCTAAAGAAAGAGATGTTCATCCAGGCACAAGAGGACTACAGAATACCAAATAAAAAAGACAAGAAATAAAACATAAAATAAAGACATTAAAACCTGTAAGAAAGACAGATGAAATCACTCATAAAATCAGGTCCATCAGAATCACACCAGATTTTTTGACCAAATTTCTTTAAAGCCAACAGAGAAGGGAAAAATGTATTCCAAAATCAGAAACAAATCCTTCCAAACCATCCTATTACACATAGCAAAATTATATATTATACTTGAAGAAAAATAGAATTTTCTACAATAAAACCAGATTAGAGGAGATTATAGACCAACAAACCAACTGTACAGAGCATACTGGAAGGAATCATTAGTCTGGAGACAAAGACAAACACAACCACCGTATCCCAGGGATATGATTTCAGCATCTCATGGGGATAGCAATTTCAGAGCAGTTTATCAAGAGTGATTTAGAACACAACTACATGAGGTAATGCACATAATCCAATAATAACTCTTTATATTTATATTTTCATTCTCCAATGAAGAGTCGCATCCTACTGGATTGGACTAGAAAATTAGAGTCAATGTTTACTGCCTCCAAAAACATCTGTCACCAGCAATGACAGACACCACCTTAAAAGTCTGGAAGAGCTATGCCAAACAAATAGAAGAGACAGGCATGCTAAACTATTCTAACATCGCATAAAGTATACTCAGATAAAAAAATATTCAGAAGAGATAAGAAATGTCACTTAATACTCTTTGAAGGCACAATCACCAAGATCCATTGTAGTTCCTTACATATATGTACTAAACACAGGTACACCTACTTTCATTGAAGAAAGGATTTAGGTCAACAATCAAAGATCAACCCCAACAAAATGACAGGGAATGGCTTCAGTACTTTATTCTCTCTAAAAGACAGGCCACTTGGACAAAATACTGAGCAAAGAAACACTTGTGTTAAATGACATCATAAATCAAATGGACCTAAGATATTATAGAACATTTCAGAAAATCGCTAATGAATACATATTCTTTTCAGGAGCTCATAGAACTTTCTATAAAATCAACCACATATTAGGTCACATTGACCTGACAAATAGGAAAATTGAATCAACATCCTGAATTCTATCTGAGCACAGTGAAATAAAGCCATACAGCAATATCAATAGACTACGGTGTATACATAAACTCCTTAATTTTCAGCACATATCTATTTTGTTTACAGAATAAAGAACTTTAATTGAGAGTTTGTATGTTTCCACTGAAGCAACTATGCATGTCAAGGCTTTAGAAATTGTATGGAAATACATATATTTATGTTAAGGAAACAGACACACACACATCCCATACACATGGATACACATGGTCAAAGATAAATTCTAACCCTTTGTAAGTAGACATTTTTAAGCTTAAATCAGATAATATTGCTACCAGATAGTTGACTTAGCTTATACAAGCCTCGCTTCCCTTCCATGGCCCTAAATTCAACTTCCAGAGATGAGAATTGGGTGGCTTTCGTCTGTAACTCTTTTTTTTTTCCATCTGTAACTCTTAACTCCAGAGCACTTGACACACTCTTCTGGAACATACAAACGCAAACACATACAAATAAAAATGAAATAAAACTTTAATGAAATCCAAAATGAATTTCAAACACTTCCAAACATCTTTTTTCCCTTTCCTTTTTTTATTAACAGTTAACAAAAAATTAGTGCTTTAAAATCTTGAATTTCATAGTACTTTTTTATTTTCTCACTGATCAAAAAATAATTTACAAAGAATCCCAGAAGACTTATATTCTGTAATCTCTTGGTAATTAGATCATATTTGGAGTAGGGTATAACTTGCTAATGTCTTATTAAGCAAACATGGCTTATTCCCCTGTACCTGCTTTGTATGACATTAATGTGCCCAGGAAATGTACTAAATCTTTTTATGACTGTTTCTGTATTTGTAGATGAAATTATTTTGAATTAGGAACTTTTAAATGAAAGTATTTGACATTTATAATTGCTGATACTGTTCCTTTGAGTAAACGTCTTCCTTATTAATGTCCTGTACACAGTGAACATCCAGTATAAGTAATGGATATTCCTAGAAATTTTCACATTGTTCTAAACAAAGTACAAAAATAAATGACAAGAAAAATATAACTAATCTCATACTTCTCCATTATTTCTTTAACATCACTCTACTATTATGTTTTGACAAAGAATTTTGAGCCTGAGATAGCAGATGAGAATATTTTATGGATTCCAACTGAATCCAACTAATTAAGTGAAAAATATGGATCAAATCTAGGCATTTATCTCAGAATTATAGCAAGGCACTAATTAAGTCACAGCCTTTAACTGAATTTTAGAATCTACAGGAATTGACAAGTTAATTTAATAGAGGCACAGTCTATGTGTTTTTGGCATTGGAAATGAATGTGCTTTTTAGTATAGGACAAGACTATTGATGAAGAAAATAAACACGAGTGCAAAAAGTATATATACTGAGATAGAGGATTTTATGTTACGGAACATTTGAGTGACAATATAATATATTCATGTAGCTAAAATATATTCATGTTATTCCAGAACACAGCTTGTGAGTCTTGAGTGGGAAGAGATGGAGCTGGTAGGCGGGGTACAAATAATGATGTTTAAAATGGCATTTCATCCTAAGAATAGTTGATTCTGACAACTGAAGGGTGACATGATTAATCTGTTCTTAGAAAAATCACTACCTGAAGAATTCAAAATAGAAAACCAGATTTTTTTTTTTTAGAATTCATTTGTTTTAGATAGGGTTACTATTGCTGTGAAGAGACACCATGATCACAACAACTCTTATAGAGGAAACACTTAATTGGGGCTGGCTTACAGTTTCAGAGGTTTAATTCATTGTCCTGGTGGTAAGCTTAGCAGCAAGCCAGCAGAGATGGTGCTGGAAAAGCAGCTGAGAGTTCTGTGTCCGGATCAGCAGGCAACAGGAAAAGAACTACAGAAAGCCTGGCCTGAGCATTTGAAACGCAAAGCCCGCCCTCAGTAACACACTTCCTCACACAAACTTTTATCTGCACCAATAAGGCCATACCTCCACATGCCCCTTCTAAAGCATTCAAATATTTGAGCCTATGGGGGCCAATCTTACTTAAAGTACTACATTTCACTCACTGCACCTCCCCATGGACATGTGTCCATATCATAATGCAAAAATTAATTCAGTCCAACCTCAAATCTCCCAAACATCTCCATCATTGCTTAAAAGCCCAAAGTTCAAAGTCTCTTCTGATACTAATGACAAGTTTTTATTTAATTTTTTATTACTTAATAAATTTATTTAGATTATATCTTAATTTTTAACTGTAACCTCCTATAAAATATAATCACTTATTTCCAACATACAATGCCACAGAATATATATTACTTTTCCAAAAGGGAAGAAAGAGAACACCATTACTGGAACAAAAATTAAGACAAAAAAACTAACTCTGCATCTAATGTTGAATAACGAATTGTTCTTCAGACCTCCAACTCCTTTCAGTTTTGTTAGTGCAGCACACTTCACTCTCTCCTGGGCTAGTTCCACCACCTGTCAGCAACATTCCTTGGAAGGTATGCCATGGATCTGCCATCACTAACCTCTTGGGGTCTAAAGCAATGCAGACTTTACCTCCACACCATGGACTTTCTGACATATGCCTGACAGATGCTCCTGACCTATGCCTGGCCACTGCAACTTTCCTAGTTAGGAGGAATATTCCATAACCCCATTTCTTCTATTGTCCTTGATTCAAAAGCCACACATCTGAAGCTGCCAAGTTCTTCTGCTTGCTGGGGCTGGAATATTACTTCTTTGTTCAAATAAATTGCTACCAGCTTTCTCTTTTTCCGTGGGTTCCCTCATTATCTAAACTTCGCTGTCTTGTAACTTGACTTGTAGACCATGACGGCCTTGAACTCAGAGATCTGCCTGCCTCAGCCTCCCAAGTATTAGGATTAGTACTAGAGACCATGTCTGGCCCCAAACTTTCCTTTAATTTCTTTTCACAATTTGAGGCTTGACTGGATGGGCTTTTACCCATGGGATTACCACTTCTTTTATTTTTGGCAGCTTTTTTTTTAACCCTAAACTGTAAATGTTTTATATTTCCTTGTTCTGCATCCTCCTTTTCATTATGAATCTTCACCACATCATGCTTATAAAGATGTTGACAGGATCCAGAATGGCATTTATTTCCTAGACAAAAAAGCTCAAGTGTACAAAACAATAGAAGTGTCCATCAAAATTCTTTATTTTAAATAAAGTGTTAATTATTTATTGGGAAGTTTTTTAAAAAAAGAAAACAAAAGTAAAATGGCTCAAATCTTTTTTTCCTCATGCTCCAGGAAAGTATTGTGGGATGAGGTTTGAAAATGAGAAATTAAACAGAGAGGGAATCAATGAAGAGGTAGAATAAAGAAGAGAAGCAGAGACATTCTTACATTTAATAGTTAAAAGATGCCAAAATGACAAATTGCAATTAAAACAACTAGCATATGACTGTTGAGAACTTCTCAAAGGATTTAAATGGCAAAATGAATTGAATCCACTACCTTTTACTAGAGAATTTCTAACAAGATTTTTATTACATTATCACAACAATTACTATGAGAAGACTAAGTGAAAAACAAGCTAAAAACTGGGACAATTAGTAGTTTTGTAAAGATTTGAGATGCAAGTAAATCATATACTAAAATATTGGTTAGTACTGACCACCATACCACCATGCACTAGTAGAATTATGCCAATATTAGATTTCAGTGTTGCCAAAGTTTTAATCTACTATTGTGAGAAGAGACAGAAAAAAAAGTAAGATTTGTGGAAAAGACAACAAGGTTATTAAGCTGATAACTTTTATTTCTTTTTGTATATGTCATGGATAAGATTTTTTCTAGTATATGAAATAAGATATCATTTACTTTGAAGCATTAATTATAGAATTAAATAGGAAAAAGATGTGGATGAAGAAAAGTGATTCACTTTAGATGACAAAATTGTAAAATCATTGTGTTAAAATAATATTTGAACTGAAAAAGTAGGACTTGTAGGTATTAGTAACTACTGTTAATAAATTTTAGCAGCAAAGAATCAGAAATAGAGGAATTTAACCCATATTATTTAAACAAAAAATACAGAAAGGGACTTTGTGACAACCTAGCTGCAAGGACATAATGAAGCTGGTAATGTCAAGACAACCATTCCCCCCCAAAAATAAAACCCAAAGAAACTCTATTTAACAGGAATACATTTCACAATGGAAGGGTAAGCTGCTTATGGAAACACACACACACACACACACTCTCTCTCTCTCTTAATCCCTCCCCCCGTTTCTGTCTCACCTCCCCCCCCCACCCCGTTTCTGTGTGTGTGTGTATGTTGAGTTTTAAGGTTATTTGTTTTTATTGTTGTTTGTCATTTTTATTCATTGCATTTTGATCATATCTATTCTTACTTTCCAATCTCATTCGAGATCCAGCCTCCCCCCTTCTCTACCCACACAACAGTGGGTTCTTGTTTATTTTTAACCTATCAAGATCAGTTTGTACTTCCACATCCATCACTGTGGGGTTTCCCAGGTGGGTGTGGTTGCTCTGCCTAGGTCTCCACCCTTAGGCAGCAAAAAAGCTCTTGGCTCTCTCCAACTTTAATTTAATGATAGTATTAAAACCTGCCAATCTTTCTTTTGTTTCAATCTCACCCTGGTCTTTAAGTTGATAATACTATGCATACGGCTAAAGTTAAGTGCAATGCTAGGTCTGTGACTTATAAGGGACTGAAGGAAACATACCTGAAAATACAAATATTATTGTCTGATGTTTGGAGAGAGAGAGAGAGAGAGAGAGAGAGAGAGAGAGAGAGAGAGAGAGAGAGAGAGAGAGAGAGAGAGAGAGAGATTATGAATGTGTTGTATAACAAGAATGTGAAAGAAGTAAAACTTGTTCTTGTGTTTTATTAATTTATTCTTGTTACATCTCAATGGTTATCCCATCCCTTGTATCCTCCCATTCTTCCCTCCCTCCCATTTTCCCCTTATTCCCCTCCCCTATGACTGTCCCTGAGGGGATTTCCTCCCCCTGTATATGCTCATAGGGTATCAAGTCTCTTCTTGGTAACCTGCTGTCCTTCCTCTGAGTGTCACCAGGTCTCCCCCTCCAGGGGACATGGTCAAAGGTGAGGCACCAGAGTATGTGAGAAAGTAGTATCCCACTCTCCACTCTACTGTGGAGAATGTTCTGATGGATAAAGAAACTGTGGTACATATACACTATGGAATACTACTCAGCTATTAAAAACAAGGAATTCCTGAAATTTTTGGACAAATGAATTGAGCTAGAAATGATCATAATGAGTGGGTTAACCCAGAAGCAGAAAGACTCAAATGGTATATACTCACTTATATCTGCATACTAGCCCAAGGGGCATGTCCCACGAAAGCCTTCACTTACCAGGAAACTGGGACAGAGGGGAGGACATCCTATTGGGACTCTAGATGAGAGAAAGATCGGAGAATAGTAAAGTAGAAGGATTCAGAGGGTCCTAGAAACCTACAAGTAGAGCATTATGATAGGCAGATTTGGGCCCGGGATCCTGCTCAAACTAAGGCATCAGCCAAGGACAATACACGCGGTAAACTTTAAACCCCTACCCAGATCTAGCCAATGGGCAGTAAAACTTGTTCTTACTCCTGGGAAGAAGGCTTTTAGGAAATGAGTAAGAGAGAAACTTGGAGAAACTGAAAGTTCTCATAATGTTCTGATTGATATATATATATATATATATATATATATATATATATATATATATATATATATATATATATATCAGAAGTAGATTTTCCAAAGGAAGCTTTATGCTATAATTCCCTCTCAATTTGTGGAGCCTTCATGTTCCCAAAAACCAGTCATAGACTGGCTATAAAAAAGGAGGTCCATGTTTTTAGGTCTAGATAGATGTTTTAAGTTTGTAATGATAAGATGTGATGGAGATTGATTTACATTCAGAATTTTAGAAGCACCAAGATAGGAAAGATGTTTTCTTCAAGGCTGTCAAATACAAACATCAAAAACACTAAGAAATTAGCATTTATATATTTCCTGATTTTCTCATGGTTTTTCTTGCTATAGGTAGTTTATTGTATATATGTGCAATAATATAAGTGTGTATGTAAATAATAAAAATGTTTAATTAATAACAAAGAAAGAAAAAGTATCCTTTCTGCTAAGCATATTCAGATGACTTCACAATGCTAAAATCAATTGACTTCTTTAGTCAGTGTGTGAATTATAAGGGAAAAAAAAAGAGAAGAAGAAGAAGGTCCTCCTGAGTATTGGCCTGTCAATTTTCCCATGGAAGTTACTCAGTTTATGAATCTCAGAAAGATCCTCTATCAAACTCCTTAGAAGACTCTTCCTCCATTTCAGGAATCCTATAGTTGGCCTTTTCTATAGCTGCTTATCTCTCTTTCTTCTTGAAACTTAAATTGATTCTTCCTTTATCCTAAATTTTTGAAGCAAACAATATAACAAGCATAAAGAAATGTACCTTTAACTGAGAAATCCACATCAACACACCATTTGTTTATTTTAACAACCCAACATTAGTTAATATATCATGTTTTAGAAATTTAGTTCCAAAGTTTATTGCTTTTCGGTTCATGTTTTAATAAGAATTAAAGAAATCATATTTTGCTTTCTTTACAATATGTTTGCAAAATAAACCAGAATGGAGTCATTCTCCTTGCATTGCAAAACACATGGTTCAAAAACAGTTAGAACAGGAACTCACGGTTCTTCTATATCTCAACTGTGGCTTTAAAAATGTCATTTTTACTAGTCTGGATGTATTGCGACCTGCCCCATAAGAATACTTTGAAGATGATACTTTTCCTGACATCTGGTCTGGATTTTATTCATTTTGATTTGCTTTTTTGCATCTAGAGGAAGCTTCACAAATGATTTCTACCCCCCAAGCTAACTGATCATTCTTGTAATAACACATCTTATTATCTGGAATGACCAAGAATGCCTATCATGATTATGCCTTCCCTTCCTTCTGGAGTCATATACAAAATGGTATGTGTTAAGTGATTCTTTTTGCTTCTCAAAATAGATACTACATTTGAGCTTACTCAGACAAATTTTTGAAATATCCTCTCTGTATAAAGGGAGAAATATGACAAATTTCCATTGAGGTTTTAAAATTGTATATATATACACACACATATATATATATATGTGTGGGTGTGGGTGTGTATCTTTAATCATTAATTTAACTAAATAGTTTTCTCTTAAAATTTAGTTTTCAGTACAATATTGTAATAAATGTTTTAAATACAGCACATTATGCACAAATTGTAATACAAACACGTTTTTAACATTCTATTATAGGAAATTGATCTCATTGTTCACACACACACAAAAAGAATAGAGCAATAAAAGTGAAGAGTAAATGGGGTGGAATGGTGGTTTATGCTTGGACCTGCAGCCTTTGGTGGGACAATGGGTTATAGAGCAAGATTTCCATTTCAAAGGGAAGGAAGGTGAGCAAAAGTTTGTGTCAATGTCAAGCTTCTCAGATATAAGAACTGAGTCATTTTAATGCCATGGTGTGATAGGGAATAACCATAGGCAGAGGTCTGTGCTTAGGAGTTAGTCTACTTGTGGAGTAGAATTTCCCTAGGAGAAAAATGATAGGTAGAGCATAAAGATGAGAAATAACAATCTGGGCTATTTTAGAAAATCCCGAGTAATATCTATGTGCCAAGCACTATATGCCTTACACTTTCTTCAGTGTGTTAGCATGTAATTGGTGAAAATAGAGGTAAGCACAATTTCTTATGACAAATGCTAATATATAAAATGCGGCAAAAAATTTTTATGGGAATAACCAGCTACTCTGTGTTTAGATGTGAGGCTGACTCCTCATGATAAATCATATCTGCCACTGTAAAACTAGTCAAAAAATACATAACTGGGGTGAACATAAACCCTAGTGGGGAAGTTACTACTGTGTTTTGCTATTTTGACAAGACTTCACAGTGCCTTTTAAATATTTATGTTTCTACACATGGGGAAAAAATGCTTCTTCCAGCTTTGATCTGTGAAGCTTCACTTTTCTTAGAATAACTGACCTTTGAATGCTTCCTCCTAAACCAGATATTTACACCACTCAACTCCAAGGCTCAGGGATCATTACAAAGGAGGAGAAAGAAAAAACTGTAAGATCTAGATTAAAGGGAGAAGGGGTGAAAAAATAGTGTCTTCTTGGCGTGATATCGCCATTGCGATCTGAAAATCGCTGCATTGGGCCTGAGGATGGTCAGTCACGTGTAGGGGATGGACACTTATGGTCCTACCCCGCCATAGGAAGTATTGGTTGCAGACGAACGTTAGGAGAGGAGAGTTATTGTCTGTTCAGTTGAGTACCCACTAGCAATAACCTCATTAGCCTACAAGGCTTAGATCCATATCAAAGTCCACATAGATGACCTCGGTTAAACCTAGTGGCTCATATTAGACCAAGAAGATATGAATTAGGAAGAAGACATGTAGAGAGGTGAAGGAATCTCGGGGCATACGGGAGGTCTATAAGAGACAGTGTGAGATGAGAAATCAAAATTTATTATATACATGTTTAACATTGTAATATACATTTTAATGATAAAATATGTACTTTAAAACAAAAAAATACTTCACATGATTTGTGACAAATGAAATTGTTTGGGGGATAGAGAATGTAAATATCTCCATTTATATCCAGCATAAAATATTTAGTTAGTCCATTTACAGTCGTAATTGATGGGCACAAAATGATTGCATGGGTACCAAAGTTCATTTTACTGTAAAGCAACTATGATACAGTACTTTAGAATAAAAGAAGGGATGTTTGTATATTATCTTTCAATATATAAGTTGGCTATCAAAAATTTAAAGTGCTGTATGTAAATTCTTAATCTTAAGGAATAAAGCAGAATGCCATCAGGGGCCAAGAGCAAGCAGAATTCTTAAAAGAAGAAATAACATTCAAAATTATTTATGGGTTTCAGAATAGAATCACATGACGCTGCAAATTCAGTGTTGCTGTGGCAACCCAGCTTCTGTGCAATGGAATTTGGACTTTTATTTCTTGAAAATGGGATTGCAAAGCAATTTGCTATCACAGCTTTCAGGACTAAGACTCGTATAAAAAATATCATGTTTACGCTTGAGATATGCAAACCTCAAGCTACAAAGACAAATTATTCAGCTTTAATATTATTAATTGTTTTGTCAAATTTTATTGAGTGCTTTCAGTGACTTTGGCACTATTAGGTAAATAAAATCGGTGAGAACCTTAAGAAAAGAAAGAACAGTGGGCCGCATGGTTGCAGAGTATGCAGAAACTAAAATTAATAATGATCTGTCATTGTTTTTCTTTTGGATTTATAGGAAAAGAATCAATTTCTTAGGCTTATAAGATCACCCCATGCATTAATTATTTTCTTGTTGCTGTATTGGCAGAAAGACTCATGGGACAAAAGGGTTTGTTTTCTGTGTACGATTCCAGAAGAGAGATAGTCCATCACAGGGGAGAGGACATGACAGAGGGCTTGTGAGACTGGCCTGGCAGTAGCAAGCAGGGAAAACAGGAAGTGAGGCCAGGCTATGAAGTGTCAAAGACCATCTTGCTGACTTCTGTCTTCATTGTGCAGCTACCTTCTTTAGGTCTCACAATCTCTCAAATAGTGTCACCAGTTGGGGGGGTCAAACATTGAAACACATGAGCCCGAGAGGGATGGGTTGTGTTTATATCACACATCCAAGCACAGTGGAGATGGTGACAGTGGTGAAATTTTGTATTCAGCATCAGAATTTTTGCACTTGAAGTTTCCGACTTAGGTTGAAGCTGGTATTTCAGTACGTTATCAACGATAAGCATTTCTACTCTGGAGAATAAAAAAAATGTAGAGTATTGCTCCCCTTCACTTTGATGTCAGAAGCCACCTTAAGTGATTTTTCTAAGTGGAGACTAGAAAAATTAAAAATATGTACAAATGACGTAGGCACATACAGATTACATTTGTGACCTTTGTGTATTTATTGCATTTACAGCATTTTTATTTCCTCTTCTCTTATGCTCTCAATCCTTTTTTCCTGCCTCCTTAACTCATTCACTGACATCGTGCTGTCTGGCCATTTTTAAAAATAATTATAATTCCATTGTAAATTAGCTTGTATAGCATCACTGTGCTCCTTGCCTTAGGCAGACTTACGGAGTGCTGCCCATACAGATAGCCTTGACTCACACAGAAAATAGAGGTTTCCATGGTGTGCCCAAGTAATAGGACATGTCACAAAGAAAACGACCTTTTCAGAAACTACTGGGTAGTAATTTTGATAGAAGGAGCTAGGGAGGAAAAGAATGGTGAGGGGGCAGAAAGATTGAGATACTGGTTGTTCTACAGCAAGAAAGAGAAGTGTGAAAATATGTTACTTTTGAAAAGGGTTTTCTAGTTTTATGGTGTTAGAGATTAAAGGTAAGAATATGATTTACAAGGATGCTATAGATTGTTTCCATTACTGTGAAAAGTTTCACTTATCATAGTCCACAGTGTAAATAATAATAAGGTTACAGACTCCATTTTTCCCCCAGAGGGATAATAGAGCTGGATTTTGTTTTCTTGCTGTTTTTTCCTAAATACTGTTACTCACATTGGATGGCACATCCCCACATCCAGGGAGAGCACTGCAAGCTGATGCTGCTAGCACACGGTTAGGGACAGGAAAAGGATGGGCATGGAGTATGAGAAAAGAATTGCTAAATATCTGGGAGATCTGCTTATGCAGTTTATGGTTTTGTTTTTTCTGTTTGTTTGTCCTCCAGATCTCAAGAATTCTATGAAGAGCCAGACATTTTGGCATATACCTTCAACCTCATCATTCAGGGGGCAGACATAGATGGATTTTGAGGCCAGTCTTATCTACATAACCAGTTCCAGGCAATTCCAGTGAGACCTTATCTCAAAACACCATTAACTAACAAACTAACTAACTAACTAACTAACTAACTAACTAACTAACTAACTAGAAACAAACAAGAAAACACTGTGGGCAATTATGACACAAGTTTACTGCTCTGTGCCTTTATTCCCTAGACCCAGAACTAGGTAAACATAATCATAAGCCCTTAGCAACAGCTAATCATAGCAACAATCTTTAGGCAGAAGGTTATTGTATAGTTTAAATTCTGATTTCCTGTCTCAATGCTGTGTAAATTCTGCTCCTCAGATGTCCAGGAGGAAGGAGCTGGAGCCAAGGAAAGCTACAAAGTGCAAGTGTCTCTGGGATGTTTGCTGGGAGTGACAGAGGAGAGCAATAGAGGGTTGGGAAGAGATTTGAATGGCTCAGATTGTATTGTGAGCCCTTATCAATTATTTGTGTGGTAGCCGGGTTAAGAAATAAGCTAAGAGAAATAAACACTGTTTTATAAAAATAACTTCAGTAACAGTCAGTACTGGCTAATTTCCAGAGCTTGACTTTCAGGACGCTTCACCCCCTACCAAAAGCATTTTAGCTTTCCGGCTTTGGTTATTTCAAACGTTGGTCCATAAAGCTTGGTGGCTGCTGGAACTCTTTCAGTGAACACTTTGGCCTTTCAGAGCCTACAGCATTCCACAGCCATACCTTGTACCTTCTCTTACTTTCCTTATCTTCTGCTTTAATGTGTTCGCTACTTCTACTTCTGTGATCACTGCCCTGGTTGCTCTATGGAACTTCCCGGTTTCTCTGGTGTTACTTTTCTTTCTTTCTTTTTTTTTTATCCTTTTTTTTATTATTAATTTATTCTTGTTACATCTCAATGGTTATTCCATCCCTTGTATCCTCCCATTCTTCCCTCCCTCCCATTTTCCCCTTAGTCCCCTCCCCTATGACTGTTCCTGAGGGGGATTACCTCCCCCTGTATATGCTCATAGGGTATCAAGTCTCTTCTTGGTAACCTGCTGTCCTTCCTCTGAGTGCCACCAGGTCTCCCCCTCCAGGGGACATGGTCAAAGGTGAGGCACCAGAGTATGTGAGAAAGTCTTTGGCTACCATCCTTACCATCATCATCTGCTGTTCTCAATTCCAGCCCCACACATTTTAAGATCGGTAGAGCCCATGAGTCAGTAAGACAAGACAGTATTCCACTGGTCTGAACACTGCAGGATGTAAGAGAAGAGGTCCTAGATGACTCACAAGATCTAGAAAACAGGCTGTCTATTGACCTGGAAGGAGGTGTGATGCAGGCATTACACACATATGTAAAGTTGTAATTTGAACTCATCACAACACTGTTCCCAGTTGTTCAATGCATAAAGTCATAAACAATGAACCAATCACAAGCCTCGCATTGTATCAACCACAAGCTTCTGTTAGATTAGTAAGGGAAGCTACCTAACTGAATGTGACTTTAGCATAGCAAGGCATTTATAGTTTACTGAAGATTTCCATATTTGGAGTAAAGTGTTCTAAAGCTTGTTCAGGTTATTCAAGGTAGTGATGGCTGGAGCAAGGCTTTATGAAGCACAAGGTGTGGTCCCAAATCTGAGGTTTCTGTGTTTCTTCCAAAAGAAGTACAGTTTTCTTAAGGTATCTATCTGTGAGGCTTTCAAGCTATCTGAAGCTCTATACTGTACACACAGTTATTCTTCCTGAAGGACATAAGACATTCTCTCTCTTTCATTTGCTCTCTCATCTATCTATCTATCTATCTATCTATCTATCTATCTATCTATCTATCTATCTATCTATCATCTGTCACCATTTGTGGAACATATTATAAGTCCTGTAATGTCTTAATTTTAGACTATTTGAACTGTGTTACCCTATCCCATCTTTTACCATGCATTTTAAAATCGTACCAATTAAGTACAAATTTGTAACAAAGTACCTATGCATTGATGACTATTATAAAAGAAAAAACTATTGCAACTTTTTTGTAAGCAGCCATCGGTCTGATTTTCTAACCGAAAAAATAAACATAAGCACTACTCAAAACCACTTACTGTATTATGTATTGACATCCATAATTTATGTAGTAATGTATTTATAACTTTAGAATTAAATTTGATTGTGAATATTTATTAATAATATAGTATTTATATCCCTTTTCACAGAAATAACAAGATGCTGATTATGCCAGTTGATACATATTCTTTGCTTTTCTTAGTTACATATGCAATATCAAAATTCTAAAATCATGTAGTCTTATTTGTCTTGATTTTAAAGGAAAACATGTAAAATATTCACTTTTACAAGATATTAAAAAAACAGGGCAAAGGAAAGCAATGCTGTTAAGAATGGCAAT
The DNA here is from genome assembly GCF_964271855.1 of Acomys minous. Classification (NCBI taxonomy): domain Eukaryota; kingdom Metazoa; phylum Chordata; class Mammalia; order Rodentia; family Muridae; genus Acomys; species Acomys minous. The sequence goes on along the minus strand of NC_140497.1, from coordinate 45,948,684 downwards.
TGATTTTAGAAAAGCTTCTTAAATTCATCTACCACAGGGCTTTGAGTCTCTTCTTGTTTTTAAGCAGGAAGAACAAAAAAGCAGAAAAGTAAAATTTATATTTTACATGAGTTTTCATTTTAGAGCAATGCCCATCACTTTCATTCCCTTTGTATTTTTCTGTTTACCCTTGTTCCAACGTCATGTAATTCAATGCAATTTTATTTTCACCAGGGATGGTTTAAATAATTTTGTTTTTGACTGACACATAATGATATGAACCACTAGACTCTTTCAAAATGACAGCACATAAATGCATTCCATCAGTCATTCATGAAAATTCCAATTTCCATGCATTCTTAGCAACACTACATACACACACACATGATTGAGTTTTTCATTTATTAATATTATTATTATTAGCATTAAATTATTTTACTGAGATCTATTTTATATGTTCTTACTTGTTTCTTTTATCATATTTTTCTAATTAATTTATTAATGTTTTACTGTCAAAGATTTACTGTCTTTCAGGGCAGTGGTGGTTCACACCTGTAATCCAGCACTTGGGAGGAAGAGGCAGACAGATTACTTTGAGTTCAAGGCCAGCCTAGTCTACAGAGTCAGTTTAAAGATAGCCAATGAATACTCCAAGGAACCCTGTCTCAAAAAATAAGATAAAACAAAGCAACAAAAGATTTGCTCTTACAAAAAAGTACCCGATTGAATGAGTGGGGAGGTAGGTAAAAATCTAGGAGCATATTGGGGAGGAAAAGCATAATCAGAATACACTATATGAAACAAATTATATATATATATATATCACAACAACAAAATGATCTGCTCTTACATATTTCAAATATATATATATATATATTATATATATATATTGTGTAGGTTAGTGTAAACTAACTTATATTTTAGTCATTGCCTTGCTGGTATACAGTTGTCCCATTAAAATTGTGTGCTTGTGTATGTATGTGTTATGTTATTGTGTGTATGTTATATGAACACACAGTTATGCTATGTGTGTCATATGTAGCATATATACATACATAACAATATGCATATACATATGTAACAGTATATATGAATATATACACACTATATATGTGTATAGTTTTGTCTATTTGCATATACTTGTTTATGGTCAAATGCCAAGGACTGGTGTCAGTTGTTTTTCATTGATACTATCTACATTTTCTGAGAAATGTCTCTCACAGAATCCAAGCCTATCAACTGGCTAGATCAGATAGCCAATGAGATTCTGGAATTCTCCCGGCTTTGCTTTTCAGTGTGAGAATCATAGGGTGTCATTATGCCTATCATTTTATATTAATTCTGGGGATCTGATCTCACTTCTTCATGCGTGTGTAGTAAGAACTTTACCCTCAGAGTCATCTCCCCAAAGCACAGAATTAACACTGATTGAAAGAATTTCCTTCCTTATTAAATTTACTGGCCTTCTTAATAGAAACAGTTGATCACAAATATGTATGTAATTTATGAATCACAGTCTAAATCCATTCATTTCCATGCTAGTCTACATGCTTTCAAGAGACTGTACCTACAGTTTCTGCTTTTTGGTAAATTTTAATATAGAAATAATAGTGTTATTTTTTCACTTTTTTCTTAATTTATTCATATTACATCTCGATTGTTAGCCCTTCCTCTGTTTCCTCCCATTCCTCCCTCTCTTCCACTTCCCCCCTTCTCCCCTCCCCTATGTCTGTGATTGAGGGAGACCTCCTCCCCCTATATATGCTCTTAAGATATCGAGTCTCTTCTTGGTAACTTGCTATCCCTCCTCTGAGTGCCGCCAGGCCTCCCCATCCACGGGACATGGTCAGAAAAGGGGCACCAGAGTTCGTGTGAGAGTCAGATCCCACTCTCCACTCAACGGTCGAGAATATCCTTGTCGGCTAGGTCTTGGTAGAGGTTCGAAGTTTACTGCCTATATTTTTAAATTTTGTGTCTTACTTTACCTCCCAAAAGCAGTTTCAGTTGCCTATTCTCCTTTCTGTCTTACCCCAAATCCATTCTTCTTCTGTTTATCTACCATGTATTTCTTGCTATACTATATAAATTACAAGGATGTCATGTTTAGAAAATTAAAATTTGAAAAACCATGGCACTGTTTTTGATAGATTATGTCAAATAACATCATCATTTTAATAATGAATACTTCCATGATTTAACACAAGTAATCATTAATATTTTCAATAGTTTCTTTCAACAATGTTTTACATGTGCAACACAGTTCTTTAAATGTACTAGCACTTAATGTACTATGAAGCATATTTTATTTTGATGATATGTAAATGGAATCATTTTGATTTAGTTTTAATATTTTACTCTTAGTGCATAAGAGTAAAATTTATTGTTGTTTTAAAAATAGACTAGTGATTGATATGACCATGATTTGATCAAATAACAATTAGCTTGCATTACTTAATTATCCTAAAAAGCCTGAAATACCACTTTCAAGGTATTGGAAATAAATGTTGTATTATAATTGAGGTGTATGGTACAATATCTCATATTAGAGTGGATATATATATATATATATATATAATGTGTGTGAAGAATAATCTTACATTTGAGTTCTATATGAATTTAACAAAATTAAACTTATTTTGCATCAATATACAAAATTCTATACTAATCCTAGATTTAACAGATAGATAGGATTCTGTAGATGTATAAGGTAAAACAGATATGATCTTCAGAACCTTCAGAGACCTAAAGAATATGGCATTTAAAGATGTTTTTATTATTCTTAAGATTCGTTGAAAACAAGACAGGTTAACTCCTGGCAACAACCAGCCTACCTCAAAGAAGATTATGAGCTTCAAAGAACCTGCTTATGGAGATAGTCTCAAATGTAGCAACCCAGCCACTGGGCAAAATGTCCTCATTCCTGCCACAGACAGAACTCTGTCTAAACTTGGATGCAGGCAGAGTCGACAGCGCAGCTTTGCCAAGACAGGGTAAACAAGTCCTCAGTAGTTGCTGCCTCACAAATATGTCTGTCAAATATACTGGGCCAGAAGGCTGAAGACGCTGCAACATTATAGAGAGTAATGGTGACCATTCAGGTAGCAAAGGGTCTCAGTCATTTTCTCTTTTTGGAAGCTGCTAACCTGCACTTCAGATTCACTCAGGTAACTAAGTTTTACTCCTTCTCAAGTCGCTGATGGGGTTGAAGACCAGATAGTTTAGTCTGACAATTAAGCTTAGTTGTTTAGGGATTATTATGTTTTTAGGTCTAGATAGAGGTTTTAAGTTGTTAGAGATGGGATATGATAGACATTGATTTCCATTCAGAATTTTAGACTCACCAAGATAAAAAAAGATATTTTCTTCAAGTTTGCCAAATATAAATAGCCAAATCGATATGAATATAACATTTATATAATTCTTTGTTTCATGGTTCTTATTGACATATGTAGTTTATTTCATTTATGTGTAATAATATACACTTATATGTAAAAAGATATGCAAAAATGTGGTAAAAAGGTGAAATTTACTTTTCAGATACCGACACACTACATTTTTCAAATATCCTATTAAGTATTTTTAAAATCTGGATCATTTTGCCTTCTTTCTTTTTTCATGTTTTTTCACAAAATTTAATTTTTTTTTACTATATCTTATTCACACTACATCCCGATTGCTATCCCCTCACTCTTATCTTCCTAAACTCACCCTCCCTCCCTCTTCTCTCCTATTCCCCTACCCTATACCTCTGACAGAAGTATACCTCCTCCCTAACTGCTCGGTCACAGCTTATCAGATTGCATCAGGATAGCCTGCATCCCCTTCCTCTGTGTGCCCACAAGGCTGCCCTGCCAAGGGGAAGATATCAAACTGTGGGCACCAGAGTATACTTCAGAGGTATAGTAACATTTCTTTATTTATTTCATCCCTGAAATAAATATTATTTATTGAGTAGAGCACTGTTAAGTTTCCTCGCTTGAGTATGATTTTTGTTATTTTCTATTGTTATTGAGGTTGACCTTTAGTTCATCGCAGTCAGATAAGACAGTGAGGATTATTTCAATTTTCTTGTATCTGTTGAGGCTTGCTTTATAAACTGATTATATGGTCAATTTTGGAGAAGATTCTGTGAGGTGCTAAGAAGAAGGTATATTGTTTTGTGTTTGAGTGAAAAGTTCTGTTGATGTCCGTTAGGTCCATTTGATGCATGGCATCTGTTAGTTTCATTATTTCTCTTTTTATTTTCTGTCTCAATGATCTGTCCACTGTTGAGAGTGGGGTGTTTTAGTCTCCCACTATTAATGTGTGGGACTAGAGGTGTGATTGAATGTTTAGTAATGTTTCTTGTACAAGTGTGGGTACCCTCATATTTGGGGTATAAACAGTGAGAATTGAGATGCTGTGTTGGTGGAATTTTCTTTGATGAGTATGAAGTGTCCTTTCTGATCTCTTTAGATTAATCTTAGTTGAAAGTCTATTTTATTAGATATTAGAATAGCTATTCCAATTTTCCTCTTGTGTCCAATTGCATGGAAAATCTTTTTACAGCCCTTTACTTCAGGTAATATCTTTCTTTTCGGCTGAAGTATATTTCTTGTATACAACAGAATGATGGGTCCCATGTTTGCATCCATTCTTTTAGTCTGTGTCTTTATATTCAAGTGTTGAGACCATTGATGCTGAGAGATATTTGTGACTAGTGACTGTTAGAATGTTTTATTTTGGTGTGGTTGTGGAACTGTCTTTGTGTGCTTGTCTGCTCTTGGTTTTACTGTAGTGAAGTTATTTATATCCTGTATTTTTTATGGTGTAGTTAACCTCCTCTGTTGGGAGTTTTTCTGCTAGTATCATCTACAGTGCTAGGTTTGAGCATAGATATTGTTTAAATTTGGGTCTATCATTGAATATCTTGATTTCTCCATCTATGTTGAATGAATGTTTTATTGGATATAGTAATATGGACTGGCATCTGTGGTCTCTTAAAGTTTGTAAGAAGTCTGCCCAGGCCCTTCTGATTTTTATCAAGTCTGCTAAGAAGTTGGGTGTGATTCTGATAGGTTTACCATTATAAGTTACTTGGCTTTTTTCCATAGGAGCTTTTATTTATTTATTTTTGTTTGCTCTACACCGTTAGTGTTTTTGATTATGATGTGGAGGTGGTTTTCTTTTCTGGTCTACATATTTTGTGTTCTGTAAGCCTCTTGTATGCTTATGAGTATCTCTTTCTTGAGATTGGGGAAATGTTCTTCTATGATTTTGCTGAAAATATTTTCTGGGCCTTAGAGGCAGGAATTATTTCTTTCTTTGACTCCTATAATTCTTAGGATTTGTCTTTTATGGTGCTCTTGATTTCTTGGATGTTTTGGGTGAGGAATGTTTTAGATCTACCATTTTCTTTGATGGATATATCAAATCCTTCCATTGTATTTTCTACACCTGAGATTTATTCCTTAATCTCTTGTATTTTGTTAGCAATGTTTACCTCTGCAATTCTTGTTTTTTTTTTTCTAAGTTCTGTCTTTCTAGGCTTTCCTCAGTTTGTGTTTTTATCATTGTTTTCATTTTCATCTTCAGATCTTGAGCCATTTTATTGATTTCCGTGACTTGATTGTTTGTATTTTCCTGAATTTCATCCACTGTTTTATTCATTTCATATATGTAGGCCTCTGTCATTGACTCTCTAAGGGCCTCAATCTGTTTGGCTTGATCTCCTTTGCCTTCTTTCAATACAGATTTCAGACACATCTCCCACTAGTCTACAAGTGAAGATATTCGTTTATATTGTTTCAGGTTGTAGATATTTCAAAAAGCCATGTTAATGTAGAAAATAGATGACTACAATTAAAAAAAAATATTTTACAGAAATAAAATACAATACTACACTAAAATACATAATTTTAAAATGTTTAAATAATGTTTACTATCTATATTATCTTCCTAAATGGGCCAATTATACTAGATCTATTTGTAGTGAAAATTTAAAAAGTATATTTTGGTGGTTTTTTTTTATTATAAGGTTGTCTTTGTCTCATCTTGTAGCAACATTAGGCACTAGCACTCACCTCTTCAACACACAGACACAGACACACACACACACACACACACACACACACACACACACACACACACACCAGCCTCATCTACCTTCCAGACCAGTGACAGCACAAATATGCAACTATTGAAGAAAGAACCATGATTATAACTTTTTCTCAAAATGTGTTCTCAAAAATCTATGTGTCTTAAATAGGCCTATTGAGACTTACCTCAATATGCTTCAGTTTTAGCTTTAATTCATTTGTACTTTAGAAACAGTACTTGCCAAGTTAACTCATTGATTGGTAGGGCAAATCTTTTGGATGTATCAAAATTTGACTGTACATATTTAAACAAAAATCCATTCAGGAAAATCTCAGGGCCCTCTATCTTACATTTGGTAATTTTGTTCTACATTGTCTAAACACTAGTATGTTCTTTTATTTAATTTCTCATGGAAATACAAACCCTCCACATATTTTAAAGGCTCTAATGCCCAGGTCTAGATTTGCTTTCAGAATCTTTTGTGTTGAATATATATAAAATTGATGTTAGAAACTCCTTCATATAATCGCAAAATGATCGTATTTGAATTAGCTTATCTCATAGTTATTTATCATGTTTCTGGCTTTTAATTTATATTTGTATAACACCTCTTATCTTTTGTTACAATTGAAAATTTGAAGATAATTTTTATACTCATTATATTTAAAAATAATTTAATTTTTCCTCTCATCTCTTTACTACTAAAATCAAAATGAGAACAATCAACTTAAGTGTAATCATTATTAAAAGAGTAAGATAAGAAAAACATTGATTTAAGTGTAAGGAATTATACAAATAGAAATTATTTTATGGCTCATTATTTTTCCATAGATTATAGTAGTTTACTAGAGGTATGTCAAATTAAAACAATAGATTGAAAATGATAGTTAATTCTCACCTTATGCTCTAAGATCTAACATTTCAACAAATCCTTTTAAAAGAAAAAAAAGGACAGCTAGTGCGAATAAATATTGAGAGACTATCTCTGAGAAGTTTCCGACATTGATAGTGAAGGCTGCCAACCACTAACGTATGATTAAACACATTAGGTCAAGCACTGGTTTATTAGCTGAGTTACAGGGGAGATGACATATTGAAAATCTTTAGCACTGGTTTCCTGTCAGTGGTGAAAAATTGTATGTTAACATGATATCAACCTCTCCATTCCAAGAGTTATTTATCATACAGAATAGATTGAAGTGCTGGCCAGATGACCAGCAAAGCAGATTGATTTCGACATAAAATAGCCAGGATAAAAAGTGAATCAGACAAGAAGGTGGATTGATACCTAAGCTGAAGCCTGAGTCCAGAAATGAATTTTTAAGCCACCTACAAAGAAATTGTAGAAAGAGTTGGGGACCAAAATATAATATTGTGCTGTCACTGAACAGTGCAGAGGAGAGGTAGCCACCAGCTGAGGCAAGTATAGAGTCCACAGCGCTGAAATCTCTGCAATTCATCCTAAGTATAAGCAGCACATCCACCAGGTAGTGCATGTAGGCATCATTGGACAAAGATACTCTGAGAAGCAACTGCTTCTAACTGGTTTGTTAACAAGGTATGTGTACCTGTGATCAAGTGTCCTGTTATCATCAGTAAACACCCTGGGTAACCTTAAGGAAAGGTTTATTACTGGAACGGAAGGAGTGAGGGAGCAGTGTTAGGCAGATTTCCTGACCAGCGGAAGACAGGTAGTGAGATGCGCTATGACTAGGCAACAATGATGGTAAATTTGTAAGCTGGCTGACTCCTTCATCATCTTGATGTGAGACAGAATCCTGGCAATTTAAAAGATAGACTGAGGAGGCTTTTTCTCTGACCACAGGGCCTGTTGCTGTGTGCAGGGTCTCACCTCTTTTCTTTACCACTGTTTCTCTGCTGCTGCCTCTTGTACTGAGCTTTAGCCTGCCTTTTAACTCTTTAACTGCCAGAGAAAATGAACACGATCAAGACCCTCCCCCTCCCGCCCAGTGGTAACAGTATAATATCTTTGCAATGTATTGAATTCTCGATCTTTGAATTTGATTTATCAATTAATTTTCATAGATGTCATCTTCTCTCATCTTTCTTGCTAGTGCTGAACTTGTCCTCAGTTTACACAGGAACCAGTTTCCTTTTTCCTGATCACAATGGAAACAGAATTTTATTTATTTATTTATTTATTTTTTGCCTGCACTGATCTTTACACTTTTGCTTTGGGCTGCATTCCCATACTCGGTGATTTGTACAACCTTCCATTCTTTGTTCTTTGCATCTATATAGCTTCCATTTCTTCACAATTTAATTTCCTACTAAAGTTTGAACATGAAATCTCCCTCACAGGCTTATGTTTTGTTATTTTGTTTGTTTGCTGTGTTAGTGGTAGTGATTTAAGAGGCCGAGGTGGAAGGCCAGCTGACATAGACCACTGGGGCAAGGCTTGGAGGTCAAACCCTTTGTCTTCACATGAATCCTGTGGTCTTTGCTTCTTGGTAGGTCATGACAAGATACAGCTACAAGCTCCCGCTGCTATGGACAATGCCAGTCACATGGCAATCACAATGCCATATCAAAAAATGTACTATATATTCTGAACTGTGAGTCAAAAATGAACTATGCTTCACTTAAATTGCTAGTGTCAGGTAATTGATCACAGAGAGAGAAGAACAATGAATCTAATCTAATACCAGTGGGTTTAAATAATTAACATTTATTTAATGTAGGAAAAAAAAACCTTTCTTTTCTTCCTGCCATGATTCTATTCAAAACTTTCTGGAAGGAGATATTTAGCATCTCTGACCTTGTCTTCCCATTTACCATTCACTTTTCAACCCCACTCTCATGCCCCTTTACCAGCCTACAGTCCCTACCTCTACCATGGGGAAACTCAGTCTTAGCATTTGTCAAAATCTCTTCAGCTAGGGTTCACAGGCCTGGAGATTTCTTTTCCTCGGCTACCCATTTCATGGCTTGCTCAACCTTACTTTGAGAGACCACTGCCCTCATTCTGTCGTTTTCCTTCCTCGTGTTTCCCTGGTGTTCTGAGCATGATCCTTCTTTTATCCTTCATCTATCATATATTTTACAGATATTTTTATATTTCTATGACTGTGGCGACCATTACTTTAGGTTTGATTTCTCATCTTAACCTCTCCTGGACGTCCTACGTATGGGTACAGAGTACCACCTGCAGCTGGCTAGGATGAAGAAATGAAGCAATCCCAGAGGAAAAGCAAATGTGGATTGGAGATTCACTTCAGGCACTTCCTACTCAAGTGAATTCTTCCGGTATCACTGAAGAACATCATCAGAAGAACTCACGTGTTGCACGTGTCTACAGCTGGCAGTGCGCTAAGTGCTATACGGGTAATGACATCATTAATCAGTTCAATTAACCTTTGCAGGACACAGTTATTACCCTCACTTTACAAAGGGAGGAACTTAGCCAGACAGTGGCTTCTCAAAGCCATGTCTCTAGTAAATGAATATCCATTTTTCCAAATATGGGTTTTTTACATTGACCAGGATGTTTGATTCTACTTAATATGGCACATTAAAACCACAAGCACAGATATACAAAAGTAATGGAGTTCAATCTCTTACCTCAAAGTAACAAGTCATTTATAGATGTTCCAAAGAGTAATGTTTCCTGTCTTTTTTCTTATGTCCTGTTTTTAACAAAAATATGAACATCCTACCATCTTAACTGCTACCTCTGAATGTCTTCCTCACCAATGGACCCACGGTAGCTATCATAGTGAGGAATGTAGCTCCTGATCCGTATCCTTCCTTCCTCAGCTTACGACACTTGCACATGATTCAATTTTCAATGCGATGAGGACTTTTAGTAACAGGTGACGACACATGGGACTATAAATTTGTATAAAACATTCAGCTAAGTCTAAAGAAAATTTAAAAATTTAGCCAACTTTACAGTATTTTGAAGTCTGCAGTGCAAACAAAGCAAAAATTTTTTAAATATTGTGTAGAAATTGGATTCTACAAAGAGAAGGATTTTTAAAAATGTTTTATAAATTCTTTGCCATCAATATTTGGACATTTGTATTATTTTCTTCAAGTTAGTCTTTTGAGTCTTAACAATTCAGAAGTAAAATACTTTTACTTAGACATACTGTTTAAAGAAGCAATTGTTCCATTATGGATATCTTTGATATTAGAAATGGCTCAAGGAGAATACACCTTTCTTATCACTGTAAGATATCTTGTTTAACATGAAAATTTTTTTTTATATAAAATTCCTTTGTTTTTTACTTTTGCTTTAACTGTTGAGGTTTAGGAATCTATATAAATATTCTAGTTTTGTTTGTACATGGCTATGTTTTATGTATATATGTTTTAATTTTATCAATTTTTAATATGAACAATTACTAAATGACTTGGAATTTGACCTGCCTACACAAATACAAACAATGTTTCATGGCAAGTGGAGAGTCACTGGTTACTGTGTTAAAAAGAGTCAGTAAATACTAGGTACTTAGCATCTGCAAGTTCCACATCTTCACGTTCAACCCACTGCAGGCTGAATTGTGTGGAAAGGGATCACATCTATGCTAAACAAGCACAGACTTTAGTTTTCATTATTCGCTCACTGGCACAGTAAGATTTGCACCAGATAAGTATTGTATTGTCTATTATATGTAATTAAGACATGATTTCAAGTATAAGGGCAGCTGTCTCCAAATTCTATTTAAACAGTGCATCAGTTTTTATGGCAAACCTAAGCATCTGCATGTCTTGGTATCCGCAGAGACTCTATACTTATTCTTCTGTGAATACTAAGGGAGGGATAGACTTTTTTTTTTTAAATAATTACCAATTAAGGTTAACAGGTGAGAAAATGCAATGCACATTCCAACTTTAAGTGGCTGTATGTACACATTGTTATTAACTAAATGAATGTGAGGAATAAGTGTTTCTTTGTTTATTTCCCATAGACCTGCAGATAGGAGTTGATAAACAAACTCAAATAAAGTTTTTAGTCCCACCATTATATTAAAACTATATCTATTATGGACATAATTTAATAAACATGTGGAAGAAAATCATTTTCAGAGTGGTTATGTTTAGAACTATAGTCAGTTTTAAAATGCAAATGGATTTAAATACTAGGAATTAATCCAAAATGACTCTTGATAGATAATATTGCATGTATATGTTAGGTTATATGTGTGTTTGTGTGTATAAAATGAAACAGATAGCTGGCTGCCTGCAATGGCAGCTTCAAAGCGATTTGCTAAGGGCTGTATGCCTAACTGTGTTAACTATCAAAGAAGGTGATTTTGTATGGCTTCAGTTGTTACCTTCCACATTAACCTCTTTGATATTATGATTTACATTTCTAATTAACCTCAAAAACAAACGTGCACTTACTTCCATACAGCAGATTTTGAAAGGCATTGTTGTGAGATATAAATAGGAAAGGACAGCTCTATTCACATACAAATACATTTGCAATTGGCTTCATAAAATAGAACCATTTAGTAAATGACTTCCCTTTTCACATTGGTTTGCTGAGGTTGTCATAACACAGAGCCGCAGACTGTGTAGCCAAGATATTAAGACATTTCTCACTACCTGGAGGCTGGGAAGCCAAGATCAGGGTGTCAGCATCACTGGGCTTTGATACAGAAGGTTGCCTTCCTCTCTATTCTCACATAGGACAAAGAGAAAAATAAATGACCATTCTTACATTGGAGCTAATGTCTGCATGTGGGATTAGACATGGTGATGGTACTCCATCCTAGATGCCTCCCAAAGACCTCACCACCTAATGCCATCACCATAGAGGTCAGGACTTCAAAACCTGGGGTGCAACACAAAGTGGTCCGTAGCTATGAATTAATATAAATATCTTACTATGAAATTGTACTAGTTCTATCAGTATTTCATGCAGTGTATAGTGGTCATATCACCCATATTTCTTCACTGATCCATCCCTAAACTCTCTCATATGAATGTTTTCTTTTCCAAAAAAAGGATCCTATTTCTATCTCAAGCTTCACTAGTTTAAAATGGAGTTATTGTCTTTGGCTGAAATGAGGGTAAAAGTACTTATTTGAATTTCACTTATTTCAAAGTGATAGAAAAATGGTTTAAAATAACTGAACATACATGCAAATATATTACACATTCATACATACATACATACACACATGCGTATGAGCACCTAAACATATACACATACATGCGAACACACAGTGATGTATACACACACTCACATGTGCATACACATACGTGCAATGACACAGACACAGACACACAAACACACACATACACACACACACAAATACACACACATACTAGAACAAAAGCCTGTAGTAGTAGAATTGGTGTCCCAGAATCTGGTTAAGTTTTTAGGATTATTTCACAATTTACCTAAAAATAAAACAAACTGCACGTTTGTGTGAATGTGGTGGTGGTGGTGGTAGTAGTAGTGTGTGTGTGTGTATGTGTGTGTGTGTGTGTGTGTGTGTGTGTGTGTGATTTTTTTCATCAAACCAATTTAAGTAATAGTTTTCTTTGAAACAATCTCCTAGATCATTTCAAACCAGAAGGACATTTCATGCTGACCAGTTTGACAGCAAATACTGGGGAAAAGAGTGTCTGAACTGAACTGACACATCTTACAGAGCAAAAGGTGTTTTAATTTAAGGAAGACGTTGTGAAATCAATTAGCCTGTCTCAGGACCAGATTAAATTTATTCCTAAGCTACAGTTTTTTTCATAAGTGCTTCTCGAAGTGCCTTATAAGAATATAGCCACGGTGGATTTAGAGCGCATGGATTACTTCCCTTCTCCTTAAATTTTTAGCTATTTACACTGTTAAAGTAGACCGCGCTGTGCTCTTACTTTGTGAGAAGCAGAAGCAAGCTAGAATCAGTGGATCACTGAAGCCAGCATCCCTGCCTGGTGATGACAAATATGAATTACGAATAGCCCTGGTAACACTGCCTCAGCTGCACCGTAAGCTGAGCCACAGACCTCTTTAAAGGGGGGAGCATGCTCACTACTGCTGTCTCTCTGAGCAGTTTTCAGGACTGGCTATCTCTCAGTGCAGTCAGACTATCCTTTTCATAGCGTGGGTCACATGTATATCTGTAGATTTGTTAAAGCTCAAAGTGAGCTGACAGCTGCCAAGCTTGCTAAGCAGAGATTTCATTTTCATTACCAGTAGGTGAACTGCTCCATGGGTCTCTTATTAAGGTCAGTCTGATTCAATAGCCTCAGCCTCCTTGAAGTCAGACTCTCTTCTTTCTTTTTTCCCCTCTCTGTCTTTTTTATTGCTACTGTCTGTTAACCAGGAAAATGCCATAACAAACTAACTTTTGTTAAAAAGAGATGTAAATTTTTCCTCCTGGTATTCCTTACAAAGAATTTCCATATGCTTTAAAATGAAAAAATGCACTATTCACAATAATTTGTGCATTTTCTAATGTATGGAAAATATTATCATCCAGAGGCAAGTTTTTCCCAACAAGATGTAGCACTACTTGGCGAGCTAAGGTCCACGACAAAATGCACACCTGTGAAAGCTATTTCAAGGCAGTGGTTTCCAAGTCATTTGTCTGGACAACACGGTGGGCAGGAGTTGGTTTAGAAAGAAGTTTTATTATAGGATTATAGAAGCAAACTTATGAAAGAAAATGAGAAAGCGAGAGTGGGGAAAGGTGGAGGAAGAGACAGAGATAGACAGAGGCAAAGACAGAGAGAGATGAGGTGAAATCAGGAAGAGGCCCTGTATAACAGGGGCCAGGTCCCAGGAAAATGTGTGTCTTTGAGCTTTTACATGACTGATTAAAGAAACTAGGGCGAACCATGAGGAGTTGGGTTCTTCACTCCAGATGGCCTACCTACAAAGTATCTAGGTGCTGTGTGCTCATCTGAGCTGTGAAAGGAGAAAAAAGCAAACCAGAAGCCAGAGCGGAGACCAACCTCCCCTCCTGCAGCAGGGGTGTGTTTCCTGGTTTACCCAATACCAGGTTCTGTCTCTTTCTTCTAGCACTATGTTGAAAGAAAAAAGGGTCCATCCTCAAAAGTCATCTTCTGCCCTTAAATATGCCATTTTTGGAAACCAGTATTTAATAAACAGGAAAAGCTCAAAGAATGGAACCGGGAAGACCAAATGGAGCCTGGGGTACTATTTCATGCAGAAAGTCTATTATGAAGTTTTCAATGTGCTATTATGTAAATATAACTCCTTTTTGACCCTCACTTCATTTTCCTTTGCAAAAAAGAAGAGAACTCTCTGGCACATGCCAGAAGTTTCCAGCAGAAAAGGAAAGAAGGACTTTTGAAAAGTGAAAAGGAATGATTCTTTTTCAATTTTCTGTTAACACAAGTGCTTGCTAATTCTCTTATCCATTTCAAATATTCTAGATGTAGAATCATGTAACCCTCTTACTCTGGCTACAACTACGAAAGCAATTATTTCAATAAATACTGGTTTTAAATCTTTTTATTTTCAATTACAGCTCATTTTCTATTCAACCTACTTTCCCATAGCAGGGAGATTTGTAGGCTTAGGAATTTTCTAAGTAGATTTTCTATAGTTATTTTCTAAAGTAGTTAAAAAAGAATGGTAGTAATGTAATCTAAGTTTCATTTTTCTCTATTGTAACACATATCATATATTTTTAAACACACACACACACATACATACACACACACACATACGCTCACAGATATGGAAAAGAATTGCTTAAAGTTTTCATTCCTTAAAGCAACAACAATTTAATAATAAGATTGAAGTGCTCTGGAGAATGACAGACTCAGATACAAAAATGTTATACATTTTGTATGCTTATGTAATAATATAACACACAGCATATGTGATATTTAATTTCCTATTGCAGAAACTGAAAAGCATAGCACTGTGAGAAATGTACCTTCTCAATATTATAAAGAGCAACTGGGTAAGTATTTACATGGTTATAGATAGTTCACCTTCAAATTTTTAGTTTATAGTAAATGTAACATTGCATACATACATACCTATATACATACGTGTGTGTGTGTGTATGTATATGCACTGTCAATGTAGGACAGACTAGTTTTTAACATATCAAGAGACATTTAAATTGAGATTTGCATTCCGTCTGACTTTTGGTTGTCAGAAAAAATTATTATGAGCTAATCAAACGTTGTGTTTCCCAAAAGAACATTTAAAAATATTGAAAACAATTAAAAACTTTAATCCTATGCTTATTGGCACTACAGCCCTTCTGAAATAAGGCTAGCTTATGGTAGAACAATGATCAACTGAGGTGAGTGTGCCTTTAATGAAATAGTGAAAATAATCAGCCATTTTCCTGAAACTATGCCTATTGAAATCATTAAAATTTGAAGACTTTATCTCCTTGAGTTTTTCAAAATTAAATCATGGCAGCATATAACATATTTATAAACCATTAAAGGAAATTAGTTATTCCAATTATGCTTTTATAATAGGGAATCTTTTGAATTGTGAACTTTAATAAAACAAAAAAAAAAGCAAACTAAAAAGATGTATATTATGTAGTGAAAAGGGCAGAATATAAGTAAAATGATAGTAGAGAGGATGGAAGAAGAAAATAGGGGAGAGTGGAAGTAGTTACCCAGAATGAAAGGTATTTGAAAAGCCTATTAAAAACATAATATTTTTAACACAATTAAAGGTTATGATTAGAAGTGATAGTTCTATGAATAGATGTAATATGAATGAAGGTGTAAAGGTGACATGGCTGAGAAGCTTAGGCAGTAAGTTGACCAGATCTCAGGATGTATAAAGAAGCTTTATCGATCCTTGATTTGTAAGTTAATTACAATATACAATAGCTTTTCACTGAAGAAATTCATGTAGATATATTAAGGCATACATAAATATGTCCAGAAATTCCATGTCCAGAAAACATGCATTATTAAATGAAAATCAGAGTGTTGAGCATAGGGTGACTCATGTGGTTAAGGGTCAGAGAGGCCACAGAGGTCAGCTGTAACAACACAGGGTATCACCATTGTTTTGTGCTACTCACCATAATTATTAGGTGGTGAATCCCTGTTGATGAAGACACCGCACACTTTGTATTAGTAGGGCATGGAGTAATTAATCTCAAACTTACAGGGAGACATCCTTTCTGCTAACTAGCTTTCCTAGTCCAGGTGGGTGCTGTATAAGTTCACAAGGGATCAAAGGCATTGATACTCTTACCCAGATCTGAATCCCTACCTTAGAATATTGTGAGTCAAGGTATGCCCACTGTTACAATAATGTTATGACTATTTGGAGGCAACCAATTGCTTTCTGGTTGATTTTAAGGCCTGTTCCACAGAAGATAACTTATACCTGTTACAGCAAACACAGTCAGAACCCCACGGCTAAGAAAGCCATATACCCTACAAGGAAATGTTTTGTTGTTGATTTTTTTTATTGTTCCATGTCCTCAAACTGCCTTGTAAATATTAATGTCTTCAACCATAGATTGCTAATGTTCATAACTTTACTGAGAAAAGCTTCTTACTGCAGAAGGTGAGGCAGAGAATTCATAACAGAACTGATAACTACTAAAAGTGATGAGATTGGAATGGTGTCCTCTTATTCCTAAATGGGATATCTATATAGCTCTCTGATCCAGGATACTCAAGAGAAATCTCAAGTGAGTGGAAATAAATATGTAAGGACAAAAGAATAGGCAGGAGAGCAGAAATTTGTTGTCTTTACTGCACAACATTGTTGTTGGACACAAGAGCTCATAGCAGCTATGGTAAGGTGCTGAAGAGCAACACAAAATGGAGCCAGGAAAAAAATTCAATATGGATGAGTCAGTATCTTCTAGGCATTCTTCCAGGTGAGCAGTTGTTAGCTGCTGAAGGCAGCTACAGGAAAGTTATTATTATGGGGGGAGTGTGTACCTTGGTAGATTGTGTATGATCTACGAGGTTACCCGGAGCCTAGCACATATGTGCAGAAGTTATTAACCAGCCTCCTCCCTCCACATATGCAGACAGGAAATTGAAAGAGGGAAGGGTTGGTGGGTTCCTTAGGAGGTTGAAAGATCAAAATGAGATCTGGATATGACCATAGTGCATTGTTCACATGTATTAGATTATCAAAGAGTATGTAAAGATGTTTTTATTGGAGAGTTATAAAACCACTGAAGTCCAGGAAATTAATGTCTGAAAACCACAATGTACAAATATAAAAAGATTTCAAGGCATTTAGTGTACATTTCTAAGATACCTAACAATAAAAAAAGTCTGTTTTTTTTTAATAGAGCAATATTCTAAGCCAGACAACACAAAAATGCCCCAATGGCAATAACAATTTTTTTAGCAAAGAGTAATATAGACTCAAAAATATGGTCTACATTCCTAGCATAGAATTATTATATATATGCATATATAATACATACACTATTTATATATAAATATATGAAATACATATATAAATGAAAAAGTATTAGTTTGGGTGTCATAATTGCTTAGATAAAATAAAAATAAGCTGAATGGCTGGGACTAGCAGCAGAACAGAACTAATTAAAAAAAACACAGATAATTGGCAAGATGCAAGGACAATTAGCATATCTAAAACTAGGCATAATAAAATGACAAAAATGAACGTAATATGAGAGATAAGTAGAAGAAAGCAAAGAACACAAAGAGTGGATCTAAATAACTGAATAAAAACATTGGCTTAAAGTTTCCAAATTTTGGAAAAAACGTATATCCATATAGATTTAGGAAGCTGAGAACACTCTAAGTGGTTTCAAAAGTCACAAAACAGTTCTTTCAAGGGACTGAAGAAGTGTCACTGATTGTATGAAGTATTTTTTACAAAAATGGAAAATTAACACAGAGCCCTACAAAATAAAATTTTATCACAGAAAAATGAAATAAAACAGATAATACATTTAACTTAATACATTTAATTTAATGCAATTAATTTAAAAACTATAATTAAAAATAATATTATTTTAGCATAGAACATTGGATCAATGTGTAAAAACCATTAAGGTTTCACACCATATTAACAAGCTGAAGAAGAAAAATCATGTGATTATGTCAATACAGAAATTGTATTTGAAAAAATTCAACTTCTATTCCATATTAAACTTATCAGAAATTAGAAGTAAAGGAGGATCTCCTTCATTGTGATAAAGTACATTGCAAAGTGGAAATAGCTATTACCAAATTTTGTATTTCAAGACTGAATCATTTTGTTCCTCAACTCATGAATAAGGCTAGAATTCACATTTATCGCCTTTGTTATTAGTTATGGTTGTCTAGATAAAAATATAAGACATCAATATGAAAAAGAAGAAGCAAAACATACCCTATTGTAAATGGTATGATGACACTGACTATATCACACACACACACACACACACACACACACACACACACACACACACACACAAAATCACTTGGAACTATAAACTAAGTCACTAATTTCAGAGCTTAATAGGTAGGTAGTCAAAAGCTAAGTTTTTATTGCTGCAACAGAATTTCACAGTGTAGCCCTGGACAGTTTGGATCTCACTATATTAATGAGGCTGACTGAAAACTAACATAAATCTTTTGTCTTTTATCTCCCAAGTGATGCAATTAAAAACATAAACATCTATGCAGGCCCAAACATCAATGTTATCACTTTGTACTAACAATGATCATGCACCCATTAAAATAAAAACGTATATTCATTTTCCCTCAAAAGGAAAGAAGATGAAAAATATCTAATAGGAGTTTTAAGCTAAAAATTTAAAAATGTAAGAATATTAATTCTACAAATGTTCAAGAAGACTTTGTGTGTTGATTATATTTCTGGCACCTTAAGTATTTCTTTGGGTGACACGAGAAAACAATGTGTTAATGGAAGGTGTGTCTTATATGGCTATAATAACCAAGCTGCAGTTTGGCAGAGGCAGCAATACAGAGTGCAATGTATCAGGATAGTGACCCAAGAAATGGAACAATCTAGGGGATTCCAAGATGGCGGTGTCTATCATGCACTGTATCTGATCTAATGCACAGAGACCAGGGACCTGACTCGGAGCCACAGAGTGCTAGAACTAGAGAACACTAGGTGAGTGAGGTTCCGCACAATGCAGACCACAGATGGGCCTGGCCCCAGAACAAGAAACAGCAACAAAGGTCCTGAACCCACTCTCCAGACGCTGGAACAGAACCCATCTGCGGATTGCAGCCTGCCTATAAAGGCCTAACCCAGTGTGTGGGATGGTAGAACATTGGAGCTCCTGGCCTGGGGAAGTCTCAAGAAAATGGGTGAATCTGTCCTTGGACCCCCACACCCGCCCTTCAGCAGAGGGCCCACGGGCTGCATGGAAGTCCAGGCAGCTGGGACCACCTAGACCAGCCAGAACACGCATGGTCAGAATGGGTCCAAATCAGAGCCAGATGCACAGATCAAGCCTGCAGACTTGGCAAGGTAGAACCCAGATTGGAAAGTTTCCATTGAACAGCAGGATCTCCCAAGCTCTTGGGAGAGGCTGGACAGCCTTGAGGTTTCTATACTCTGGTCTGAAAGGCAGCCACAACTCAGTGGGTCTGATCTGGGCAGGCACCTGACTGTGGGGCCAAGGGGAAGCACAGGCAGCTGGGAGCAACTTGCCTAGCCAGAGCATGTCCAGCCTGCGGTCTGGGCTCCAATACAGCTGGTCTGAATCACAGCAGTAACTTGGAAGGGACCAGGCAGAAGCCTACCTCTGCTGACCAAATCTGGAGCCTAAGGTGTAGAGCAAAGTCTCAAGGAGCAGAAACCATGTCACCTGCCTGTCCAGGGAAGAACTCCCTGATCCCCAAAGGCAAGGGCACACCACCTATAATCACTCACTAAATATCCACCCTCAATGACCAGTGAAGGACACCAGAAGCTACCTCCCAACATCAGAGGCAGCAAAACCAGGAGCTGGTTCTCTGAGAAAATCAACAAGACAGACAAACATTTAGCCAAACTAACTAAAAGGCACAAAGACACTATCCAAGTCAACAAAATCAGAAATGAAAAGGGAGACATAACAATAGACACGGAAGAAATACAAAGAATCATAAGATCCTACTTTAAAGGCATATATGCCACAAAATTTGAAAATCCAAAGGAAATGGACAATTTTCTTGATCAATTCCACTTGCCAAAATTGATCAAGATAAAATAAACAATTTAAGTAGTCCTATTTCTCCTATAGAAATATAAGCAATTATTGATATTCTCCCAACCAAAATAAGCCCATGGCCAGATGGTTTCAGTGCACAATTTTACCAGACTTTCAAAGAAGAGGTAATACCGATATTCCTCAAGCTACTCCAAAAGATAGAAATGGATGTTACATTACCAAAATCATTCTATGAGGCCATAGTCCCATTGATACCTAAACCCCACAAACACTCAACAAAAAAAGAGATTTCAGACTAATTTCTCTTATGAACATTGATGCAAAAAACTCAATAAAATTCTCACAAATCAATTACAAGAACATATCAAAGATATTATTCACCATGACCAGTCTGTAATTTTCCAGGCATGCAAGGATGGTTTCATATACAGAAATCCATCAATGTAATTCACCATATAAATAAACTGAAAGAAAAAAACCACATGATCATCTCTTTAGATACAGAAAAAGTATTTGACAAAATCTAACACCAATTCATGTTTAAAGTTTTGGCGAGAGCAGGGACATTAAGCACATACCTAAATATAATAAAGGCTATATACAGCAAGCCAATAGCCAACATCAAATTAAATGGAGAGATATTCAAGGAAAATTTTCGATGCCGCCCCCGACCAGCAGGAAAGACACCAACACTGGGAACTCTTCTTGCTGCAGTTTTATTCAGGACCCTGGACTACCAGAGTGACCCCGGGAAAAGCTCCCACAGAACCTTTATAGTGTGCCTGGTCCTATCAGAGACTGCCACGTTGTCACTCCTGGTTGGTGCGTTCAGATCACACCACCTCATGCTATGCCTTGTTCGAATCACGCCACCTCAAGCCATGCCTTCAGGCATGCACATAAGGGGCTTGCTCACTGTGCACGCGCATAAAGTTTACTCACTGCGCATGTGCAAAAAGGAGCGCACTGCGCATGCGCAAAAAGGGGGGCATTGCACCGGGGAAGCAGCAGGGGGCGCTGCTATCTGTGGCTCTCCACAGAAAATCCTCTATAATTGGGGACCAGACAAGGCGGCCCACTTTCTCCATATCTCTTCATGATAGTTCTTGAAGTTCTAGCTACAGAAATAAGAAAACAAAAGGAGATCAAGGGGATTCAAATGGGAAAGGAGGAAATGAAATTATTCCTATTTGCAGATGATATGATGGTGTACATAAGTGACCCCCAAAATTCCACCAGAGAACTCCTACAGCTGATAAACACCTTCAGCAAATTGACTGGATACAAAATAACTCACCAAAGTCAAAAGCCTTCCTATTTACAAATGACAATCATGCAGAAGAAGAAATTAGGAAAACAACACCCTTCATGATAGCCATAAGCAATATAAAATATGTAGGAGTAACTCTAAAGAAGCAAGTGAAGGACCTGTTTGGAAAAACTTCAAACCCTGAAGAAAGAGATTGACGATGACCTCAGAAGATGTAATGAGCTCCCTTCTTTGTGGATTGGGAGAATTAACATAGTAAATACGGCTATCTTACAAAAGCAATTTACAGATTCAATGCAATCTCTATCAAAATACCTAGACAATTTTTAAAGACACTGACAGATCAATTCTCAACTTCATGTGGAAAAACAAAAAACCCAATATAGCTAAAACAATCCTATACAATAAAATATCTTCCTGAGGAATCTCCACTTCTGATCTCAATCAACAGTAATAAAAACAGCATGGTACAGGCACAACAATAGGCTGGTTGATCAATGGAATTGAACTGAAGACCCAGAAATGAATCCACACACATATGGTCACTTGATTTTTGACAAAGATGCCCAAATTTATTAAATGGAAAAGGATAGAATCTTCAACAAATGATGTTGGTCTAACTGGGTGTCTACATGTAGAAAAATGCAATTAGAACCATATTTGTCACTATGCACAAAACTAAGGTCCAAGTGGATTAAAGACTCAACATAAACACACAGACACTAAATTGATTAGAAGAAAAAGTGGGGAAGAGCCTGGAACACATTGGCTCAGGAGACAACTTCCTGAACAGAACACCAACAACCCAGACCTTAAGGCAACAATTAATAAATGGAACTCATGAGGCTGAGAAGCTTCTGTAAGTCAGACGACACTCTCAACAGAACAAAGCGACAACCTATGGACTGGGAAAAGATCTTCACCAACCCTACATCTGACAAGGTCTAATATCCATATAAAGAACTCAAGAAATTAAACACCATCAAACCAAATAACACAATTGAGAAATGGGGCTCGGAACTAAACAGAGAATTCTCAACAGAGGATTATCAAATGGCTGAGAAACACTTAAAGAAATGCTCAACTTCCTTAGTCATCAGGGAAATGCAAGTCAAAACAACTCTGAGATTCCATCTTACACCCATCAGAATGGCTAAGATAAAAAATTCAAGTGACACCACGTGCTGGCGAGGATGTGGAGACAGAGGAACACTCCTTCATTGCTGATGAGAATGCAAATTAGTACAATCACTTTGAAATCTCTCTGGTACTATCTCAGAAAACTGGGCATAGGGCTTCCTCAAGACCCAGCTATTCCACTCCTTTGAATATACGCAGAAAATTCTCCACCACACAGCAAGGACATATCCTCAACCATGTTCATAGCAGCCTTATTCATAATAGTCAGAATCAGGAACCAGACTAAATGTCCCTCAGTTAAAGAATGGATAAAGAAACTGTTGTTTATTTACACTATAGATTACTACTCAGCTATAAAAAACAAGGAAATCCAGAAATTTGTGGACAAATGGGCGTAACTACAAATGATCAGACTGAGTGAGTTAATCCAGAAGCAGAAAGACTCAGATAGTATATACTCACTTATAAATCGGCACTAGCCCAAAAGACATGTCCCATGAAAGTCTACCCTTACCATGAGATTGGGATAGATGTGATGACATCCTACTCGGACTCGGGGTAAGAGAAATATAGGAACTGGGAAAATAGAACTATCCAGAGGTTCTTAGAATCTTACAAGAAGAACATCATAAAGGTGGATGAGGGCCCAGGGGGGTCTGCTCAAACTACAGCACTAACCAAGGACAATACAAGTAGTACACATCGAACCCCTACTCTGATCTAGCCAAAGGACAGGACATTCACCACAGTTATGTGGAGAGCAGGGACTAACTGAGACATGAACTCTGGTGCCCCATATTTGATGATGTCCCCTTGGTGGGGAGGTGTGGTGGCATGCAAATAAAGAATAAGCAGGATACAAAGATGAGAATTTACAGCCTATGACCATAAAGTGGAGAAGGAAGTCCCCCTTGGTTATAGTCCTAGGGGAGGGGAATAGTGTGAAAGCAGGAGGGAGGATACAAGTGATAGGATAACAATTTAGTTGTAATCTGAATAAATTAATTAAATAAAAAAATAAAGAAAGAAATGGAACAATCTTAGCCTGCCCAATTAACTTTTACAAGAAATTCAAGGAAAGAAAACCTTCAACAATAAAGTGCACTCAGGAAGTTAACAACAATAAAGCACTTAATTGGTCTAATTAATTTTTTTAATACAACAAGTACTGAGTAGAGACTTTAATGTAAAATTTAAAAAACGAAAGGACAATATTTTCAACCTCTAAGTCTTAGTAAAGACACTTTAAATTATCTTAAGAGGCAAATTATGTGATTTAAATTTCATTCTATTCACATTTTGGTTCTACAAAACACTGTTATGACAACACATAGACAAGCTATGGAGAGGGTGTAATTATTGCATAGCACATTTCCAACAAATTATTATTGTCTTTAATATCAATTGTTAGATTTTTTCTAAAGAAGTTCAATCAGAAATGGTCATTTTATTGGGGGTGGATGTATAAATACCAATAACCAAAGAAATTAGCATTTTTAGAAAACAGGAAACTAAGTATTTAAGCCACAATAAAAAGTATAATCTGCTCTCAGAATGGCTAAAAATGAACTTGTCAAAGCACCAAACATGAGCAAGGATGCAGGGCGATTAAATCTCTCAGATATCCCTATGGAAGAACAAAACAAAACAAAACAAAGCAGCAACAATAACAAAACAGTCACTCTGGAAAAGCAGCTGAAGTTTCTTACAACCTCAATATAAAATTACCAAAAATAACGAAGACTTTTGGTAGTGCAAATGTTTTAAATGGTCATTGCTGATGTCAACATTCCTGTGTGGGACTGCATTGTTGTGTAGCAAAGTACCAAAATGAGATGCATTCAAACAGAACTACATCTAAGTCTACAGTTCTCATAGCCTAAAAATGAACGTCAGTATTGGGAGGGGGAAAGCGAGAAAAAGGGGGCAGGTTTTGGGTGGGTATTAATACACTCAAGTATATTATATAAAGTTATGAAAATGTCCTTATGGAACCTAACACCATGGGAAATGAATACATATTATTAATAAAACAAAATTTTATGTTCAGTTAAAAATAAATGATACTCAGTTATAAAACCTATTTCATGTACCTTTTAAGGATAAGCTTATACATTTTGAGATTTGAGTTCTAACTTGGGGTACATTAAAATGATTGAAGTAAGGGAAAGTTAGTGCAACTTTCACATATCTTCATGAAGTCATAGATAACTAATTGAAGGGTATTTATAGAACTGCACGCGTTCTTTGACTGTCCTAAGTGCCTTTCATTAATGTTAATAACTTTTCTTCGCTTTGCTTTTCGTGTACGTTCAATATGGAGTCGTTCATCTTATGCTTATCTTTGAACATTCCTGTGCATTTATGGTAAACTTAAGTTGTTTTTAAAAAACTAAATTGATACTGACTTTAAATTATATTTGAAGTCATTTGGAGTTCTTTTTGCTCTTGTTTAATTTATTTATTTCCTTTGAATATAGCGTTTTTGACAACTTCATATATCTAGGTAATGCGGTTATCATAGTAACCCACCCGTGTTCTCTTACCCTCTCTTCAAGCCGTGCTAATATTCCTTTTTAAAAAAATGTTCTCCTACTTTCACTCTTTTCTTCCTTCTTCCTTCCTTCCTTTGTTTCTTGCCTGCTTGCCTTCTTCCTTTTCTTTCTTTCTTTGCTCACACTAATTTTAATTAGCAGCGCTTATATGAGACTATGGTTCACTGTTCTTTTTAAATCATATCAATTAGGAGCTCTAGGATTTTGATCTGTTAAACTTCCTATTTCCATTTTATCCTCAGTAGAAAACAAAGTAAGAAAAAGATGGACAAATCCTTGGGTCTCAAGGAAGCCCTATTCCCATTTTTCTGAGATAGCACCAGATAGATTTCCAAAGTGGCTGTACTAGCTTGCATTCCCACCAGCAATGAAGGAATGTTCCTCTCTCCCCACATCCTTGCCAGCATGTGGTGTCGCTTGAATTTTTGATCTTAGCCATTCTGATGGATGTAAGACCTGGTGGCACTCAGAGGAAGGACAGCAGGTTACCAAGAAGAGACCTGATACCCTATGAGCATATACAGGGGGAGGTAATCCCCCTCAGGAACAGTCATAGGGGAGGGGAATAAGGGGAAAATGGGAGGGAGGAAAGAATGGGAGGATACAAGGGATGGGATAACCATTGAGATGTAACAAGAATAAATTAATAAACAGAAAAAAGAAGAAGATGGACACTATATTATTTCTGCTTTTTCAACAATATAGTGTAAAGGCTAGAAAGCTTTATTTACTCTAAGTTGCCAAGGCAATTGCTTTAACTACTTGTCAAAATGACACGACAAAATACCTGAGAATCATTAAAATGAACAGCAATTTTGCCTTAATCCTCTGCCATCACAAAGCCCCTTAAATGGTTCAGGATTCTGGTTAAGCCAACAGTGCTCACAAAGAAAGAAAATAGCACCCAGGCAAAGCAGCTGGATTTAACGGGCCTGAGGGACATGCTTTTATGCTTTGCAGTGGGTCTGGGGTAGGTGCTTCTCTTTGTACTTTTTTTGAAAACAGGCATGTCATTTGTGAAAATCTCAAATGAGAGACGGGCTGCATAGATTATTTACAGATGAGAAACTTCACATTTAAGTGTTTCATATAGCATTGTATGCTTTGAACCTGCATTTCGTGGAATGTTGAGCATTTGCTTTCCAAAAGTGTTTGAAGTGGAAGAAGCAAGCTTTAATGAATAAATCTATAAAGGAAAAAGTGAAATCAATAAACTACTGCTAGTCATTTCAAGGTTTCTGTCACTTTTCATTGGATACATCAAATACCAAGTGCTGAAAAGAGGTTTTTGATCCCAATAAACATTTTTTTTGCATTTTATTCTGATCTATATATTATTTTCTCTGTACATATAGTCTGTTGGGGATAGAATGACAGCTCATTCCTAAAATCAGAGAAACAAGCTTAACCTCCATAACATAAAGTGACAATCAAGTGAATATAATAAACTTCGTATACTTTTTTTTTTTAGATTCAACTTTTGAAGATTTATTGGCCTTGATACACATAAATGGCTGACACACATACTTAAAGAGCATAACAGGGAATTATTGCATTGCCTACAAAAGAGTCTTTCCCTTTGGAAGCTGAAGCCTCTGTCAGTAGAACCTGGCAGTCTTTGAAATGTTGTCTTTTTCCCTCAGATTCAGGCTGTGGGCATACGTCAAAAATAGCCATGTTAACACTAGTGCTGATTTCAGCACCCAGGCCTTCGTTATCACTCAGATTTCTTAGCAGGGTCATATCATTAGAGGGTGTGTTTTACAGTGCTCTATTTATTTTACTTTCATGTGCCGCTTTTTGCTGATCCACTTGAGCAGATGGTATAAGAGCGGTTTCTCAGTCCTCTACCAGGTCATGAAGGGGATACAGTTGGAAGTATCACACCTCAGTGACGTACTTAGCATCCCAGCTCACCCACCCACCTAACCTTGGTCTTGAGCAGGTCAGAGTAGAGTTGAACGTGATTACTATACTTTCTTTCTATCCAAAGAAACCATTATAGTATCACAGCCTAGAAGGAGCAGAAACAGCCATGAGGTTCATCCTGCGGCACAATACAGAAAAAAAAAATATGTCATTCTAAGAAATCAGCTGCAATTTCAAGTGAAAGCCATATCTTTAAACACAGCCAATAACAAGAGGAAAATGGTAAGAGCAGATGACTTGATTAAAGTTAATTATGTGTACCTTATATGTGTGTATATGTGTACATGTGTGCATTTGTTTAGAATAAAGAGCAAGATCAAATGAGACATTCAAACACTAGCTCATCTATCTTCATCTGTACTGAGAGTGAACAAATGACTGTCAACAACAGATATCTGTGTACATCAGAACTGGCTATAGTATCTCTTGGAAAATAAAATCTAATGGGATAATCAATGTCTCACCTACCATGAGTGCAAGCTTATATATGTATATAAGCATATATAAGTTCATATATGCATGAGTATTAACATTTATATGCAGTAAAGTTTATGTCTAAGGAATTAAAGAATGAGAGAAACAAAAGTGTCATTCACCGAAGAGCTAAACTGTATATTTTGCCACTTGGAGTCTTTCAAAAGAGAAAGGAGAACATACTGTAGGCACCAAAAATGAGGGAATGAAAATACAGAGAGTGAAGGGTTCCCCACTGTCTTGTTTCTAGGAAAAACCAGCCTCAAGGACATCTTGCCAGCGAGAGCTTCAGTGGTTTTGATTTCAATTCCACTTGTGGCCGTGAGAGAGCAGTTGCATATTTGAATCTCCATGCATGCTTAATTACACTATCAAATCTTCTGTTAATTTTTATGGCTGGCTGGGGAGAAATAAAAAGACGGAGGAAGCAAATCATCAAATTCGAGTAGGAAATGTTTCTCTCCTAACTCTTCTTTTACCTATAAGGGGTTTTTTTTTTTTAATTTTCTTTTTAAAATTGTATTTCTTTTTAGCATATATATTATTTTAGCATTTATATTATTACAAATAAATAAAATAAATTACATATAGCTGAAAGAACCACGAAACAATCAGGAATTATATAAAAGTTGCATTCATAGTGTTTTGCCTATTTGTATTTGGCAGCCTTGAAGAAAATATCTTTCCTATCTTGGTGAGTCTAAAATTCTGAATGTAAATCAATACCTATCATATCTCATCTCTATCAACTTAAAACATCTATCTAGACCTAAAAACATCTTAACCCCAAAACAACTAAGCTTAATTGTAAGACTAAACTATCTGGTCCTCAACCCTATCAAAGACATGAGAAGGAATGAAAGTTAATTACCTGAGCAAACCAGAGGTATCTACAAGTTTTAATCTGAGGGTCAATTCTCTCCTCAATCTTCCTGAAGGTACAATTAAACCAGCAGAAGTGATAGAAATCAAATCTAATTTCTAAGTTTGGATCTGTGGATATTTAAGTTGGCCATAGCATAGCTTCTGAATGAAATAATTTCTCTCTCTTCTACAAATGAAGCTTTGTGGCGGTCATAAAGATGATGCCAAATAGACTAATCCTGAGAAGTTCTTACCCAGGTGAAGACTAAAGTGGCCAGTTTTCATTGCTTTGGGTTGTTTTTTGGGAGGAGTGCAATATGTTTTCAAGTGGCTGCTTTCATGTTCTAGTAAATCATGGACATGTACTCCATGGTTCTAAAAATATTTTTATATACCTATATATATGATAAAATAGATAAAATATATAAGCTAGTTAATAAAATTCTCTATAAAACTATCAATTGAAAAATTTAGCATTGTATGGTTCAAAGAATACTAATTTTTTATTTTTATTTAATAGTTTATTATTAAATAGTTTATTTAATAAAAAACCATTTTTCTATTTTTTGTCTTGATTTTTGAAAAATTGCCCTATAGAGCATGGGGTGGATTAAACTTCCTAATTATCTAGCCTTTGAGTAATAACTGCAGGGATTAAAAATATCACAACACATATGGCCTAAGGTAGTCTTAAATCTCTCATTTATGTTTTCTTTCTTCATATCACCTTTTCTGTGGTTCTCTTAAAACACACTGGTTCATTGATAATTTTCCATTGGTAGCATAATCTTTACATGTACATGATGAACTCATTTTATCCAGAAGAAGACATTTTTGAAATAATAATTTGAAATAATTTTAATTGTACCTCCTGACATGGGAAAATATTACTGTAGTGGTCTGTAGAAGCCACAGAAATACTCATATCCTGAAATATTGAAATAACTGTAGCTACCATTTAAAAAGCAATGGACTTCTTATTGATCATGGTAATGGATAGAGGTGAGACCATTTTCTTTGTATCCCAACAAGGTTTACTATATAATGGACTATATTACTATGAAGTGGTGGTCTAGTGAAATAACTTCTCGCTATAGAAATGAGAAAGTATTATTAAAAGCGTATGATGTTATGAGCCTTTCTTCCAGTAAGATGATGGTTAATCAATTTCTGGTAACAGACTAGATTAATATTAGTTGTGATCTTATTATTTTACTTATTTCTATATGGATTTTAGCACTTAGATTTCATTTTCTCTATTTAAAAAGATGATTTAAAAAGTCATCTGAGTATATGGCCTCGCCCTTCTGCCTCACAAAGTATTTCTGTGGGTTGCTTAGTCACTTCCCTGCCAAAAAAGTGCCATGGTGGTTCTTCATATTCCAGAGAACTAAGGCTTGGGAAATTCCTAATAAGCTTCCTATTAAATTGCTGTTCGTGGTGTTATATTTTAATCAAATTCTTGGATCAAGTGCATGGGCCCTTTTCCTGTTAAGTGCTTCTAATTTGTACTTGAAGGAGAACACATGAAAGGGACAGAATGAATAAAATCACAGCTAAACTTTTGCATTTTCTCTACCCTTATTATATATATTATTTCCCCACAAACACATTAAGGGAAGCACTTTACATGCAGTTGCTTATGGCTTTATCAACTCTCTTATCTTGCCAATATGAACCGTGTACTTAGGAAGAAATTCAAAGTTTCGAGGAGTTTCCAATAGCTGATGATATTTATATATGATTTAAATACTGCTTGCCTTCAAGGCTTTCCTAATGAATAATAGGCTCAGTTAGATTTTAAAAACTAAAATATATTAGGTGAGTGGTTGAGTTCAACGATAAAAAAGTACTGTGTTTCAGCTTTGACAAAGCTGAAGGAATGTTTCCAAATTGGCTGTCTCAGTTCCATTGAGAAGTGGATTCCTATGAGAAAAAGAGTGTCTAAAAACAAATGATATCTCCAAGAGATAAGCTTTTCTTCCCTTCCTGCATTTCAAGCAAGGTTACACCGTCATGTGACAAACAGTAGTGCCCTAAAGGTAAAAAGCAGGATTTCATACAGGAGTGCTGCGTTTCCTGAGTTATATGAGTGCTGATGAATAGGATTATTCGGGACTAAAAGAGATGAAGCAGTTAAAATATGGTTGGGTTTTTTGTTTTTTCTTTTCCTTTCTTTTTTCTTTCTTTTTTTTTTAACCTTTGTTCGTATTTATTAGTGCTAAACTGATTCTCTGTTGACAGTCCTTTTCTTTTTTCTTTTTTTGTTTTGATGTTAGATGTTAATTTGCCAAGTTTCTCATAATAAATATGATTGTTGTCATATCAAACACTCCTTTCTATGGCTATTCACTCATATTTGTATCCTTGTATTTATTCATATCAGGAGTCACTGAGTCAATATTTGGGTTTAATGTTTTATCGACTTAAGAGTTTAATTTTCCTAAATCTCAGTAAGAATCCATATAAATTTATATTAACATTACTTAGATAATCTATTCAGATTTCTCTTTCAGGAATACCTGTACTGTATATTTTATTGGTACATGT
This sequence comes from Acomys minous, assembly GCF_964271855.1. NCBI lineage: Eukaryota > Metazoa > Chordata > Mammalia > Rodentia > Muridae > Acomys > Acomys minous. The sequence goes on along the minus strand of NC_140497.1, from coordinate 45,917,740 downwards.
CTCAGTTTCTTTAGACTATTTTTATTTTCAATTTATTTAATGATTGTCTTCAGCCAAAATAATTTTGATGGTTTTATACTGAATTTACTAAATCTTTTTTTCTAAATTTTCAAATCAGTCTTTGAGTTTCCATGTTAGTTATTTTATTTTTAGAGTTCCTATCGCACCATTTTCTCAGTACTTTCTTCAAGGCTCATGTCTTTCCTTCTTCCATCTCTTCGTCCTTTCCTCCTTTCCTTCCTCCCTCCCTCCTTTCCTCTCTTCCTCCCTTCCTTCTTGCTTGCCTGCCTGACTTATTTTCTCCCTTCTAATTCTTTCCTTTTTTTTTTTCATTTTTAGTTGATTCTGAAAAATGTCCTTTAAAATAAAAAACTATACATTTGTGGCATTTAAGCATTAATTTTATTATAACTGAAGTAATTGTATTAATCCTACTTCGAAGGCATATATGCTACAAAATTTAATTAATCATATAGTTGAGAAAAATCAATGAATAATAATTTGGATCTTTTTTTAATGCAGCTCACATGTGTGCCTGCATGCCACAAGAGGGCACCAGATTTCATTATAGACAGTTGTGAGCCAACATTTGGTTGCTAGGAATTGAACTCAGGACCTTTGGAAGAACAGATCATGCTCTTAACCTCTGAGCCATAGCCCCAGATCCCTAATTTGGTTCTTTTTTTAACACAGAGTGAAGATTCAATATTTTGAACTGAAGATGGACAATGAACTGGAAGACAATGAAGAAGGAGGAGAAATATGAATATAAAAAAAGAAAAAGTTGGGCTTTAGAACTTGTGGGAGTAGCCAGATAATGTCTGACTTGACCTACGTCCTACTCTGTAAGAAGGAGCACACATTCAAAACTGCTAAAAGATAGACCAGAGATCTAGGGTAAAACCAAATATAACTGGTCTTAAATCAAAATCAGTATGATGTGCTGCTTCTGGTAGTCTCATAGATTAGTGCCTTATCCAGTCATCACCAGAAAGGCTTCCTCCAGCAGAAGATAGGAGAAGATACAGAGACCCACAGCCAGACATTACGTGAAGAAATACTCTAAATGGGAGGTCCCTATTATATCATTTCTGTCAGATGTCAAGAAATCCCATGGAAGAGATGGTAAAAACGAGTACAAGAAGGAGTAGGAATGAAGGACACCATGAACATGACCCTTTAAATCAACTAAACAAAGCACAAATGATCTCATGGAGACTTAAGCAGCAAGCAAGGGCCTCCATGGATCTATATCAGGCCCTCTGTGTGTATGCTATAGCTATCAGCTTAGTATTTTAGGGGGACTCTAGACTTTGAGAACGAGTGGTTCTCTGACCCTTGTACTCTTTTCTTCCTATTGGGTTGTCGTTTACAACTTTGAAATGATAGTTTTTGCTTCATTTTATTGTATTTTATTTTGTCATGTTTGGATGTTAACTCTGAGAAATGTTTTCTTTTCTAATGAGAGACAGAAAGGGTATGGATCCAGAGGTGAGTTGGGGTAAGAGAAACTTGGAATAGAGGCAGAGGAAACTATATACAGAATATATTTTGTGAGGAAAGAATCTATTTTAAACAAAAGAAAAAATTACAAAAAAAGTAAGTTTCATTTGAGCGTTGGCTATAGAGCCATTGAGAATGAGGTCAATGTAAAGGAAGTAAAACTAAATTAAGTAAAGTGAGTGAAAATGGTTATGTAATAATTAGTTAATGAAAGGTTGTAAATAGAGGCTCTCAAAAACTAAATATTTTTGCTAAGAGCAAAGGCTTAATGTTTGGTCACTTATTAATTGAGGAAGCTCTTCAGAACATAATCACAGATGGTAAAAATTGACCGTGTGCATGTATATTAAATTACTTCTGAGTGCCTAGAATCCTAAAAATAAAGTGAGGGATTACAGTTGGAGTTGTTGTTGCCTTAAATTGACATGTGTGCATATGGAAAAAGGTGATGTGTAGGGCTGATAATATTTTTTTAATTAAATATTTTATTTTTTACATATAAATTGATATTATTACACACACATACAATAAGCTACCTATAACAAGAAGAACCATGACACAATCAAGAATTATATAATCATTACATTCTTTAATTTTTGGCTATTTGTATTTGACAGCCTTGAAGAAAACATCTTTCCTATCTTGGTGCGTCTAAAATTCTGAATGTAAATCAATATTTATCATATCTCATCATTATCAACTTAAAACATCTATCCGGACCTAAAAACATATTAACACCTAAATAACCAAGTTTCATTGTAAAACTAAGCTACCTGGTCTTCAACCACATCAGAGACTTGAGAAAGAGTAAACATAATTACCTGAGTATGCCAGGAGTGCAAGTTAGTAGCTTTCCAAATGAGCAGATGACAAGACATTTGATCTTAATAAAGAGCGTTCTTTGGCTAGTATTTAAAACTCTAGGAGAGAGCAATCTATTCAACTGCCTTTTGTCAGTGTGGGCCACTGGACTTAGCAGGGTAAAAGCAACAGCATATCAGATCTTTCAGCACAGAAGATTTTCATCACATTCCTTCTCAGACAAACAGAATGAGAAACGAATGGCTACATTGCAGAGAATTCAGACATTTGCTGAAAATGAAGAGCCCTTCTGTCTAATCTGTGTTTGCAGTGGTGCAAATAAGGAAAGTTCAAGCCGCGTCGTGGGTAAAGTTCAGACTCTGAAGTATCTGAATCTCTGGAGTCAGTGGTACCACTGAGCTCAGATGCAGAGCCAAGTTAGCACAGGGAAACAACTCACCTTCAGCAGCTGCTATGTACTGTGGGCCATACAGCAGCCGGCGACGAGAAAGAAAGAAATCTTAAAGAGCAGAGTAAGAATTGATGCCTTTCCTTTCGAGCATGCCATTTGAAGTATTAGAGTTCTCAGATCATCTGCTAAGAAGACAAAACAAAACAAAAAGACATTTCTTCATCCAGATAAGAAGGTACTTAGATGGTGGGTTAAGGAAACGAGATCAAGCTTAGCATACACACATGAGTGAGCGCGCACGCACGCACGCACGCACGCACGCACGCACGCACGCACACACACACACACACACACACACACAGAGACACACACAATGCAATTTTACTGGCATTCTAGAAATTGGATAAAGTCTTTTCTAGCTCTATGTAGATCAATTTAATCTTAACTGTGAGAAAACCCTGCTACTCTTCTCTCTTCTCTGTTATCTCTTTTTTTTTTTCCCCGACTAAAAAATGTATTTTGATAGTGTTTGAAACTATTGGAGAAGGTAACCTAGCTATGTTCCCTTTGTTAACATAAAATCTTAGTCCAATTATGATAAAAACAACTGCTTCTCCAGCCATCGAGAATGGCAGATTTTCACAATTCTGAGACCCTTTCTCCATTTCTTTGCCCTTCATCTTTTCCCTTTCTCTTTCCCTCTCCTACCTTTCTATAACTCTTTTCTGAAATCTCTTTTATCTATCACACATATATACATATCTCCATGTTCATAATGAATGTTATGTTATTATTTATTTACACATCTATGGTGTTGTGAACAATAATTGGTTAATAAATATTAACCTTAAAAGTCATGTTTACAATCATACTATAAAATGTGCAGTTGATGTCATTTTATTTCATAGCACAAATTGGCAATTGCTTTAAAATATCACTTTATTGCTTTGTTTAATCACAGGGAACTTCTACTATGTTACTTACTTTGAATGCCTGTCTCACTGCGTCTCATCATATTCATCATGTAGTGACAGTGGAACCAAATTCTCTCCCCACTTTTTGATGAAAAGACCTCAGGGAACAAATTCGCTGCATTTAACCAGCAGTGTTTTTGCACTGAGAAGTACCCCGATGAGAGATCTTTCTTAGCCTCTTTGCTTTCTGTTACCTAACTTTCTCTCATGTTCTCATCACACTTTCAGGTCTGTCTGTGTCCTCTGGATGACTCTGTCTAATAATATGTTAGCATAATTTCTTCAGCTTACTGCACAGAAAAGAAAAAAGGTCAGAATTCACAATAATGTATAATTTTGCTCTGTAAGCAAAAACAGCAGCTGTGTAAGGTACGTCAAGCAATTCGAGGGAGGCTTACCCTGCTGTGGATTTGCTTGCTATAGACACTGTGTGCAGAGCCCTGAGATATTCATTTTTCTCTTTTTCTTATACACTGTCAAGCAGTTTTGCTAGAGAGAATGTTAATTATGAAACTTGCAAAAATATTGTGCTTGAGTGAGTGACAGCATTTCTACTGCTGTCTCCACTTCTAAACTGCTGTAGGCTTTCGCATTATCTCAGCAGCTTTCTTACAAGATGCTGCGTGAGATTTCATTTTGAAGCTAATCTTATTTTAGCATCAGATGCTCTCAATTAGCTGCTGTCTTTGTTTCATGAGAAATTGCTTTTGATTAGCAGATTTCGTTGTTTACATGGTTACTCAGACCATATTGCAACAAAACCACTCATTTGCTGTCCAACTGCTCCTCTCTTGCATTGGAGATGGCAAGAGTTGCAGAGAGTCTTGTCTTTATTTAAGTTATTATAAAGTACAATAAGCCAATTTTATTAGATGGAAGAAATTCTTAAGTGACTTTCACATTGCCTTTTTATCCAAATTCAAATTCAATTACCATTTCTTATAAAGAAGTAAACAAGCAGAGAAGAATATATGTATATGTATAATATACATATATATGTACTACTGGGAATTATTAAAATAATATTATGCTAATCTATAAAAATCTAATTATAAAGACCATATACCATAAATACAGTTTAAGTTCTTATTTCTGGTATAATAGTGTCTTTTCATGAGAAATGTGTTTCTATATGTTTTTGTGGCCCATAAACAATGATCAAAACACAATGGTAATTTAATCTAGTATAAGATTTTCATTTCAAGTTATGAATTCCAGTTCTGAGGTATTTACATCACTATATTATAAGAATCTGATGTTAAATTAAGCCAAGAAAGAAATGTGACTATCCAATTTAACTAAAAATGCCTGACATCCTTGTTGCATATCACTGAATTAAATTTCTTTTTTTTTTCCTTTTTTAAAAATAATCTATTTATTTATTCAGATGACAGCTCAATTGTTACCTATCACTTGTACTTTCCCATTCCTCCCTCCCTCCCTCCCTCCCACTTTCACCCTATTCCCCTCCCCTAGGTCTATGACCGAGGGGGACCTCCTCCTCCACTATATGGTCATAGGTTATCAAGTCTCATCTTTGTTGCCTGCTTATTCTTTCTCTGAATGCCACCAGGTCTGCCCGGTTGTCAAATATGGGGCACCAGAGTTCATGTCAGAGTCAGTCCAAATTTCATTGAAGCAAAGTTGTGAACTCTACTAGATAAATGACCTTCTGAAAAAGAGTTTACTCTTTAGTGTTTCTTAAATTTACTTAAGCTAACAGACTATTGCACACATGTAATATTTCAACACAAAAATACAATTATATTGATACAGCTGTGTTATTTGCATATTTTTTGTCCTTGTATTTATCATTTCTATGTATAAAACACCATTTTACCCTTCTTTTCTAGTTTTTAAATAAAATCTACAATTAACTGCTGCAATGTATTGAAACATAACTTTTATGTAGATTAGTAGAACTTACCCCCATCTTTAAACTACATAGCAAAATACACCAGGAAATACACACACATTAGTCAAGCATTATCTATAATCAAAACATGCAACTCTAAAACTGGCAATATGATATTGTGAACCGAGGGCAGTTTACCATATCATCTTTGCTATGTGAAAAATAAAACCCATGTTATTATAAATTAGAAATAAATCTATTTAACATAACTATTTTTCTCTTTCACTCCTTAATTTTCACTTCCTCTTGTGGCCGTAGACATGTCTTTGTTTTAACTCCAAGTGTAGGATGGAAAACAGACTTGTGAGAGAAAAGGTGCTGTTTATCCACTAGACGAGGAACCACCTCTTTCTGGTCTTTGTCAGCTGATAAACATCCTAGTACTGACTCTGAGAGGACATACACACACACACACACACACACACACACACACATACTCAAAACAAACACGAGACTGAGCCTTTTGGTCTTGATATTGTTTCCTATTATTTGGCTATTCATCACTCCACTTTAAGAAGCACCTAGACCCCACTCTCCACTTAACTGTGGAGAATATCCTGTCCCTTGGCTAGATATGGGTAGGGGTTTGAAGTCACCCTCAGTCCCAGTCATAGAGAAGGGGAATGGGTTGAAAGCGGGAGGAAGGGAGGAATGGGAGGATGCACAGTATGAGATGTAATATGAATTATTTAATTTTCAATAAAAAAAGAAAAAAAGAAAAAAGAAGGGTAAGAAGAGAAGATAAACTTTAATTCAAATAGAAACCACAAAAAAAGAAACCATGAAAATGTGGGAAATAACATCAATAGGATCAAAGTGATATGGCAAAATCATGCAATTTACACATAGGTTTCTATGATATTTCAAATTTTCAAAGCCATTCTGTGACATCTTTTAAGCCCTTGTAACGTTTGAAACTGTATTTATGAAACAGCAACTCAGAAATCTCCTTACATAAATGTTATAACCAGTACAGTTAATCCAACAGTACATTTGATAACTTATTTATGCCTGACTCACGTTAAAAAATAACACCAGTATACTTTAAAACAGAGTTACAATGCTCTTAAAATGCAAAAAAAAGTAGTAGTAATATTATTATTATTATTATTATTATTATTATTATTAGTAGTAGTAGTAGTAGTAGTAGTAGAAGAAGAAGAAGAAGAAGAAGAAGGAGAAGAAGAAGAAGAAGAAGAAGAAGAAGAAGAAGAAGAAGAAGAAGAAGAAGAAGAAGAAAAAGAAGAAGAAGAAGAAGAAGCAGCTCCTAGAGAGAATCGCTCCAGAGAATGCTTCGACGTTCCAGGTTATGGCTGCTGCTCCAGCTACTGCAGGTGCAGTCACTTTTCCTGAATTGCTGGTTTGCTGTCTAAGGAGTGTTCTGGAATCATGCTGACTATGCCAGTGGAATTGGTCCCAGAAACTGAATCTAAGGAGGTCTAAGTCTCCTGTTTCCAATAACCTTTTTTTATCTCCTATCTAGGATAGATGGGTTGGAAGGAGGGTATAAGTACTGGGGAACACCAAGTTCATTGATTTTTTAAAAAGTTTAAGTTATAAATTAGAAATTAAACATATTTAACATAACTATTGTTCAGTATGAATAAGTTTCCGGATAGCATTTCTGTCTTCTCTTTCTGCTCCTCCATATTCACGCCCTTCTTTGTTTCCTTTTATTTTTCAAGCTGATTGTGATTATTTGTAACTGGAAAAAAATAAATTAAAACACCAGAAAGAACAAAAGAATTATTATGTTCTTTTTACAATAGAAAAATGTTATAGTCTCAGAATAAAAAGACAGTTTTATTTACTTTCTTGATTTTAAGTCACTTCAAAAATCTATTCATAGAAATGTAATGGCAAATTCACAGAATCGCTGCACCCTAGGAAACTGAGGCAGCAAGACCATCAGTTCTCTGATGGATACTCAGCCCCTGTCCCACAACAGCTATACAAACATAATAAGCAGCTCAAGTAATAATATTTTTCATGTTGTAGGGTGACATTTTAGAACTAAACAATAGTAATAAAAATAAATGTCTTCCTATACAATTTTTATATGGAAGAACATAGAAATGAGAGTGCTACTGATGTTTTTAAGTCTTTTCTTTTATTATCTTCATTCAAACAAACAGTTGCCTAAATCAGTGGGTATCCACCATGTTATACTGGATTGTGGGACCCAAACACAAAATATTTAGGATTCTAGCAAATGTCTGGTCAGTACAGGAAAGTTTCACCTCCGTGAAAATATCTCTGGTACAATGGAATGAGGTGATGGACTTTGTGTTGGAATCATTGCAGGATGACAGAATTGGGATCTCCTTATGAAGAAAAACCTGGGTTTTGAAGAAATAATCCAGACATTCTTCAAATAATGTTGATAGAAGTTTTAAAGGCCAGTTTTTAGTTGTTCTGCATTGGTTCCTTTTAGCAAATAATATTCTTTAGAAGGTAGACTTTAGAAGGTAGACTTCACACCATATGTCCATGGACACCATCCAAGCTCTAGAACTGAGTACATAGTAAAGCAGAACAAAACAAAACAAAACAAAACCCCACTCTTTTTCTCAAGAATGATCATGATCTTAGTAGGTTAGGACAGTACTTTCAAGGACTCTTGGAGACAATAGAAACAGGAAACATCTCATCCTCATCACCAAGAACTTTGGTAATGATGATGGGGGAATGATCTACTTAGAAAGAGCCAAATCACTGGAAAGGACTGAGACAATGGAGAAGGAAAAAGATGCCTAAGATATAATATCTGATTCTGACATCATTATGAGGGAGTAGGGTGGCTAGATAGTTCTCCACTAGAAAACTCCTAACTTAATAATTATGCATGTCTATTCAGAAAGATTCTAGTGGTTAGCTGGATGAAAATGCACAATATTTTGTCATGGAATACAAAAGGTCACAACCACTGACAAAGTCAAGAGTTCAGACTGTTCTTCAGACAAGTGGCCCGAGGACCAGTTTCCAAGTCCAACCACATCTAGCTCAGTGATTCAACTCACAACTCTAGGGAAATTTCCTGGGAGTAACGGAGATAGGCTGTAAATCAAATAAATTATACCAAGTGTCCTTCTGGTACATGTGAGTTGGCAGACGAAGATTCACATATGACATGTGTTTCGTTGACTTCTATGTAGAATAAATGCAAATTAAGTACATTTTAAAGATTTAAATAACTCCTTTGGAAGAGTTAGCTTCTTACAAAAATTGGTTCCCTGTCATGTAATCCTGACGCTCTTTTAAAATTAATTTCAGATTAATGATTCAGTGATGATTGCTTTTATGTTCAATATAAAATTATTTATACTTCAAAACTAGTACCCTACATGATTGAAATATTCTGTGACAGTTTTATTGCTTATATAAGGAAGACGAATCTTTCTAAGCATAGCATGTTAAGAATTACTGTGTATAAAAGAATTAATTTTCTATTTCACCTTCAGACATCGTTGTTTGTAATAAACAGGGTAGAGCTATCCATAGCCCATAAAAAGATAAATTTTTAAGAACTTAAAAATCTCTTAGTTCTGTCAGCATTAAACATATTTCGATGTTTACCTGCTGTTCCTGTAAAAACTAGGTGTCTGTAATCACCAACTTGGATTTGGAGGACCTTTCCTCACTTCACAAAGGTGTGAGTCTGTCAAGATTGAGGATATCTGGGCAGTAATGTATTTATTATTAGAAAAGTGATGAATATTATTATATTACATATAATATTAAAGCAAGTCTAAGTTTATATATTGATTAAATTACAAAATAAATTATAATATTGAAAAACCATACAACATTATGGCTCTTTACACTTGAGATTCTTCTGACTTAGTGTCTTCTGGACATTATTTAATTCATACTATTTGTGAGTATCACACAAATCAATATTTGATTCCAGTAAGATCTTTGGCTTTTATTGAAAGATCCAAGCATCTCTATCAAAATATTTCAAAATAAGAAAAAAAATATGTAATGTAAGGGCCAGAGATTTTGTTCAGTTTCAAAGTGTTCATCATAAATAGGAAAGGTGTAGTATACATATAATACATACAGATATTATATTAGTGTCATAATTTCCCATGTATTCCTAAGAAAATGTAAGGACACTAAATTGAATCATTTGGCCCAATATCCCATAACCTTGGCACAATTTCTAAAATGTATTCTCAGCTATGGGCTTTGCTATGTCCCTAGAACTACTTTTAATTAATACTGTGTTGACACTTGCCAAATTGTTTATATCATCCTCAAAATTCTTCTTTGTAATTAGTATAAGAGGCAAGGAATGACTGCTATCTTAACTTTTTTATTGTTGATATTATAATATAATTGCAATTTCTCTCCCATCCATTTATTATTTTAAAACCACCCATATAGCCCTACTTATGTTTTCCAAATTCATGTGCTATTTTTTCATAAATTGTTTTTGCATACATATATGTATGTGATATATACTACATAATATTTTATATACATATACATACATATATAATATCATGTCATATCATATTATATCCATATATATTCCTAAATATCATCCTCACTTTCTGTTTGTTACTCATTTTATGTTGTCAGGGCTTAGCTTTTGCTATTTGTTAACCAGTTGCTGTGATATTGATTTTTAAAGCATTGTTTTATTCATGTTTTTTCTTATTGTCTTTCTTAATTTCATTTTTCCCACATTTCTTCTATCTTACTAATGCTAAGTGCATAAATCTGGACACTACCTCCTACCTTCAACACAGTGCTACTTGCCATGAAGACAAAGACCCCAAGGAAAAGTGCTATTGAAGTGGGAACAACTCCTTTTAACATGTCAGCTCATTACTGCCCATAATATTAGCTTCTGGTGCTTCCAAGCATATTACTGAAGCTGTCAAATGGCTTCTTGAAGTGACTTAGACCAACTTCCTTGATTTCTGACAAAAATATCCATTGCTTCTTTTAATAATAGAACTTTATAGTCTAATAATTAGTTAACTGGGTGGTGAAAGTCTCCTCCCCCACAATCTCATTATCTAGCAATATGCTCTGAAATTAAGCTTCTAAAGAAAAGGTGACAAGAATCACTGTGCCAAGATGTCATCGGTAATGAAAGCAGTGATAACTTTAAAAAGAATGATTATTACTTAGTTCAAAGGCACAGATTGTCCAGACTGCCCATTGGGAAAGAAGTGCTCTCTACGTCTCCCTGATACGGCATTTCAATTTTAGTTTGTATTCTCTTAGGAATTGTAAGTCTTATTGCTAGCTGGATTAACTTTACCTTTTGAATATTTATGGTTCTTTCTTTCTGAATTATTCAAGATGAACAACCATTTATTTCTTATAAAATTGCTTTTAGAAATATATTGTCTATTTAATAAAATCTGAATAGAAAACTCTTGTCTTCAAAAGATGTGCACTCTGTTTAGTTACCCGGTATAGAATACTAAAAGTAACAATTTCAGTGTTTGGCAAAGATATCACTAAATGGAAACATGCTCAAAAGTAACAAGTAAGAGGTACAAATATCTTTGACAAATATTTTTATTTGATAATAGTTAGATATTTTAAGGCTAAATACCCAGGTGAAGGTTGGCAATAAAAATGCCTAAAGTCAAATTTTTCTAGGCACGCAAGTACAAATATAAGAAACAGGAATCAAACACATCCCTACTTCATACCTCTGAGAATTCCCATTTGCTGCTAGGACGGTTAGAGAGAGCAGCAGAAGTACGGCTGTAATTAAAACTGATCAGACGAATAAAGGGGTCTGGTACTGTGTAACAGCTGGGGGTTTTATGTTAATAATAGTGGTAATAAAGTTCATTGCCCCAAGAATGGACGATACTCCGGCTAAGTGAAGGGAGAAAATGGCTAAGTCCACAGATGCCCCGGCATGTGCTAGATTTCCTGCTAAGGGGAGAGATACAGTTCATCCGGTTCCGGCTCCAGCGTCAACTATTGATGATGCTATAAGGAGGAGGAAGGAGGGAGTAAAAAGTCAGAAACTTATCTTATTTATTCGGGGAAAGGCTATATCGGGTGCGCCAATTATTAGGGGTACTAATCAGTTTCCAAAGCCCCCAATTATTATGGGTATAACTATAAAGAAAATTATGACGAATGCGTAGGCAGTTACAACCACATTGTAGATTTGGTCGTCACCTAGTAGAGCCCCTGGTGGGCCTAGTTCAGCTCAAATAAGAATGCTGAGGGCTGTTCCTACTATCCCTGCTCAAGCCCCGAAGATAAGGTATAGGGTTCCAATGTCTTTATGATTTGTTGAAAAAAGTCAACGGTTGATGAACATAGGTAAGGTGGCCGAGTAGAGTAGGTATTAGATTGTAAATCTAAAGACAGAGGTTTAACCCTCTTCTTACCAAGCCTTAGAGTGAGTATTCATATCGAATTGCAAATTCGGAGGAGTAGGAGATTTCCCTACTGAGGCTTCTCGCGCCTGTTCTTTTTTTAGGCGGGAGAAGTAGGTTGAAGCCAGTATTAGGGTATTTAGCTGCTAACTAAAATTTTGTAGGTTGTGGTCCTACCAGCCTAGTTGAGGATTTAGCTTAAATAAAGTAAATGATTTGCATTCATTTGATGTAGGGAGTAGTCCTACAGTCCTTATTCAGAAGTTAAACTTGGTGTTTTCTTAGGGCTTTGAAGCCTCTTGGACTTAGATATCCTAAACTTCTTATATGATAAGCTGAGGTGTTATGGGGAGGATTATTGTACTTAGGGTTGTTAGGGGGGATAGCAGGGGGGAGTATTTGGGTATTAGTTGTTCGGAAATTAGTTTTGAGTTGTTATTAGTAGGGAAGATGGTGAGGGAGGTGGAGTAGATTAGGCATGTGTAGAAGAATAGGTTTAGGAGTGCCATGAGAGCGATTAGGCTAGCTATTGGGGTACTGTTGTTTTTTAGTAGTTCTGTAATGATGAGTCATTTAGGTATAAATCCTGAGAGGGGGGGAAGGCCTCCTAGGGATAGGAGGACTGTGGCTATTAAGGGGGTTATCATGGGATACTTATTTCATGATAGGGAAACAGAGTTGATTGTTGTATAAGAGGCTGTTATTAGTATAAGGAATACTGAGGTAGTTATGAGAATATAGATAATAAGGTTTAGGAGAGTTAGAAGTGGGTTGTAGGGCAGAATAGCTAGTATTCATCCTATTTGGGCGATTGATGAGTATGCTATGATTTTTCGTATTTGTGTTAAGTCCTCCTCATGCTCCTGTAAATACTGAGATGATTGAGATGGTAGTTGTGAGGAGGGGGTCTAGTAGTTCGTGAATTTGATATAGGATGGATAAGGGAGCAATTTTTTGCCAGGTTAGTAGGATTAGGCCAGAGCTTAGTGGGACTCCTTGGGTCACTTCTGGAAGTCATGTGTGGACGGGTGCCAGGCCTAGTTTAATTATTAGTGCAAGGGATATAAGAATAAAGATGGGTTTGTTGGTTTGTGGGTGGAAACTTCATGATCCAAGTTGAATGTAGTTCAGGGTAATAGCTAGTAATATAATTATTGAAGCTTTAGCTTGTGTTATGAAGTACTTTGTGGCTGCTTCTGTTGATCGTGGAAGCTTTTTGTAAGTGAGGAGAGGAATTATAGCTAATAAGCTTATTTCAAGTCCTACTCATATTAGTATAGGGCAGCATACATAAGACATAGACTTGTGCAATCTTAAGCCAGACAAAACCCCAGCACTGAGAGTGGAGGTGAACATGAACTTCCACAGCTTAGAAAAGAGCTATTGGCCATTAATTCCCAGCTTCTGAGAATACAAGAGTATCATTCTTTACGAGTTCGACCCCTTGTGGTTTGACCATGCTCCAGTGGCAGATATACAGGGGGAGGAAATCCCAGTCAGGAACAGTCATAGGGGAGGAGAACAAGGGGAAAATGGGAGGGAGGGAAGAATGGGAGGATACAAGGGATGGGATAACCATTGAGATGTAACAAGAATAAATTAATAAAAAATTTAAAAAAAGAGAGAGGACAGACACACAGTTGTGTGAGTGAGCAACTGGTAAAGGTGAATCTGGAAAGAGTAAGGGGAATTAGACAATATGATAAAAATTCATTATACTATAAGCATTTATACTATAAGCATTTATCTATATTCTTAAAGAACTTATTTTATCATATTCCCTAAGAACTAATATAAAATGATAATAAAATCAAGACAAAACCTTTTATCATCATTTAATAGAGCTAATGTTATCTAATGACTATTTCATATATTAAAACATTTGTAATAAGACCCACAGTAATATTGAACTTGAATCCACTTGAGTTGTGTAAAGTAGAGTTCCACTAGGCCGGCATATTAAGGCATTTTAGAGCATATGTACCCCGTGGTTCCTTTGTGAGAGCAAACCAAATGTTCTCTTAAATGAGAAGTAAGTTCTAAGCAAAATAAAATGTCTCCCACATAACCCTTTCAATAAAATCTTTAAAGACGATTTTCCACCCGTTCCCTTTGCTTTTTCCGAGTCTCTACTAGTCCTTTGTGGTTGACACAGTTTCACTATGTGTGTCTCTAAGTTGTGCTTTGACGTGTTGTAGATTCATCCCATTCAGCTGCCTCTTTGGGCAGCCTTTTAGAACAGCTGTGCTTCATCACTCTTTCATTTGTCCAGAGAATACTAAGTGGTAGCCTGCTGTCACGCTGCTGCCAAAGAAAATTAGATGCTGTGATTCCTGTGCAGTGCCCCAATTACAGCCAAGAACGGCTCTTACCAAGCTGAACATGCCCTGATGTGTGGGCATCATATGTTTCTGCTGAAAAATAGTTGTTCCCAGAAATGGTTTTCAGCTATGATGGTATGCATTTTATAGCATTTCAAAACCTAAAACTTCAATTTTATATAAATGCCTAAGTTTATCATGTCAGTGTCTAAGAATGTTAAATACAATTTTAGGTGTGGCATTTGTTAACTATTGGGATGAATGTAACTAGGAAAGTAGGTCATCATTTGCACTTGCATCTTGACATATAGTTAGACCATCTTTGCACAAAATGAAATGATGAGCTTATTTCTCATAAAGAATATGTATATCCATGAACAGCATATGTTAGAACATTTGGAATATGAATACCTAATATATATATATATACATATATGTGTTGCATATATATGCATTCATATTCATGTGTATTGTACATACAGTACTATGTCCACCTTTATACTTTAAATTTTAATATAGATACTCTATTTGCATCAGAATAACTAAGTATTTAAAATTTCTGGAAATTAACAATTAATTAAAGTTAATTTTCCTCTTTGGATGAATAATAGTTGCTTTTTAAGCCTTTAGCACGGAGTTCTACGTACTCTACTGCTGAGCCTTTTCCCTAGCACTTTTGATATTTTTTTCTTGAGTTTTTGCTTGTTTCTTATTTTTTTCTTCCTTTGAATGGTATAAAAGGAGTAGTTGATGGTTATATAATTTTTCCAACAATTATGGACAGGGACTTTATGTGTATTTTATTCTTCATGAAAGGCTATGTCTTTGCTATTAATTCTACTTTGTAGGTTCTGTAACACCTGTTAAATACAATAAAATAAGGCTGAATTTTAGAGCCCCAGTCTGCAGTCCTGTCACCCACTCTAATGACTCTTTACTCTGTAGGATATGTGTACCTTTCACACAGAGGCTTTTTTTTTTTAAAGAAACCTTTATGATAACTCTAGTTACAGAAAAAAGCTCTGATTTTAGTTCTTTATGCATTTATCTGCCTGGTGTGTTCTAGTCCACACTGAATTCAGCTTTTGTAAATTTGATACGCTGTCACTGTGCCCAACACTCCACCCTAGTGTGCTTAAATATGATTAATCCTTAAGTGGCTTACTCATAGCTCCTTTCTGACTTGGGAGACACAGATGTCTACAAATGTATTGTATCCTATGCTTTTCCAGAACTGTTACTGTTACTGTCAGAATTCTTAAAACACCAATTCATAATGTGTTGTCTTTTAAACGTTCTTACTTTTCATGAGATACAACTATGGACTTGAAAAAGTGCTTTGCACAATTACACAGAAATGTTAAACTTCTAACATAGTCTTTTATATTTTTATGTGAATGTTGGACTATTATCAATACTCAATAATTTTGTGAGTAAAGATAATATTCCCCCTGATTTTTTGAGCCCTATTGACTTTAGTTCAACATTATCAAGATAAAATATACCCAGAAGTATTTGATTGATTGAAATGAAAATGGTTCTCTGCCACATTAGAGTCAGGCTGGTACTGTAGACATAAGATTGCCCTACTTGTTATGCCAATAGGATTGACATTAAGCTTTGCAAGCATGTACATGAGTGGTTCAGAATAATTCCCAATGTAACTCAAGTCTGATGACATTTGGTACCACTGCATTCTCCAGAAACTCATGGAAAATGTCAATTCTTCCCTATGGCATTTTTGCCAATTTCAACTAAAGTGAAAATTGGTCGTTACTGAAAAAACAAATTTCTTCTAGAAAAACACATCTGTTAATGACAGAAGCAATCTGTGTTGGAAATGCATATACCTCCCAAATGATATAATACTTAAAATTCATTGTTTGAGCCTATGAACTTTGTAATATTTTAGCTCAATTACCAGGCTCTGTTGGAGCTTGGACCAACTAAAAATCCCTTATTTTTATAAGTATTGATTAAAAGTGTTTTTGTTACCTGTATTTTAAGCTAAATAAGATTGCCATATAAGTATTTGTTGAACGCTTGCTGTGTGACACCAATCCCCTGACACAGGTAGAAGGTAGTCAAAGGTGATAAAGAACTTGATCCTTCCTTTAAAGAGTTCATATACTCGTAAATGGGACCTCTTGAAGATGAAAAGGTTTTTTAAAGTAAGAAACACTATTTGAGCAAGTTGAGAGTCCACAAAATGGAAAAGAATATTTAGCAATTTTGGTAGCAAATCTGGTAGCGGATTAGTAAGTAGAGTACATGAAGAACTAAAAACAAAGAAGTATTGCACATTTAAAAAAATAGAATTGAAGTGCGGAAAAACACAGAGAGTCAAATACAATGAAACACAAATGGATGGACACACTCTAAAAAAACATCAAATGCCCTTAGCAATCAGGGAAATACAAATTAAAACTACTTTGAGATTTCATTGTACTTCAGACAAAGTGAGCATGTTAAGATCCAGAGGGTCCTAGAAACCTACAAGTGGAACATTATGATAGGCAGATTTGGGCCCAGGCGTCCCACTCAAACTAAGGCACCAGCCAAGGACAATACAGGCGGTAAACCTTAAACCCCTACCCAGATCTAGCCAATGGACAGAACACTCTCCACAGTAGAGTGGAGAGTGGGATATGACTTTCTCACGTACTCTGGTGCCTCACATTTGACCATGTCCCCTGGAGGGGGAGACCTGGTGGCACTCAGAGGAAGGACAGCAGTTTACCAAGAAGAGACTTGATACCCTATGAGCATATACAGGGGGAGGTAATTCCCCTCAGGAACAGTCATAGGGGAGGGGAATAAGGGGAAAATGGGAGGGAGGGAAGAATGGGAGGATACAAGGGATGGGATAACCATTGAGATGTAACAAGAATGAATTAATAAAGGAGGAAAAAGAGCTAAAAAAAAAAAAAGAAAAAACAAATAACAGAAGCTGGTGTATGTGGGGAAACGGGACATCTATTTCTTGCCTGTGGGAGCACAAATTAGAATGACCATTGTGGAAATTTTCAACAAAGTGAAACTAGATTCACCATTCACCACAAGATAAAACTATGCCATTATTGGGCATATATTTAAAATTTTATATCTTACTACAGAGATACTTGTTCATCCTAAATGTCTATCAACCAATCGTTTGATAAAAACAAACATGTTAAACATTCCATTTAAACAATGAATATTACTCAGCTGCTATGAAAAACAAAATTATTAAATATGCTGTTGGAACATTGTTCAAGGCTAGAGTTGTGTAAGGAGATTTTTGAGTGCTTGTGAGAAAACGAGAGAGCTGTCTTTTTTAAATGTATATTTTATTTATTATAATTTACTCACATTACATCCCTATTGTTATCCCCTCCCTCTTGTCTTCTTATTCCCACTCTGCCTCCCTCTTCTGCCTATTCCCACTCTCCTAGGCCTCGGGTATGAGTGGTGTGTGTGTGTCTGTGTGTGTGTGTGTGTGTGTGTGTGTGTGTGTGTGTGTGTGTTTCCTACTGCTACAGCCTATTGTATCAGGATAGCGTGCGTGCCCTTCCTCTGTGTACCCCCTAGGCTATCTTGCAAAGGGGCAGTGACCAAATTGTGGGCACCAGAGTGCATGTCAGAGGTTCAGCAGTAGCACCTCACAACATGGAGAATTGACAGCTCATAGGCTACATCTGAATAGGGAGTCTTTGTTCTCTGCATATATTGTCCTTGGTTGGTACATCAGTCTGTGTAAGCCCCCCTGGGCCCAGATCCACAGACCTGAACGGTCTCCCTGTGGATCTCCTGCTCCTTCCCAGACCTTCCATCCCACAACTCTTCCCTACAACTCTCAGCACTATGCCCAGAATCCAGCTTCGAGTCCCAGTATCTGTCCCAGTCCCACGCTGGGTAAATGAGTATATACTATATTTGTCTTTCTGGGTGTGGTTTATCTCACTTAGGAAGATTGGTTCTAGTTGGATTTCCTGAGTTCTTTATATATTTTAGATATTAGCCTTTTGTGGATGTAGAATTGTTGAAGATCTTTTCCCAGTCTGTAGACTGTGACGTTGTCTTTTGACAGTGCCCTTTGCCTTACAGAAGCGTTTCAGTTTCATGAAGTCTGATTTATTAATTGTTCATCTTAAAGCCTGGGCTATTGGTGTTCTGTTCAGGAAGTTGTCTCCTGTGCCAATGAGATCTAGGCTCTTTCTCACTTTTTTTTCCTAACAGATTTAGTGCATCTGGTTTTATGTTGAGGTCTTTTATCCACTTGGACTTTAGTTTGTACAGGTTGATAAATATGGTTCTATTTGCATTACTCTACATATAGACACCCAGTTAGACCAGTGCCACTTGCTGAAGATGCTGTTCTTTTTTCCATTGTATGGTTTGGGCTTATTCATCAAAAACCAAATGTCGGTAGCTGTGTGGGTTTATTTCTGTGTTTTCAATTCAATTCCATTGATCAAACAGCCTGTTCCTATGCCAGTACCATGCTGCTTTTAATGCTTTTTCTCTAAAGTACAACTTTAGATCAGGGATGGAGATTTCTCCAGAAGATCTTTTACTGCACAGGATAGTTTTAGCTATTTTGAGTTTTTTGTTTTTCCATATAAAGTCGAAAATTGACCTTTCAAGATCTTTAAAAAAAATTGCATAGTTATTTTGACAGGGATTACATTGAATCTGTAGATTGCTTTTGGTAAGATGGCCATTTTTACTATGTTGATTTTCCAAACCCACGAGCATGGGAGATGGTTCCATTTTCTGATGTCTTTCTCAATTTCCTTCTTCAGAGACTAGAAGGTTTTTTTTTTTTTCATACTAGTCTTTTACTTGCTTGGTTAGAGGTACACCAAGATACTTTATATTATTTGTGTCTATTGTGAAGATATGGTTTTCCTAATTTATTTCTCAGCCCATTTGTCATTTGTATAAAGAGGGATTACTGACTTTTTTAGTTGATTTTGTACGCAACCACTATGATGAAAGTATTTATCAACTGTAGGAGATTTTTGGTAGAAATTTTAGGATCACTTATGCATATTATCATATCTGCAAATAGTAATACTTTGACTTCTTCCTTTCCTACTTGTATCCCTTTTATCATCTTTAGTTGTCTTACTGTTCTAGCTGGGACTTCAATTATTCTACTGGTAAGATACAGAGAGAGTGGACAGCCTTGTAGTCATATCCCTGATTTCCATGGAATTGATTTAAGTATCTCTCTATTTAGTTTGATGTTGGATATAGGCTTGATGTATATTGGCCTTACTATATTTAGGCATATGCCTTGTATCCCTGATCTCTCTAAGATTTTAACATGAAACGGTGTTGGATTTTGTCAAATGCCTTTTTCTGCATCTAAGGAGAGGATCATGTGGGTTTTTTCCCTTTAGTTTGTTTATATGGTTGACTACACTGATGGATTTTTGCATGTTGAACTACTCCTGTGCCTGGTATGACGCCTACTTGGGCATGTTGGATGAGATTTTTGATGTGGTCTTGGATTCGGTTTGCCAGTATTGTGTTATTTTTGCATCAATGTTCATAAGGAAAATTGGTCTGAAATATTTTCTTCCTTGAGGCTTTGTGTGGCTGAGGTATTAAAAGGACTATGGATTCATAGAATGAGTGTGGTAGTGATCCTTAGGTTTCTATTTTGTTGAATAGTTTGAGGAGTATTGGTATTAGTTCTTTTTTGAAAGTCTGGTAGAATCCTGTGCTGAATCCATATGACCTGGTCTTTTCTTTCTTGTTTTGTTTGTTTGTTTGTTTTTTTGGTTGGGGGACTTTTGATGACTGCTTATATTTCCTTAGGAGATATAGGACTACTTAATTCATTGCCTGATCTTGATTAAACTTTGGTAAGTGGAATTTATCAAGAAAATTGTTCACTAGAATGTCCTCCCCTCTGTCTCGGTTTCCTGGTAAGTGAAGGCTTTCGTGGGACATGCCCCTTGGGCTAATATGCAGATATAAGTGAGTATATACCATTTGAGTCTTTCTGCTTCTGGGTTAACTCACTCATTATGATCATTTCTAGTTCAATCCATTTATCCACAAAATTTGGAAGTTCCTTGTTTTTAATAGCTGAATAGTATTCCATAGTGTATATGTACCACAGTTTCTTTATCCATTCTTCTATGAGGGACACTTAGGCTGTTTCCATGTTCTGGCTATTATGAATAAGGCTGCTATGAACATGGTTGAGCAAATTTTCTTGTTGTGTGCTGGAGCATCTTCTAGTGGGACTCTAGATGAGAGAAGCATGGGAGAATGGCAAAGTAGAAGGATCCAGAGGGTCCTAGAAGCCTACAAGTAGAACATTATGATAGGCAGATTTGGGCCCAGGGGTCCCGCTCAAACTAAGGCACCAGCCAAGGACAATACAGGCGGTAAACCTTAAACCCCTACCCAGATCTAGCCAATGGACAGAATACTCTCCACAGTAGAGTGGAGAGTGGGATATTACTTTCTCACGTACTCTGGTGCCTCACCTTTGACCATGTCCCCTGGAGGGGGAGACCTGGTGGCACTCAGAGGAAGGACAGCAGGTTACCAAGAAGAGACTTGATACCCTATGAACATATACAGGGGGATGTAATCCCCCTCAGGAACAGTCATAGGGGAAGGGAATAAGGGGAAAATGGGAGGGAAGGAAGAATGGGAGGATACAAGGGATGGGATAACCATTGAGATGTAACAAGAATAAATTAATAAAGTAAAAAAAAAAGAAAATTGTTCATATCACTTAAATTTCCAATTTTTGTGACATCTAGGCTTTTGAAGTAAGAGCTAATGATTCTTCGGATTTCATAAGTATCTGTCCTTCTGTCTCCATTTTTATTTCTGATTTTGTTGATTTGGATACTCTTCCTTTGCCTGTTATTTAGTTTTGCTAAAGGTTTGTCTATCTTGCTGAGTTTCTCAAAGAACCACTAGTATGTGCTTTCATTGATTCCTTGACTTGTTTCTAACTTGTTGATTTCAACCTTGAGTTTGATTATTTCCATCCATCTACTCCTCTTGCATCTGTCTGCATATTTTTCCCTACGGGTTTCTGGTGTCCCATTCAGTTCCTGGTATGCGACATCTCCAGTTTCTTTAGGAGGGCAGTTAGTGGTATGAACTTTCCTCTTAGTACTGATTTCATTTTATGCCAAAGGCTTGGATATGTTGTGCCTTCATTTTTATTGAACTCTAGGAAGTCTTTACCTTCTTTCTTCATTTCAGCACTGACCCTGCTGTCATTGAGTAGAACACTGTTCAATTTGCATGTGTTTGTAGGCTTTTTTGTTAATTTTATTGTTGCTCAAGTTCAGCTTTAGACCATATAGGTCTGATAAGATAATGGGACTAATTGAGTTTTTTTTTTTTTTATGTTGAGGCTTGCTTTGTGACTGATTATATGATCAATTTTGGAGAAGGTTCCGTGTAGTTCTTAGAAGAAGGTATATTCTTTTGTGTTTGGGTGAAAAGTTCTGTGGATGTGTGTTAGATCCATTTGACTCTTGGCCTCTGTTATCATTATTATTCAATGATCTGTTCATTGGTAAGGTCAACTATTTCCAAGAAAACATTATATATATCCACCACTTTTGACTGATGTAAGTACCACTCTGAAAGATGGAGCGCATACCTAACATTGTTAACGAGGCCAAGAATCTGAGAGTAGAAAAGTCCTCCTACTAAATGAACACAGCAATAAACAGACTCTTAATGGTATACTGTTGGCCATAAATCAGTGCATCAGTTAACCTTGTAAGAGACAGTAATTAACACAGAGGACCAGGGAGGACAATGTGTGTGTGTGTGTGGGGGGGGGTGTTCTCGCCAGCTTCCAAGCACTTAGTTCTAAATGGGATATCTTCGTCACATCTACCCTTCAATCCTCAGGTATCTCTGAAGAAGAGTATTTGGAAAGACTATAAGATTCAGAGTCTGTGAATGGCTCCCAGGAGACAGCGTTTTAGAAGGCAGCATGACTGATGTGCATCTGAACTTACAGATGCTGTGATAATATGCACAAAACATGCACAAGTTCAAGATGTGACGCCCGAGCCACCATGGTACCGAGTCGAGGGCAAGGGCCTGCGGATTTAACTCTTACACACACACACACACACACACACACCACACAATAACACAGCGGGTCCTTTGTGTTAAGAGAGCAGCAGCCGCAGCAGCAGCTGCGGCAGTGGTTTATTATTCTCGTTCGGCACCTCCAGAGTTCCAAAGAACCTTCTTATAGGCAGCAAAACAGGAATCCTCCTCCCAGGTGAAATCCCTCAAGAGGTGATTGCACACAGGAGGAAAAGTCTCGAGGATTGGAGGGCCTCGTTCTCAGAGCAGTAAACATGACTAGCTAACCAAGATAAACACAGACATGGAAGCTGCTAGAAACAGGACATGAAACAGCAAGACAGGCAGGCAGCCCCGTTGGGCCTGGTTCCTACACAAGACAGATGAATTCCCATAGAGAAGGGGAACTGAGCACAGAGTCACACATCTAACCAAGAGGCTATTTGTGGTTGGTACTGCTGAGATCAGGAAAATCAGTTTGCCCCAGTGGAATGTCACTAGGTGTATCAACCACACTCCATGATAGAATTCATGTTTAGTAGTACTTGATCCACAGAAAGTAGGCTGATTTTTAAAAATATATTTTATTAATTTATTCATAATACATCTCAATTGTTATCATATCCCTTGTATCCTCCCGCTCCTCCTTCCTTCCCATTTTCCCATTACTCCCCTCCCCTATGACTGTGACTGAGGGGGACCTCCTCCCCCTGTATCAAGTCTCTTCTTGATATCCTTCCTCTGAGTGCCACCATGCCTCCCCATCCAGGGGACGTGGTCAAATATGGGGAACCAGAGTTCATGTGAAAGTCAGACCCCACTCTCCACTCAACTGTGGAGAATGTCTTGTCCATTGGCTAGATCTGGGTAGGGGTTCGAAGTTTATTGTACGTATTGTCCTTGGCTAGTGCTGTAGCTTGAGCAGGACCCCTGGTTTGGTTTGGTTTGAGTGTATATGCACTTTTTTTGTTAGAATTTTTTTTAAGTGTTTTGTCTTTTTTTGTTTTTGTTATGTTGGATTGAGGGATTCTTTTCTTTCTTTTGAGAAAGATCAAAAACTTGAAGTTGGTTGAGTAAGAAGATGGGGAGAATCTGGGAATACATGGAGAAATGGAAGGAATATGATCAAAATATATAGAAAGAAACATGTTTTTAAAAGTGAGAAACTATTAGCAACAAAAAATAAAGCAAACAAAATACACTTAACATTATTAATTTTGATTATAAGTATTTAATAGCTATTTTACTGAGGACAATGTCCAATGGTATCATGATCATTACCCCAAACAACACATCAATTATTGGCAAGAGATTGGCTTCAATCTTTAATGTGAATATTAGCACAGTGAAAATGGCTAGTGTCTTATTGTTATCATAAGAACAATTTTGTCATGTGAGCCCCTTGTAAAATCTTTTCCTTATTATCTCTAATGCAGACTGTGAAAGACACTGAAATACATCAAGGTAGGAAGAATGTGGACAAATTGAATCCCACTCACATCTTTCTTAATGCTGAATGGTGTTCTCTTATATTATAAGAGGACAAAGATTGTTAATTTATCCCTTTACGATTCTCAGACTGTTACCAGTTTGAAAAACATGTACTCTTAATACTACTATAAGAATCTTGTGTAAATACAGATTGTTTATTCCTTTTGAATAAATTTCTAGGGATGGAATTGTTAATAAATTAAACTCAGGTTCAACTTTGTTAAGAATTACCTGTCACACAATTTATGTTTCTATTAGGAGCATATGAAAACGGTAGTAGAACAAAACATAGCACACATTGCCAGAAGAGGTAAAAGAAGGCATAGATATCAAAGCACCAATCTGAATGAGTTTGTGTCAGTCTCCTGTTTTACATTCAGATGGCAGCAAGTTTTCTTAACTCTGTCTTATATTTTAATTTAGTGTATGCTAATAAAAGAACCAACTTACATTTAAGTTGGTGTAGAAAATAAAGCAAAGCTACATGACTACGTTGTGGACACCTCTTAAAATATATCTCATTTCAGAATGTCAAGTATCTATCAGCAAAGTTATTTCCTGCGCTGCCATGTTTAAAGACAGAATGTGGTTTATTTTATGGATGCACTGTTAGCTGAAACTGATTCTTTGGAGTGTTGTCTCAAGTAAATAAGTGCAGAGAACCAATTGAAATATCCATTCCTTTTATACATGTTTATCTGAACTTAAGCACAAGAAACTGAGTACAGACATAATGCCATCTGTGTAGATGTGCTTCTTCCTGAGGTATACTTGTCCTTGAAATCAGAATTTATATTACTTGAAATTTGTCCACATACTTTCAGCATACGATTCAATGATATTGTTATAAAAAGGAAAGAAGATAATGCTGAAGACATAACTAATGTCTGAGATGTGAGGTGAGTATCAAATGCAGGGAAGTTACTTGCAGACTGCCATGGGTTCTGGGTACCTTGTAAATTACACAGTGCTTTGAGGAAAACTACAGTGATGCTTGTCATTACTTCTTTGGATAAAATTTTAGAAGTTACCTTGGAACATGGTTTCTTTTTGAATTTAATTTTTAAAGTATTTATTCACTTAAAATCCCAAGCGTAGACTCCTCACTTGTCTCTTCCTGCTCCTGCCCTCCTGCCCTCTTCCCCCTGTCTCCTTGACTTAGTCCTCAAAAATTAGGAGGTCTTCTCCCCTATCAAGTCTCATCAAGACTGCCTGCATACTTTTCCTCTGTGGCCTGGCAAAGCCACCCTGCTGTAGAATAATATATTAGAATGTTTAGTCCTCAGTCGGTTCGAATATTTGGGAAGGATTAGTAGTGTGGCCTTGGAAGATGTGTGGGTTTCTAGGAATGGGCTTTGAGATTTGACATTCCCAGTTACCTCGCTCTGCCTCCTGTTTGTGGATCAGATGTAAGCTCTTAGCTTCTGATCCATCACCATGTCTATACGCCTACTGCTGTAATCAACATCACCATTGTCATGGACACTAACACTTTGGAACTCTAAGCAAGCTCTCAATAAAGTCTTTATTCCAAAAGGTGTCTTTGTCTTGGTGTCTCTTCATAGCAGTAGAAAAGTAACTAAGGGACCAGAGATGGTTGAGTAAAATGCTAGTTTTGAATAAAAATGGTGGTCTACTCATATCTCTTTTGTTTTCCTAGATCCCATTCAGAATGCAATGCTATAATTAACAGTTACATTTATTTGTCATGTATGGTTAGGCTTCTATGATATGTGACAGGTTCTGAGTTTCTCAACAACCCTGTGTGTGTGTGTGTGTGTGTGTGTGTGTGTGTGTGTGTGTTGTAGTAGATGCATATACTGGGTTGTCTTATATAGCCTTCATATGAGGGGAGGTGCCTAGTTTTATTGCATCCTGATATGTCCATTTGGTTGATATACATAACAGAGTTGCTCTATTATGAAGAGAAATGGAAGAGGACAGGACTGGAAGGTGTGTGTGTTGGGGGGGGGGGGTGCTGAGAAGAAAGGAGCGAGGGGAAATTGTGGTCAGGATGTAGCATATGACAGAAGAAACTTTAAAAATAATTTTAAACAAGGTCAATTGCTTTGTTATTTGTGAATGGGTATATGACTTGGTGCCAATAATAAAAATTGGAAATTCATCAAACAAAAAACAAATGGTACAAGAACACATAAATAGCTAACCCAAAAGAGATTTTTTAAAGTTTTTTTTTACATTGAAAATAGATTTTCCCCATAAAATATAGTGTAATTACAGTTTCTCTTTTCTCAACTTCTCCCAGATTATCCGAAGCTTCTTACCACTGAAATCCACACCCTTTCTTTCTTTTTCTTCCCCTTGAGAATAAATAGGCATTTAAAAAATAAAAATAATTAAATTAAATTAAATTAAATAAGATAATATAAAAACAAATAAGAATAAGACAAAGGCTATTTTAGGGGTCATTTGGAAACCTCATATAGTAGAGTGTTCTGAAGTATGTACATATATGAAAGAAATAAAAATGGATTCAGAAAACTACAGGGAGACCAAGCCCCAACTAGACAACTGTATCCTCCAATGAAGCCTCCAGGGGCAGAAATGAGTTACATCTAATCAAGCTGTAGACCAAAGGGGACCTAGAGAAAACCTCAAACTGCCAAAAGATAATTTTGATCCAGTCTTACACTGTGAATAAAAATTAACTAAAATGCATGAACTTAAATATTAGAGCTAGGACTATAAAACTGAAGGCTGGACCTTCACCAATCCTACATCTGACTGAGAAATAATATTCAAAATATTTAACAACAACAACAAAAAAGAAATAGACACCCATAGACATATGTAGCAGATGTGCAGCTTGGACAACATGTGGGCCCGCTAACACTGAGAGTAGGGGCTATCTCTGAGTCTGTTGCCTGCTGCTGGACCACTTTCCTCTAGCTGGGTTGGCTTGTCAGGCCCCAGTGGGAGAGGATGCACTTACTTCTGCTGCAATTTGCAGTGCATCCCATGCGTGTCTTTCTGCGTCTGGGTTACCTCAGGATGATCATTTCTATTTCCATCCGTGTGCCTGCAAATTTCAAGCTTTTCTTGTTTTTAATGGCTGCGTAGTATTTTACTGTGAAGATGTGCCACCGTTTCTTTACCCATTCTTAGGCTGTTGTTTCCAGATGCTTGCAGTCTGGGTTCCAGGTTAGTGTTTTTCTATGTCCTCATCGTGTCCACTTTCGAGAAGCCTCAGGCCATTGTCCACACTGAAGTACACGGTGTCTGACTGCAAACGGGTGCCTTCTAGTTCCAAGAGCGTGATGATGATGGTCAACTTCAGCTGGGGCACCGGCATCACCCAGGTGTTCGAGATCCTGAGCAGAGACCTAAAGCTATGGCAGAAGGACTTAAAACGCTAAGCCCATAACGTGTGGAACATTTGGTGTCGAGCCACTGTACCAGAGATTTTCACGGAAAACTCCATATACAAAATTTGGAAGCTCCAGAGATGTTGGTGTATTCTGTAAAGGGGACTCCAACTGCAGCAGCCGATTCCAGAGCAGCATCAGAAACCAGAACCTCAAAGTGTGTTCTGGAGTGTTTCTCTCTAGGAGCGTCTGAAAGCAGAGCAATGAACAACAGCCAAACAATAGGAAACGATGCCAAGACCAAAAAGCCCAGCCTCTTGTTTTGGGCTCATATATATGCCTCCTATCAGAGTCGGTACTAGGATGTCTATCAATTTGCAAACACCATGCTTCCACAAGAGGAAGTTACCTTGTATAATGTACAAACACAACATGTTCTCTCACAACTCTGTTTCCAGCAAACAAAGACCACACACCCTCACACAAATCTGTTTCACCTCCCACAGTTGGGATGAAAACAAAAATGTGTTTACATCCACTGCATTTTATGGTGGATCATCTTTAGGGTATATGCCAGGACAAACTGCATCAACCAAGGACAACACACGCAGAGAATCTAGAGCCCCTGTTCAGATATAGCCAATGGACAGCTCACTCTCCAAGGTTGTAGGGAGAGCAGAGACTGACTACCACTAACACGAACTTGAGTTCTCCCAATTTGATCACTTCCCCTTGGACGGAAGACCATGCAGACACACAGAGGAAGGGATTACAGGCTACCCAGGTGAGACCTGATAGGCTGTGGTCAGAGGATGGAGTATGAGCCTCCCCTCAGCCCAGTCATCAGAGGTATAGAGAAGGGGAATAGCGTGGAAGAGGGAGGGAGAGTGGTAACCAGATGATACAAGTGAGGGGATAACAATTGGGATGTAATATGAATACATTATATGTATAATAAGTTTATACATATAATAAGCATTATATACATCCGAAACTGTGGTACAGTTATGGAATAGACTACTACTCAGCTATCAAACACAAGGGAATCATGAAAATTTCAGGCAACTGGATGTAAATAGAAAAAAAAATCATCCTGAGTGAAGTAACTCAAACCCCAAAAGACATAAATGATATGTACTCACTTTTAAGTGGATATTAGTCATAAAGCACATGAAAGCCATACTACAATCCAGAGACCCGAAGCAACTAAGCTCAAGGTGGGCCCAAGGGAGGGTGCTTGAATCTCACTCAGAAGGGGAGATAGAATAGGCATTGACACTGTATGGAGAGAGGAAAGAGGGTAGGAAAGGGGATGGAGAGGGGAGCAGGCATGGGGATTAGGACTAGGGAGAGCAGAAGCAGAGGGAGCTGGGTAAAAGAATGGAAGTCAGAGATGGTGGGGCAGCTTTGGGACTTGCCAGAGACCTGGAGAGTGAAGGCTACAAGAAATCCAGGGGCGGGTCATCCCAGCTGAGATGCCTAGCAGAAGGTGATATAGAGCCTGAAGTGGCCGTTTCCAGTAGATAGGCAGGACTTCCAGTGGAGGAATAAGGACACCACGCCACCCACTAAACCTTAGACCCCAAATTGGTCCCGCTTACAAGATGTACCAATCTAAACCTAGAAAGAGACAAAATGCCCTATTTAAGTACTGGAATGGACATTTACATAAATAAGACATGAGGATAGCCAGCAGGTACAGAAGATGCACAAACCAATGGTAACATTAAGGGAAACTTAGTGCAGAAAATGATGCTCTACCACATGTCGTTCATAGATGTCTGAGAACTTCACTGTTATCATTAAGTATCATTACTATTTTTAAAAATCTAAAACATTCATAGTAGTGCTTCACTGTGGCTTTAAATAGAGTATATCTATAATGTATCTGTATAATATTAGCGATATTTTCCTATACAGAAGGATGTACACAAGGAACCGGATAATTTCAATGCTAAGTAAGTAACACAATTTTCTTTATTATTTGACTAGATGAAATAGCATTTTTTTTTAGATGAAACGAAACACTGGATCTACTTTACTACCTCAAGAAAGATGAGTCCTGAATTCTGTGATAAAGAACATATACATTGGATAGCTATAATCAATATGTCATTTTGTCCAGTTTTCAAGCCTCAATTTAATATACTTACATGTGGCTTTTACAAAAGGAAAAGAGAGCTTGCCTGTATGCTTTCTAATCTGGATGCTTGCTCAGACAGCTGCTGTCACAGGCTATACAATTTTTCCTCTACCTTCTTTTCCTGTTAGCATTTTACAACCTACTAACTTTTTTAAAATTGGTATAAACATGTTAGAGATCAGAAAGCCTTTTTAAGGCAAATTTAAAAGAATAATCAAAGGATAGGCTGGACACATATACATGTTCAATACCATCTTTGAATTTCAAACCTATTTTCCACACAGTGGTATAAAAAACAAATGCTTAGCTCCAGAATTCTTTTGCTAGAAGAGTAATTATCAAATTTGACCAATAAATGGCCAAATGCAGATTAGGATGATGGGAAAGGCAGAGATGTTATTATTCTTCTGTGGCAAGTTTTGTAAGTCATATGCAAATGCTCAGACTCCACATAGTGTTGAATCTCCCATTTGAAATAGTATCCTGAAAATCATTCAATTTGAAGTTATTGGTTGGATATACTATGGGTGGTGGCTTTGACAGTGTTAAGTGTTTTATTGTTAATACCTCAGAAGGGATTTCAGTCTCTGAGGCCATCCATACTGTTTCTATAGAAACTGCAGGTTTTCTAGTACAAGATGATGCAATATGATAAAATAAAAACTAGCACATTGAAATTACCATATGAAATGACACAATATGACAAAAAACCTATACATTGAAACCGGACAGGACAAAGCAACAGGGGAAAAAAGTTCACAAGAGGAGGCACAAGAATCAAAGACCCACACATTGGTATACTCAGAAATCTTATATAAATAATAAACTGGTAGCCATAATATATATGTAGAAGACATGAAACAAACTGGTATAGGCCCTGTGGATGTTTCATAAGTCTCTGTAAGGCATATGATCTTTGATCATGTTGATTTAAAGGTCTCTGCTTTCTTGGTGTCCTCTGTCTTCTCTGACTCTTATGTTCCTTCAGCTTCCTCTTCCATAAAGTTCCCAGAGCCTTGAGGGGAGGGACATTCCACATAGCACTGAGAGTTCTGATCTTGGAACACTCAACCCTGTACATTATTCTAATAAATGCTTCATCTGTAATATGATTGTTTAAGTTGGGCTTCACACAATGCTTCGTCTGCTTTCTTCTCTCTTATTGAATCCCATTTGATTGTCAAATATAGCAATTTTACTTCCATACCTCTACTAGAGGCAGAGATGGGGACTGAAGAGGTCACCATCTAACCAGACAAAACTCCTAGTAGAGCGAGGGGAAGACTTACCCATCCATAGAAACTTTGATGCAAAATTTACTCTGCCTACAAGATGTGCAGGGATAAAGAAAGAACAGAGATGGAGGGAATGTCCAACTAATGCCTGGCCACACCGTACAAGACAGTCAACTTCTAATAGTATTGACAACACTCTGCTATGCTTGTAGACAGGACCCTGGCGTAGCTGTTCTCTGAGAGACTCCACTTAGCAATAGATAAAAACAGATGCTGGGACAGTCAAACATTGGGCAAACAGCATGAGATTTGTGGAAGACTGAGAGGAAGGATAGAAGGACCTGGAGGGAACAGTAGTTCTACAACGAGACCAACAGATCCAACTAACCTGGGCCCGGTGGGGGGGGGGCTGGTAGAGATTGAAGCACCAACCAAGAGCAATGTATGTACTGGACCTAGACCCCCTGTACATATGTACCTGACAGGTGGCTTGGTATTCATGTGGGGATCTTCTTTTCTGAGGAGTAGGGCAGGGATTTTGGGACCGGGAGGAGAGAAGTAGGGAGCTATGATTGGGATGTAAAATGAATAAATAAATTAATTACTTAAACATAATTTTATGTCCATTAACAGCGGAGAGTAGTCATATAGCCTCATACCTTAAAAATACAAAGCATACAAAGGAGTATAGTTTTTCCTCATTATTTAAAGACCACTATGACAGTGAATTCTATAAAATATAGGGTTAATGCACACATATTAATGGTTAATTGATTTTCAAGTATGTTATCCATCCAGATTTATTAAAAATATTTCCTCTAGAAAACAACATATATCGAATAATTTGGTATGCTTGATATAAGTTCATATACTGTTACCTCTTGATCCTCTATAAACCTGGGTAATATTTGCTTTCCTTCCTGAAATTTATTAAATTTATTCCTCTCATAAAAGAGAGCTTTTTGATTTTTTTCAAACAGAACAGTAAGCAATTTGGGTTTGGCTGTAATTGCAGTAGAGCCTGCATCATCATTTAATCATATAGGAGGGATATACACTAATGTAGCTCATTTAAATATTCACCAGGGAGGAACACTTAAACTTACAGATAATTGGTTGGCATTCATAGCTTCAATTACTTACTTATAAACCATAAAATTAATTGCTGTATCATTCGTATTTTACAATACAGAAATATGTTCATGGTGACCTTCATTCAAACTATAGTTGAAGCACTCAAAGTTACCTCATTATCAAGAATGCTGAATAATGAATCTTGGTCTGGATATGAAGTGCTTTACCTGTCTTTATATTGATATCCTATTTGTTTATGAAAACATTTTATTGATAAAGAGCATATCAATTAAAGTGAGTCTAGATTTCATGGTTTGGATATTAATGAACCTTTGACTTGGCTATAGTTACAAGCTGTCAGAAAATTATCTTTATTTAAATCATTGATAGCTTAATTCTATGAATATTTAAATGGTTATAATAATAAAAATATTATGATAAATGTTAAACCCACAAAAATTCTCTTCTGAGTTTTTGGACTTAGTAGATGCAAGATATTCAGGTAATGAATAATTCATTTGTAATAAACTTAAACACCAACGTAGACTTCTCAGATTGTATTTTACATATTATGAAAAAGAAAACGAAAGCATGAGAATGAAGCATCATAAATCCTATTTATTAAAGATTATTAAAATAAGTAAAAAGAGACCTTAATTGTGGAAACCAATCACACATTAGTATAGTTACAGTATAAAGCCTAGTTTTACTGCTTTTACCTGTATTTCTGACTTCTTTTTCTATTATTGTTGTTATATGAACATAGCTCCACACATGTAAATAGATATATTAATATAACCTACTAGTGCTATTTATTGTCACTCATACATTTATTTTTTTAGCACTGATCACTTGATATTGGATAAGTCACTAAGGGGCTCATGTAGGGAAAGGGCTGATTGCCCCTCTCTTAGTTGTCACTAGTTACCTGTAGCTCTTCACCCATGTATGGGGATTGTGAGGTAAAAGGACAGAAAAATATACTACAATTAAATGAGACTGGGAAGCAAGCAGAGATTCCTATCCTTCCATAAGACAGAATAGATTTCGAATTAAAACAAACCAGAAGAGATAAAGAGCACTTCAACTTAATGGCGGACACAGTTATTCAGGAGGGCATTGCAATTCCAAACAAACAATAAACTATGACCCACAAACAATGACTATACAAACAAAAAAATAAAACAAAACATGAAGCCAGTGGAACTAAAGCAGTGCACTGAAGCTTCTTCTTAGTAAACCATAAAGTCATAAGACAAATTTTAACAAATTCAGAAAACTTGAAGTAACTCCTTCTATACTATCTGAGTGCAGTGACATAAAAAAATAACAGAAATCAAATATCTAATAATTACATAAACTCATAGAGACTACACAACATATTACTGAATGATAAGTGGACCAAAGAAGAAAATAAAAAAACAATCTCTAAAATATTTTCTTGAACTGAATGAAAATGAAAACACAACACAACACAACCTTTTGGGCTCAGTAAAATCTGTGTTAAAAGGGAAAAGTATAGTCCTAAAAGCCTACATCAGAAAAATGCCAATTAAGCAGCCATGGATTTGAAGAAGAATGGGGCGCAATAAATGAGACGATTTGGAGGGAAGGGAGAAATATTTTAATTAATTAAAAATGTCAATAGTAAAAAACAGAACTAGAATGTGAGCAGTAAATGACGGAATCAAAGAACTCAAGAATTTAGGAAAACACAAACAAATTAAACCCGCATTCAGTAGATGCAAGGGTAATAAAAATCAGCGACTTACCTCTGAGCCAGCTCTAGCCTCTTGGTTAGTTACTACATCATATTTGTGATGAAATCAGGATCATTGCTGAGTTCCTGGGCAACTCACGTAAGAGCTTGCGGCCTCCTTGGAAGAAGAGTCCAGGATTTGAGCCAGTACTCTGCGTGACAGGACTCTGAAGAAAAGGGGCAGACTTTTGGTTCCTAAGATTCTGACCAAACTCTTCAATATTGTGCACAATTTCAAAAGAGAGTATGTGTTAAGGTTATAGTCTTCTATTTTAGGAGGTTTGTTTTACAATATAAAGGTCTCATCCTATCCAGTATATGGTTGAATTATAAAAGTTGTAAATTCAAAGTCTGAACAAATGCAGAAGTGGGACTCAGTGCCCGTCATCCTACATATCTCCATTTTAGCAATAGAAGTCAAATTGCTGTATTTAACTTTTATTGGGAATTTCCTAGTTTTATTGGTTTTTCTTGTAGTGGCATTTTCCCAAACTCATGCACTATAGAAGTAGTCAACACAACAGATAATGACATAAAATTGATAGTTATTTATATTTAACGTTGTATAATATCTACTTAAAAATTTACAGATGTCTAAGATAATCCACTGTAACCAAACCAATTAAACACGTTTCCTTTTCTATCCTTTTGATTTTTACTTTTAATATATTCTAGACATATTTAGGATATTTGGAGTTTCCTGTTCAGTATTATTTTTCATATTGAAAACTACTGTTTTGTGTAAGTAGCTACATGCTAAATGGCTTGGGAACCATGTTTGAAGTAAGAGAGTCAAGGCTTGACACTACAGAGAAAGCAAAGAATGGTGAAAGAAGATATTTGCCAAATTTACTAGGCTTACCATAGAATGTAGACCTTGGCTTTTTGTTTTTTTGGTAACAACCATTGTTATATTTCCTTTTGTTGTTTATCACTATGTAGTAAATGTATTCTATCAGTAAGTTTCTTCAAAATAATCAGCGAAGGAAATGGAAAAATAATAGGAGAGGCAGACATGAGTGGAGGAAGAATATCCTATCCATTCCTCTGAGATCTTTTCTCAACTCCACCTCGACCTTGGGGTTCTGTATGCATCCTCATGCTTCTTATGTGCAGCAATTCTCATGCGAAGGAAACTGAAGAGCACGTGCTCCAAACTACCAGAGCTCCCGCAACTGCTCACCAGTACAATGATACCCTAAGGAGATTGTATAACCTTTAGCCATTTGGTGTGCTCTGGCTCCTCTTTTCTGTTTCCTGGTTGCAAATTTTTCCTTAGTCTCCTATTCATAGTTGAACCTAATGACCTTCTCCTACTGAGTTTTCACAGTTGTTTATCACAATAATAATACTGACTGAAGTAACTTTTACCATTTAAACAAACACACACACATACACACACACACACACACACACACATATATATATATGTATTCAAACACACATAAATAATTCTTATGCAAAGTTAACACAGGTCAATCTTGCATAAGATGTCTAAATTTGTTTTAAATCATTCTTTGTTTTTTCATATTTGTGAGCAGCATATACTTGTCTCTATGAGGTGTGCTACATGCCCTTAGCTAACCAAGTTTCAAGGGCTTGTGAGAGTTAGTTTAGTTTATCTCTTAAAAATCCTGTGCATTTGTCTCTCAATTTCAAACTTGAATTTCATCTTGGAGTGCTCTCACTCACCTAAGGGATTGCTGAGCTAAAAGATAATGTTGTGAACCCGCTGTTTCAGAATAGTGATGTGATAAGCTGCACCCCAAAGACTTTAACAGTCATGTTTCTAGATAATCTTTATTCCCTGTTCATATTTTGTTTCAATAAAAGTTGATTAAGGGTACACTGTAGTGCCATTTCAATACTCTAATTGCATAAGGAGTTAATAAAGATTCTCCATCAATTTTGTCATTGTTACACAGATACATCTTCACCTATTAAAAGGCCAGAGAATTTCAAAAACTTTTCTTGTCTATAACTTTTGGTTTCAGAAAGGTACTGATACAAATATGTAAAAGCACCATTTCCTAGAATAATCAAAAACAGAGTAGAAAGACTAGAACCTTATTTATATTTTAGTTATATACATTAAAAAACTAAAACTTATCTTGCTTTTCATGGGAATTTTAATATTATTACAGTTCATTACTTTATCTAATATGGTCAATGTGTTTATGGTTCATTAATTTTGTATTGTTTTTCTATATTTAATATCTTCATATATGTATATAATGATGACATGTAAAATAGAGAGGGAGATTATTCTCTGGTTCATGAAATAATCGTACATTTAGAAAGCAATGGCATGTTTAGCTCAGTTTAA
This sequence comes from Acomys minous, assembly GCF_964271855.1. Taxonomy (NCBI): domain Eukaryota; kingdom Metazoa; phylum Chordata; class Mammalia; order Rodentia; family Muridae; genus Acomys; species Acomys minous. The sequence continues at coordinate 45,882,022 of NC_140497.1, read as the reverse complement.
TACTTTATTTTATTGATTCTGCTTAGAAATGATTGCTTAAATAGAAATAACAGAAAAAGAAATCAGTGGGTTTGGAAGATAAAATTGTTGTGTTCAACCAAGTCAGAATCACAAGGACTTAATTTACTGTTTTTAACGTAATTAAAATCAAATCTTTGGAAACTGAACAACCTAAGGTAGATGCCATTTATATCTTAGGCATGGAAATCTAAGTGTTAAGCTCACCTCATGCTCTATCAACACTTATTTTAGTGCCTCAGGGGAATCCACAGGTCATAGTGTAGGAGAGGTGATTATAAGCATGGCTGGGTCCATCTCTGGCTGTTGGCTATTGGAACCAGGCTCCAGGTCTTTCACCTTCCTGTAAGTCAGAGGGGAAGGCTTAAATTTAATTGTCTCTTTGGATCCTCTGGCAACCAGCTCCCATCCTCTAGAAGTGACCTCATAGGCTAAAAAAGCTATAATGGAAAGGAGGTTATTATAAGTAAGAGAATGGAGTCTTCTTTTTTTCTTAATCCCATCACTGCATATAAGAACTTTAACTATGTACCCAGAACAAGTGAACACACACACACACACACACACACACACACACACACACACACACACACATTAATTTGATATTAATTTCAAAGGCAATTGTGTTCCCAGTGGTTGGGATATATATATATATATATATATATATATATAAATTTATATACTCTGTATTTTAAAAGTGCTATAAAACATTAGAATTATCTAATTATCTAATTATCTAAATTTTCTTGTATTTTAAGTATAAACTTAGTATGTATTTCCCTGTTTTTCAATACATGTTATGCGTGTTACTGTATTTAAACAGATTTTTTAAAAGCAATTAAGCAATTTATACATTAAAAAAAATAAGCTGAGTGTGGTGGCGCACACCTTTAATCCCAGCACTCGGGAGGCAGAGGCAGGCTGTGAGTTCCAGGAGAGGCTGGTCTACAAAGGGTAGCCTAGGACAGCCAAGGCTACACAGAGAAACCCTGTCTCGAAAAACCAACAAAGCAAAACAAAACCCTGAGTAAACTATTTGAATTGATCAGTTATTGTTTGACTTTAAGCATGGAGTGTCTATGGTTTTGTAATGTCTATTTAGTTAGTTTGAGCGGAAGTTATCTAACTTGAACAATATTCCCGTGTTAGTGTAAAAATAGTACGAGAAATTATTTCACTGATAGTAATTAACAATAAGGCAGCCCCAGTCTATAGTCAGGGAGTCATGGAAACAGACCCAAGAAAAACAAAGTAGCTATAGGTACTGAAAACAAAAACAAAACAAAACAAAAACAGGTCATCAGCTTTGTGAACAAAGAGGTTTCACAGTGAGTGTGCAGAGTCCTGTAGAGGCCCTTACCCCGCAAGCGGTCAGGGACCACCCAAATTTCAGGTTCTTCCTCCTCCCTGGAAAGCTTTGCCTTTTGTTCTTTTTAAATCTTGGTGCTCCTGATTGCTGGAAAATTTTGGTGCCCCTTTCATCCCTTTAACTCCCATTCCTGCGGGTAGATTTCTTTTTGATCCTGTGCTCTTTCAATTACACCAATTCCTTGACCAATCAAAAGCACCCATTCACATCCAAGTAAAGAACCAGGTTCATCCCAAGACGATGCCTAAATTACTGAACTACAAATAGTTAGGACCTCCTTGTTCTGTTTTGGGAAAATGTTCTATTTTTATTCTTCATTAAGCCTAAATAAAGCTCTATCCTGAGGAGATGCTTCATACTCATTATCCGTTCACCTATTGCCAGGCAATTTTAATTATTCAAATGTTCACAGAGCACATTATTTATATATTTTTCTAAATCATATTTCCTTTCCCTAATGAGAAAGGTTGACATAACTTAAGTACCCTAAGATATTAACTATTTTATTATCATAATCATCTATTCAGAAACTGGAAAAATAGCTAGAACACTACATTATACTTGATTTATTTTAGCTGAGTGACTATCATGTTTTATTGAAGAAGTAAGAATCATTATATGAAGTCTTAGAACTGAATCTTTCTGACTTTGGGATTTTTTTTCTCAAATATTTACCCCTGGTGACGTATCTCTTTTGGCTGATTTTATGATGAGGAAACTAAGAACTGTTTCAAGAAAAAGTGTCTGACAGCCAATATTTTCATGAAGATAAAGTTTAATTAAGTTAAATAGGCTGCTTAGTCATTCATATGGCATCATGACTCCACAGTCTTCAAAATAATGTTAAAATTGTGTGTCTTATCGAAATCTTAAATTAAGTTTAGAGTTGGTAGTTTGCCACCCGTACTGTAAGCAGGCTTCTCTGTAGAAGCACTGATATGACTATTTCATTACAGTGGACTGTTGATTGCATAGACTAGACTTTATATAAAGTATCCTATCAGGCTGTGTGGTGGTGGCACACAACTATAATCCCAGCCTTTGTGGACAGAGAGTGCTGGCTCTCTGTGAGTTCTAGCCCAGCCTGGTCTGTAGAGCAAGTGTCAAGACAGCCAGGGCTACAAAGAGAAACCTTGTCTCAAAAATTAAAATATATGTGTATATATATATATATATATATTAGGATGTTTGTCATCAAACTTCATTTCAGAAAAAAAGTGTTTTAAATAGGTTAAAATGTTATTTTTCATTGTATAACCTCTTAATTTTCTAAATAGCACATTCAGAGATTGCATAGTAAAATTTAACATTTACTACTTACATAAGTTTAGAGCAATCTTATTATCCTAATGCTTTATATTATTTTGTAACAAATTTTCATAACCTCGAGGTTATAGTATAACAAAATTATCTGAGAGTTTCAATAGGTCAGACTTCCAGGCATGAGCTAGGAACATACTCATTCTCCAAGCTGATTTCTATGTGTCACTTCCCCTACTATCTAATTTAAGCTCACTGTGGCTGTTCTTGCTTACTTTGGTTATTGACAAAATAGGTTCTTATGCAAATAAAGGCTAGGCACCTCAGTCTTTCTGCAAGATAAAATCGGTGTATACTCTTACCTCCTTAAATGTCACTCTATCAGCCTAGTACGTTATCTGTGAAATGGGAAAGAAATGCAAGTTATGATTCTAGCTAATAAAAATGCAAAAAATAATAGCAAAAGGATTGAATCCACACTCTATAGAATTCACTAAAAAATACAGTTTATTTTATCATCAGTTTCACTACACAATATGGATATTCTGTCCTATTTATTATTAACAATTTTCTTTTTTGAGTGGTGTGGGGGTTTCAAGAGCTGCCTTGAAGACAAAAAGGGGAAAGAAGAGAAATTATGCCATTGTGCTAACTAGAGCTATACAGCTTCAGGCACCTACTTTTATCCTTGAAGTAACTGATATCCAATGGAGACAAACACATACAGATGCCATGTCCAAGAATTAGGCCATACTTGGTCTACTCTAGGGACAATGCTAAGAGCCTCACATTTGAAGACACCTTAACAATGACTCCTAATAATGGATAAATGATGAACAAAATGACTTAATCATCGCTTTTGTTCCACATGTGTCTCCAGAGACTGCATAACTCTTAGGGACACGAAATTGCAAGAAGACATTCAATGTGTATAGACACCAGAACTAAAGTGCCATTGATCTAACCAATTTATAAAAATGTGCATTTTTATCTACTCTCAAATTATGGATCTATGTTTATATATACCATTAGTTGATGTCTACTGCCACCTGTTTCAGAGCACACACTTTGAAATGCGCATTACTCAAAGGTCTTGTCTCTGGCACATTTTGCTTTGGAGTTAGAAATTATTTTACTAAAATTAAAATTAAAAATTCTTCTTCTGATTACCTAAGTTTAATTTTTAATGTAAGTACAGAAGCAATTGGAGTGCTTAGAAGCAGATCAATGTCCTGTCTTCTCAAAAGGAGCTTAGAATTAACAAAAAAACTTAGAGCCCATTTAATTATTTGCATAAGGGTTTTCATGACTATTGAAGAGTTATCTGCTTTTAAATCCCCAGCTGCTAGTGGGATTGCATAGCATTTATAGATCTCTGTAAATGCAGTGAATATTGACAGACTGTAGAACACAATGATTTAAGTTAATTGCTACCACTCTGTAAACTTTTCTGCTTACTTTTTTAAAAATATAGATCCTGGTAAAGACTCTTAGGCCAATAATGTATGCCCTATTTAAAAAAAAACACACTTTAGCAACCAGGTTGGTGCACATGAATATAACATTTACTTTTTAAAGCATTGTTACTTAAAATATAGCAAATGGATTCCTAAAGGAGAGAAAATTAACTGGAAGAGATTGGTATTGCCATTTTTAAAGGATACGTTTATTAATAAGGACAGTTCGTACATGCCTTTTATAAACTTTGTATTCATTCTTTGTGTTTCACATTCGGCATCCTATTCCTGCTCATCTCCTGGACCCCTCACATCTGCCCTTCACCCTTGCAACCTCCCTCCCAAAATAAAGAAAGCACACAAGCCAACGAACAAACAACAACAACAACAACAACAACAACAACAACAACATCTCATCATGGAAGTTGTAGTACGTCACAGTGTGTCCTACAGTATACTCTCTGTCCCACAATCTTACCTTGCAAATGTTCACTGCAGTGAGTCATTGGTCTGGTTCGAGATCCATGGCTTTTGTGACATCATCAGTATTGGATGCTCCCAGAGCCTCTTCCCAGTTATCCTGTTTGGCCACGGAGATCCTGAAGCTTTGGTTCAGCCAAACTGGCCTTTTCACCTGTTCCAACCACTTATTGATGATAGAGGTTTTGAGGTGGGCCAATTCGGAACCCTGGATCTGGACCTGCGCGGTTCCCGACCTGGTCAGCGCATCGGCTCTCTCTCCATTATCGGCACCAGCAGGTCCCGCTCTACAGCACTGCTCTCCCTCGGCCACCAAATGATCCTGTTGGCAGTAGTCAGGCTCAACTCTACTGCTCTCATACCCTCGAGGCCATCTCTCATGACTACTCCAGGTTTCAGGGAGGGAGCATCACTCCTGCATCCATGCCACCTTATGGCTAGCTCTCTTGCAATCTTGCCCTTAGGACTGACTCACCTGTGTCTCCACCACTAGGTCAGATATTCTGTGCTGTCCAGGCTGGGTGCATGGACTCCTATCCTGAGTACAGCAGCTGTTGAGGGCCCAGGGACAGCTCTCCCATCCTCATGATTCTGCGGGCAGCTCTCCTGATTGCCAGAGGTGGCACGGGGTAGCGGAGCATCACTTCTGCATCTGTGCCACCCTACAGAAGATGAGTGGTGGGGTCAGCTCATGCCACCAGGGTCAGCTCCACTGTGCTGTCTGTGAGAGGTACAGGGCCTGCTCTCCCTAGTGCTGCTCTTCCTAGGTAAGCATTGGGGCCAGCTCTCTAGAGAGCAGTAGCCATTGAAGGGCGTGGCAAGGCCTGTTTTGAACAGCTGCTGGACATCCGTTTGGTCCCAGCGGCAGCCTCATGTTCTCTAGTGATAATATGAGTCACAGACATTGACATCATCCCCCTTGCTGCTGCTTAGCCAGGAACTCAGACCTGGCTGTCAGCAGCAGCTGGAGATAGGACCTCACCATGGCCCGGGTGTTAGGGCTGGCCACTCACACCACATTACCCCTCTCCAGACCCTTGGAGTTTGTGCCTCTCTTCATAATGCTCAAACTGCCTTGCTTCTTTTTCTCTCCCATCTGTCCACCACACACCAGCACACTGTGGTTGCTTACAATTAAAGGACTTGGTGATGGATATGTGTAAGGAACCAAAGGAATTAATAGTGAAAAAGAATACATTTTAGGGGAAAAAAGACAGGGTTTTTTAGATGTTTCTAATTTGATTAATGGATAACATTTAACTTAATTGAAAAAAAAAGACTAATTAATCCAAATCCACTCAGCCATATTAAGGATTTAATCTAATAGGGTTTTTTTTTTTTAAAGTATTCCATTTGCTAGGGCTGATCAACATTTCCAGGATAGACCTCAAAACATCTGTTAGATTTCCTTGTAGAATATATTTTTTAATTAGTTAAATTAATTTATCAATTAATTACATGTGTGTGTGTGTATGTGTGTGTATGTGTGTGTGAGCATGGGTCAGATGACAATTCTCAGGAGTTGATTCTCCCTTTGCTCTATGGGTCTGATCTCTGGTAGGAAAGAGCCCTTCCCTGCTGAGCTAGCTTTCTGGCTTTATTCAGCATCTTTTAAATTCCTTTTTATCCCACTTTAATGAAAAGGTGTCCCTCACTGTAGAACTGCTGAAGATAAACAGTCATTCAAAGCAAAGAAAAATCAAGAGGAAAAGCTGAAAGAAAGAAAAGGATAATTTGGCACGGAATAACTACAAAAGTAGGAACAATATCCTGCTCATTTCTGAACACAACAATGTGTAATTTACAGAAATGGATATGGAAATTCATTCCAGAAATCATTAAACTTTTTTTTGTGGAAGAAAATTTTGTGTATGTTAAAATATATGACCTATAAAATGTGACAAATTGTGATGAAATGTATACCATCACTGAAGTTGAGACTCAAAGTATTTTCAGAGTAGCAATAGGTTTTACTTTTGTGCCTCTTTATTGTGTTGACCCCTGAATGTTTCATTTGATTAAGAATTAATCCTACTGTGTTGGGCTTGAGGATTTGACAGCCCATTGGATCCTAAACACTTAGCAGAGCAATACTGTTTCAGGTGACAACAAATAAAGGAGAAGACAAGGTGTTTCCAGTAACCTAAATCACTCCCATGAAACCATGCTTTTAAAAGTTCTATTGACTTCGCCGCCCAGTTGTTAACTCATGAACTTTGCAGAGATATTTTTCAAGCAAACTTTAGCACACAGTTTCATCAAAAAATAAAACACAAAGTCCCAGAAAATAAATATTTGCTATCTAGGCCTTCCCCACAATTCATTTAAGGTTTATTTCGTATAGCTTACTGCATCCAGTCAACAATTAGTCAGACAACTCTTCCTCAACTGCTATGGTAACTAAAATTCCCCCTATCATTTTGCATATTGCTTATGAATAAATCATGTTTCTTACTAGAATTTTCTTCATGTTAATTTTTGTCATTATGTGACCACACAGATTTTTTCAGCTCATTTCTATGTACATTTCTCAGAAGTATTTTCAGAAAATTCTTATGTAATTAGGCAAAATAGTGTTCAGGTACCTGTAATTTCACTGTCTCAACATTTATCACACATTACTTCAAATTGCTGCATAATTTTCTTTCCTTATTACTATACTACAAGATAAGACTAGACCATGTCTTCATTAGATTTGTTTCCCATGGTACAGAATGAGAGGAGCACAAGAGCAAATAATGTAACTCTTTGAAAATGATGGAGAATAAGAAGCAAAGTAAGGAAAGAATGAAAGGGATAACAGAAAAAATATCTCTTACATAGAATCCTCTGTATTTTTTAGGGTGTTATTGTTTAATAATTTGGAAAAGGAAACCATTAAAGACAGAGGAATACCTTAAGATTCAGCCTTTTTTCAAGTTCATCTGATAATTTAGATAGTTTGTATTTCCTGACACTCAGGGGAGTGAGGAGTGAGATTGACTTGAGCAATGATATCAAAATAGAAAGTAGAGGACTGGCTTAGGAGAAAAAATATATTTACAATTACAAGAATTTAAAAAAGACTGATATTCAAATGTTGCAATGTATTTTTCCAACGTGCTAAATAGTTTCAAGTTTTATTTTTAGACCTTGAAGCAACTGTGCTCTCCTGTGTCCGTGTGTGTGTGTGTGTGTGTGTGCGCATCTGTTGGTGTCTGTGTTCGTGTGCACACACAAGAGAGAAAGAGAGAGAGGAGAGAGAGAGAGAGAGAGAGAGAGAGAGAGAGAGAGAGAGAGAGAGAGACAGAGAGAGACAGAGACAGAGAGAAGAGAGAGAGTGTGTTAAAGGTATATTTTCATTCTTTTGCATGTTGATATCAATATTTTCCATAAACTGTTTATTGAAAACTCCATTTTCTTCCCAATATATATAGTGCCTTTATCAAAATCTGCTTGCCTTTTTAGTAATATAAAAGAACCAACCATTGGAACTACATACAAAACGAGAGAAAGTGACACATTCTTCCAGCAAAACACTAGATTTAAAATGGTATATATTCGATGATTCCTTGTGTATATAGGCAAAAAAAAAAATAGTCAAATGTATATTTAATAGAAGTCAAGATATATACAAATTAAATGATACCAGGATACAAGAGAAAATTGGAGTGTGCCAAAATTTCCAAATTATTGACAAGAATGTATGCTAATCACTATATATGCCCATTATTTACATCAACATTTGTAATAATATGGTACAGTCTATGAGGTTCATCAAACATATAGTGTTACAAATTCCTCAATGTTGTATTCATGGGAACTTTACTGTTCCATGAAGACTCTGTGTTCTGCCGATCCCTTCCTTTCTAACTCTGAGCAACCACTGACAATTTTACTGTGCCCACACTTTGGATATTTTTCAGAATATGTAAAATTTGATATTATTTTGTTTTTACTTCACTACATGAGGAAATTTTGAAGACAAGGACATATAGTAAGCCAAAAAATGATGATGTTATGTTCCCAATTAGGGAAATCTTGGTATATATGAAAAGGAGATAATGAATATTTACAATATATTTCTGAGGATAACATTCAAATATGAATGATACAAGGAAAACAATACAAGATGAGTCACATCATAGACTAATAGTTTTTGGAAAATTGGTTAGATAAGGATATGAGAGATTCCAAGTGAGTTTCATTTGGAATATAGTTTAGAAATGTTCTACGTAATTGTGAAATTAATGTTTTATTTTTTTTAACTTTTAAGTTTGAGCTTTGAAGTTGAAAATAGATTCTTCTCTCATAGAATACGTTCTGAACACAGTATTTCATTCCCCCATCACTCCTAGCCTCCACTTCTCTCCACTTCCTCTTCAGAAAAGAGCAAGCCTCCAAGAGACACAGACAGACAGGACAAAATAGGATGCACTCAAGTCGAGCTGAACAAGGTTACCAAAAAAAAAAAAAAAAAAAAAGGAAAAAAAGTAGCCTTAAACATAGGCAAAACAGTCAGCAATACACCTGCTCCTACTGTTAGAAGTTTCAGGAAAACATCAATGTAACAGACATAACAGTCTATACCACAGAGATACAGAGGAACAGATGCAGGCCTATGTGGACACAGCCCTTGACGTTTCATTCTCTGTGAGCCCATATGAGCTCTGCTTAATTGATTTGGTGGGACTTGCTATCCTGTTGTTTCCCCATCCGCTCTTGCTTCTACAATCTTTTCTCCCCTCTTCAAACAGGTTACCTGTTCTCCGAGGACATGGACATGATGGAGACCTCCAAGACACTAATCTATAACAGAATATCATTATGAATAATTTTCTTGATTTATTTTTTGCAAGTCATGTTTGGTACAACCCTAGGCATCTGGATATCCAGTCATGAGCTCCCAGATATGTAGGCAGTGAAATGCATGATGTGGGTTTTAAGTTAAAACATCGCTCAACGTTATCTCACAGGCAGAACAGACTGTAGATGGAAGATTTTGCAGTTAATGTTTTAAAGTCATCAGTATCATGAATAGAGTAAGAATGCTGTGAGTACCTATGTTGGTAGCTTAAGAGAAAGATTCAGAATATTATGTACTGAGACCTAACTCTGATGGAGTTTAAAAAAGTAACTGTCCGTTGCGACCAGGAGGAAAATGTCATGGGAGGACATATGGGCAGAATGTGAAAATTTTAAACAGGCTTTTCTCTAAATTAAGTGATGGTGACAAATGAAGGCTATGAAAGTGGAAGTGGTCACTACTCAAGGGTTCACTAGCAAAGAGACTGTCACTTCTGATCCATAAGGAGATCTCATAAGGAGAGAGCCAGCACTAGACTTGAAAACACGTGTGTGCGCGTACACACACACACACACACACACGCACACACAATATGTCCATGCTTTAAAATTTTTAGATGACTAATTGCTTCCTGTTGCTGCAATTTATTAATGTAAAAAGAATCCACAGGTTGTCAATTTAACACTTCTTTTATGTTTAAGGCAACAACATTTCAAAGGGAAATGGGTTTTACAGCAGAAAAGAATTGAGTCTTAGATCACAGTGTAAATTCATGACACTTTTACGAAGATAATTATTAGGTGAGAAAACCAACTACACTAAAGGCATCATTTTGAAACTTAATCATTTTTAAAATAGACCATCAATAAAAAAAAATCAAGATGAAAACTTTACAAAGAATTGGAAGAGAAGACTCCTCATCACAGCACCTACAGCCATATTGCATGGCCTACATGAATAATGTTTACCAAGCACGTTGGTGTCCTGTGACAGCCAGAAATACTTGCAAAACCCTTTAGCGTTTTGCTTTCAGGTACCCCTGTTCTTGTGGAATATCTTACAGATATGGAGTCGTGAAGGAAGGGATTGTATAAAGCCCTATACCCTTTGTTCCTATGCTATATAAGCTCAATACAATACTCGTATAATTAGTTTTCTCTGCCTCTTTCTTCAAGCAATGTGTTGCCTCATCCTTCTTACCCTAGTCTCTAATCGTAGACCATAACATTTGTCTTCATATAAATAGTTTTTCCTTAAAATTTCAGTCTGTGAGACCGCCCCCCCCCCTTTAAAACTTACTATACTGTTCAAGATATAATATAGGAAGATGTAAGACAAGGTTCGAGGAAGAAGCAGAAAAGAAACATGTGATTCAGATCCTAGAAGTTGGAGCCATAACAGTTATCAGTCAACAGTTCCTTCTACCTTAATTCTGTGACACCAAATCTTAACATGTGCTGACTGATTGATGAATAATCAGTCAAACAGCACAAAGAGCAGACTGATTCAAGGAAGTAGGCTCTTAGTATGTGCAATTTATCCTATGCCTAACCTCAGGATTTACAAACGTCTCTTTATTTTCTTACATAATTCTTCATTATTCCTACAAAGAGTGATTTTAAACACAATATTTAGATAAACAATCTTATATAAAATATATCCCATGTAAATAAAAATATTAATTTGAACCCACCTGAGAGTCTCCTAAAAGGAATGACTCGAAATATCTTGTGCTAATTTCTGGAATACAGGCAGTTAACCAATTTTTTTTGTTGTTGTTCTCCATCTTGACAAATGAGCCTAGCTTCTTCATATCTCTGCCATGTGTATTTCTATATACTTAAAGTCAGTTAAGAAAAATTCAGCATATACCATGGTCACTTAATTTTGTTTGTTTAGGTCAATGGTTAGTGGCAGTCATAGCTATAAAAAAATCTACAAACCCATGCCATTTCTAAACTTCATTTTTTTTCTTAATTTTTATAGCTTTAGTCTTCCACATAGAATATTCTGAAGTTCACTTTCCATTTTCTCTAAAATTAGACCGGCATCAAACATTCATGTGAGTTACTGAGCCTGACATCTAATTAACACAGTCTTTACAGGTTTAATGAGCAGTGATAAATTTCTATCCTTTCTCTGGCACATTTTAATTAGTTGTAATTATGAGTGGAGTGACCTGAAGAGATTGTTGTCCCACAGAATCACACTAAATTTGTATAATTTATATTTGCAGGGACAGAATGTGTTTTTATGACTTGAAAAACCAAAAGGTTATTTAAGCCATTATAGCAGTCATATAAAATCCCCCATAAAGCTCAGGTAACTAAAACATTGGACATTCATATTTTACCCACACCCAGGGACATAACTTCATAAATCATATTTATCACAGATCATTCCTACAGAGAGTTGGCCTTTGCAAATTTTGTACAACCAAAATTCAGATACTCAGACGCACATATACATATGCTACATTTTAATGTTTTTATAAATAATTTATTTATTTTTATTTTATGTGTTGCAATTATGAACTGCGCTGCAGGTCCCAGAAAACAAATTGGTTCACTACAAGAGCAGAAAGTGGTCTTAAGCACCAAAAAGCATCTCCAAACATTGCCTTTCATTTCATCACTAATAAAAGCTCTATTTTCTATTATCCCTAACATTATTTTAAATCACAACTTTTAACTTTTTAACAAACATAAAAACATGTTCACAAATAGAGTGTTGGAAACATATCAACTATGACTTAAGTTGCAAACATGGAAATTTATTCCTTTATAAAAGTAAAATGTGTGGCTAAGATATCTTGAACTCAGTGTTAGAAAATAAGAAAAGAAAATAAACTGAAAGACCTCTAATTAATATCCTCAACTACATTTTTATATACATTTATTTCTTGTCTTCCATATGATATAAATCTAGAGCCCAGTTATTTTGTCAGGTGTTGGAGTTTCAGTGTGGTGTTCACCTTTAACCGACTGCATTTGCTCCCACACGTAGTGACATCATTACCACATTGACTAAATTATATTACAATCATTATATACACAAAATATTGGAATGTATATACTGTAGTGGTAAATAATGTAGAATATATACATATATGCGCAATATATATGCACGCACACTATTTTCTTATGTCATCTATGGGAGATTTTATCTGTATGCTTTTTTAACATGTTTGTTTTTAACATGATAAAAGTAATCCATGAAAAAAAAAATAGTGTGGTTTCTGCTACATTTTCAACGATCTAAAAAAAATGAATGATTAACTATAAAACAGTAACAATATCTCAGAATATAAAGATAGTTTTCATAAACATCAACGTGTAGACACCAGTTTAATGTAATAAGAGAATGTGTTTTGCTTGATGTAGGTAATATAATCCTGGTTTAACTTGTAACAGCAACTGAGGGCTCACTGCGGTCTCAGAGAAATGATAATAGTGATGATGATAGATAAAATATTAGTACTCCCTATATGCTTACTGATTGATAAACATAATTACATGAATGTATAATGGATAAAACTTAATAATTTGTGGAAATAGAAATACTGTTCAGTTGTAATTCCTAATTCTGTGCCACAGTTCTTGTAAAGAGTAAAATAAAACCAGCATATAATAATTACTTTTAGACTCTGACATTCAGTAGAATACATATGTGCATTATAACCACATCCATAATGGAATGAAAAATATTGTCTTTAATTTTATATTTCTTGCATTTAAAAATCTATTTCCAGACTTTCTCACGTACTCTGGTGCCTCACCTTTGACCATGTCCCCTGGAGGGGGAGACCTGGTGGCACTCAGAGGAAGGACAGCAGGTCACCAAGAAGAGACTTGATACCCTATGAGCATATACGGGGGAGGAAATCCCCCTCAGGAACAGTCATAGGGGAGGGGAATAAGGGGAAAATGGGAGGGAGGGAAGAATGGGAGGATACAAGGGATGGGATAACCATTGAGATGTAACAAGAATAAATTAATTTAAAAAAAAAGAAAAAAATCTATTTCAGTCTCAACTCTGAGTTAAGACTTTAGTTCTTAGATAAGCACAGAGTTGTATGCCTGTAATCACAGCACTCGGGGAGGCAGAGGCAGTTGGATCTCTATGAGTTCGAGGCCGGCCTGGTCTACAAAATGAGCAAGGGCAGGCAAGGTTAAACAGAGAAACCATATCTTGGTATACAAATAAATACTAAGACTGTAGTTCTCAAGGGTTCCGTCTGCTGACTCTTCCCCTACATACTGGATGGTTTAGTATGATGTCATCTTCACAGAGAATTCTAGTTTCTGTTTCTTAATTGTCCTAAGAGAGGTGCAGAAGCTTACCCCCACACATATTATTTCTATGAAAGATCTTCTAATTATTTATCTACCATTGTCAGGAGAGCTTGTGTGTCTTATAGTCATGAAGGACACTTTCTTTTCTCTCTTCTTTTTTTAATGGTTTAATGGAGTTTATCCCTCTGGGTCCTATTATTCTTCCCTCCACTCTTTCACAAGAATCCCTGTGCTCTGCTCAGTGTTTGACTATGAATCTCAGCATCTATTTCAATATACTGCTGGCTGGAGCTTCTCAGAGGACTGCTATGCTAGGCTCCTGTCTGTGCGTAAAGCAGAGTATCCTTAAGATTTTCCAGGGTTGGCTCTCTCCCTTGGGGTGTGTCTGGAGTTGGGCCAGGCATTGGTTGGACACGCCTTCAATCTCTACTCTATCTTTATCCCTGAACATCTTTTTTAAAAATATATTTTATTAATTTATTCATATTACATCTTAATTTTTATCCCATCCCTTTTATCCTCCCATTCCTCCTTCCCATTTTCCTCTTACTCCTCTCCCCTATGACTCTGACTGAGGGAGACTTCCTCCCCCTGTATATGCTCATAGGTTATCAAGTCTCTTCTTGGTAGCCTGTTAACCTTCTTCTGAGTGCCGCCAGGCCTTTGAAGTACATTATGATGGGCAGGGGTCCTGCTCAACTATGGCACCAGCCAAGGACAATACATGCAGTAAACTTCAAACCCCTACCCAGATCTAGCCAATGGACAGGACATTCTCCACAGTTGAGTGGAGAGTGGGGACCGACTATCCCTGCACATTTGGTAGGCAGGATAAACTCTGGGCTGAAGATATTGCGTGTGGGTTGGTATTCACTTCCTTCCACCAGGAGTCCTGTCTAGTTAGAGGGTAGCATCTCTGGTCTCCATGACACCCATTACTAGGGGTTTCAACTGGAGTCACCCCATATTCTAACAGGATCCTACTCTGTCACAGGTCTCCAGCATGTCACAAAGATGCCGCTGTCCGTGGTTTCTCTTCTCTCTGCAAGCCCCCTGTTCTCCCACTCCCACTCTCCCCAGGTCTGATCTCTACCCTCATTTCTCTCCATGCTCCCTCTCCTACCTTGTTCCCTCTCTTCAACCACTTCCCCTGACTGTTCTATTTTCCCTTCTGGGTGAGATTTAAGCATCTTCCCTTGCTTGGTTCCTCCTTGTTACTTATCTTCTTTGGGACTGTAAATTTAGTATGTTTACCCTGGTACTATAAGGATAAAAGTCCACTGTAAGTGAGTACATACCATTTGTGTCTTTTAGGGTCTCTCGTACCTCATTCAGAATGATCTTTTCTAGCTCCATACATTTTCCTGCGGGTTATAGGATTTCCTTGTTTTTAATAGCTGAGTAGAAATCAAATGTATAATTCATCCACAGTAGTTTCTTTATCCATTCTTCAGTTGAGGGACATCTAGGTTGTTTCCAGATTCTGGTTATTATAAGGAAAGCTGCTATGAACATAGTTGAGCAAATGTCCTTGTTGTATGGTGGAACATCTTTTGGGTATATGCCCAGGAGTTGTATAGCTGGGACTTGAGGTAGAATTATTTTCAAATTTCCTGAGAAAATAACAGATTGAGTTCCAAAGTGGTTGTGCAAGTTCACACTCTCACTAGGAATGAAAGAGTATTCCCCTGTCTCAACATCCTCACCAGCATGAGCTGTCTCTTGAGTTTTGATCTTAGTCGTTGGGATGGATGTAAGATGGAATCTCAAAGTCCTTTTGATTTGTATTTCCCAGATGACTAAGGAAGTTGAACATTTCTTTAAGTGGTTGTCAGCCATTTGAGATTCCTCTGTTGAGTATTCTGTTTAACTCATATGTAGTCATTCTTCTGATGTGTTAATCTAAGATATTGTGGTGAGAGCAAAATTATTAAATGGTATTTTAAATCAAGCTATCATTGCGGTCTCCAAGAGGCCTTCAAATACTGTACTTGTCACAAGACAATTTTCACACTTCACATTCCTTTACTTTTATTTTCTTAAACCTAGTGGAAAAGAATTGAGACAGCCTGTTCTTAAGTACAAACACAAAAGGCAAAATCACCCTTGCAGAATTGGTCTCTTGATTCTACTACCAAGCAATACGGAGAACATTCTTGGTAACCCAGAGCTTTTCTGTCTAGTCTCTGCTTGTCAATTGTCATACACAATGGCTGTAGCAAGCCACTTAACATCTGTGCAACAACTTTTGCCTCAGGAAACAACAGGAATAATAGTCACCTCATCCACAGGGGTGTTGTGTGGTTTAGATGGAGTCATATTTTGAACATGTAACGCATTATAATTCCAAGGTAATATTGTAAGCATACTGCCCATTATCACTCTGATCATATGGAGTGGGATCTAAAAGGAGCCAATAGTTTTTAAAGTTTCACTGTTTAAACTTTACCATCCAGCTAACTTCACCCCTCACTATCCTTTTAAGTACTGAAAAGGCTGGTTAAATAGAAACTCGTGTGTTTTCTAGAAATGGGTGCTATTTCAGCATATTTTCCTAAATTGCTAAAATAAAAATTCAGGATTTATGAGCCTCTACATGACTCAGGCTCTTTTGGATTTGCAGGAAAAAGTTTACACTTTCACATTCATCATCAGAGAATGATTTGCTTTGAAAATCTATGCTTGGGGTTATGTCTTAGACCAATTTTCTTAGACTCATGCACCCTAGGTAAAAGGAAGTAATGAATCAGGCAGGATTAAATTGGAATGTGTGGTGGTGGTCCATGGGAAAGGAAGAAAAGAGAAAAGGAGGAGGGATACATAACACTAAAGAATATATATATATATATGTGTGTGTGTGTGTGTGTGTGTGTGTGTATATGTATATATGTGTGTATATATACCCAACTATGAAACCTACTCTTGTTGAATCATCCACTTATAAACACACACTTATAACCACAAACACACACTATAAAAGGACTTACAATTGCCACACATGCCTCTTCTAAATGTTGCATATTAACAAATGAAAATCCCAGTGCCAAGAGAGGGTTACCACCTCTGGAGTAATGTCCAGTGCGGTCCTGTAGACTCCTAAACATTACAGGAACCCATGGTGTGATGTTGATTCCCTTCCATAACTTGACAATAAAAGCCTGTTGCTGAGACAGTATACTTCAGCTGGCACTGACATGGAAGTTTCATCCTGGAAGATGCACGTGCGTTAGTGGGGGCAGAGGGAGTGATCCTCACTGTACCCAGCTATGAACTCTGCTATAGTAAAGGCTGGCCTGCCAAGACATGCCCACTGGGGCAAATACTAGCATGAGAATCATAGGAGGAACTAAGGACTTTCTGATTGGATTTAAGTACCATTCCAGACGATTAAACCTATACCAGCCACCATCCTTTTATTAAAAGCTATGGTTAGACAGGTCATAAGCCATACAGGAGAGCTCAGTAAAATTATTATCCTAAATGGACAAATGTATTAAATACTTTTCTAGTAATTTTATCCCCATAAAGTAATACATTCCTCAACTCTCATCAAAGGAACCTTTTTTGTCCTCCAGTAAGTGATGATCTGCGTGGACACTCACGACTTGATAAGGTTCAGAAAACAGGAGACTGTGAAATATTCAGCCTTAAATGACGCATCACCAGCACATATTATCTTCCTAAGATTCAAGGGTTAGTGTGAAAGACGAGGAAGAGGCAGTGCTTGTCTACAAGCAAATCATTTGTTTTCCGGGCACAGCAGAGTAGTGCACGAGTGACCTCACAAATGCTGTTCTAGCATGCAGAGGATTTGTCTAGCCTCAGGTTAGAGAAAAATCCAACATGAAGAAGGAGAGGTGAGCACAGTCCCACCCCTCCGTGGGCAGCTTTAGGCAACAGATAACTGATGGAGGAATGAGACTCTATTATCTTTAATAATGTGTGTAGACCCTGGAACGTCACTCACTTGTCAGTGAAAGGCTGTACACACAAGAATACATGGGCAGAAAGCCTAGACTTGTATTGTATTGTAATAGTGAATTTAATACAAATTGTGCATATCGTACTTTAATATTATATGATCCACATTGAAAGAAAAGAAATTGGTATCTTATTTAGCTTCCAATCAGTAACAACTGTACTTGGCTACCTCAACTGGATATTATAGGATTCCACGTAAGACTGCTTATCCCCATATCCACATAGACACAAAAGGTAAAAGAGAAATGCTAATGTGATTTCAAGTGGCATAAGTCAATACGTTTTATCACTGAAATACTAATAAATAGCAAGTATTTTATACCTTTTTCCTTATTTATACTATGGTCTTCTTTAGAGTTACAATTGTGATGAAACACCAGGACAAGAAGCATCTTCAGAAGCACAGGTTTTATTTTTTTCTTACAGTTCCATATAACAGTTGATCATCAAAAGGATTGATGGCAGGAACTCAAACAGGACACGAACCTGGAGGCCAGAGCTGATGCAGAGACATTGGAAGTGTGCTGCTCATTGGCTTGATCCACTTCCTTTGTTGTAGACCCTGGGACCACCAGCCTAGGAATAGCTCCTTAAATCACTAATTAATTGAAGGATGGATAATTAAACTGTGCTCCATTTACACAATGGAATACTACCAGCTACTAGGAAACAAGGAAATCATGAAATTTGGGGGGAAGGAGGTGGAACTAGAAAAGATCATTCTGAATGAGGTAACCCAGATCCAGAAAGACACACAGGGTCTGTACTCCCTTATAAGTGGATATTAGCCATATAGTCCAGGATAACCATACTTCAATTCACAGACCCAAAGAAACAAAAAAAACCAAAGGGACCCAAGGGAGGATGCTTAAATCCCACTCTGAAAGGAAAATAGATTAGACAGCAGAAGCAGGTGAAGAGAGGGAGCAAGGTAGGAGAGAAATGAGGGTAGAGATCAGACTTGGAGAGAGTGCATGTGGGAGAACAGTGGCTTGCAGAGAGAAGAGAAACCGTGGTAGGAGCATCTCTGTGACAAACTGGAGACCTATGACAAGGCAGGCTCCTGACAGGATATGAGGGTGACTCTAGTTGAAAGCCTTAGTAATGGGTGACTAGAAATACCACCCTCTAACTATACAGGACTCCTGGTGGAGACAGGAAACACCAAGCCACCTACAAAAACTTCCATCCAGAATTTACCCTGCCTTCAGGATATGCAGGGATTAAGGTAAAAGCCGAGATCAAGAGAATGTGTAACCAAGAGATTCTTAGCCCAACCTGAGACCCACTCCATGGCAAAGGACCAACCCTTGACACTATTTATGATTTCTCTATGGTGTTTGCAGACAGCAGTCTAGCATGGCTGTCCTCTGAGAGGCTCTGCACAGTAATGAATTAAGACAGAAACTGAGACTCACAGCCAAGTACTGGGCAGAGTGAAGGGAGCCTTGTAGAAGAGTGGCGGGGGCTGAGGGAGGGGAGCACATGAAAGAATGACCAGGCCAGGACAGAAGCGCCACAAGAAGACTAACAGTTCCAAGTAACCTGAGCCCACAGGGAATTGCAGAGACTGAAGCACAAGGCAAGGACCAGGCATACACATACATACCTAATGGGCAGCTTAGTCTCCATGGAGGTCCACCAGAAAGATGATGGGGCCTATCTCTGACGTGGTTTCAGTTATATGCCTTTCGGTCACTTCACCCTGGTGTGGCTGCCTTGCCAGGGTATTGTGAAAGAGGAAGTTCACAGTCCCAATGAGACTCCAAGTGCTGGGTCGGATTTGTGCAGGAGTGGTTTCCCCTTTTCTGAGGGGCAGGAGACAGGAGATAGGGGGATGAGGGAAGAATGGAGAAGAGGAAGAGGGCTACGATTGAGATGGAAACTTAATAAACTATACTTAATGAGCTATATATGTGTACAGACACACACACACACACACACACACACACACACACACACACACTCAGAAAATGTCTTAAAAGCTTGCCTATAGCTTGGTCTTTTGGTGGACTTGTCTTAATTGAGATTCCATCCTCTCAGATGACTTTATCTCCTGTCAAGTTGACATAAAACTATTGAGTAAAACTATTGATTGTGCTTAATGAAGAATCAGTAAATTCTTAAATCAGTGAATTTATTCAAATATATACTACTTATAGTAACTTACGTGTGGCTCTGTGTGTGTGCATGCTGTTAATCTCTATTATATAACATTTTTTGTTGTTTTATAATATTTTATTAATTTATTCATATTACATCTCAATTATTACCCCACCCCTTGTATCCTCCCATTCTTCCCTCCCTCCCATTTTCCCTTTACTCTCCTCCCCTATGACTGTGAATGAGGGAGACCTCCTCCCCCTTAATATGCTCATAGGGTATCAAGTCTCTTCTTGGTAGCCTGCTATCCTTCCTCTGAGTGCCACCAGGCCTCCCCAACCAGGGGACGTGGTCAAATATGGGGCAACAGAGTTCGTGTGATAATTAATCATTTTATTTATTCACTTCATATCCTGGTTATTAGCCGCATCCTTTCTCACCTCCCAGTCTCACCCATCCCTCTCACCTATTCCTCAGAAAAGGGGAGCCCCACTTCCATCCACCCCAGCTCTTCAAGTTGCATGAGGATTGAGCATGTCCTCTTCCCCTGTGGCTTGGCAAGGCAGTTCTGCCAGGGGAAATTGATCAAAAAGCTGGCAACAGAGTCCATGTCAGAGACAGTCCCTACTTCCTTCACTAAGAAGACCCATACGAAGCCTGAGCTACCCATTGACTACAATACTGTAGGATGCTAGGTCTAGTCCATGCATTGTCATTGGGTAATACTTCAATCTCAGCAAGTCCCTCTAGGGCCTAGTTACTTGGCTATGTTGGTCTTCTTGTGGAACTCTTGTCTCTTCCAGGTCCTTTTTCCTTCCCTCTACTTGTTTACCACACTTCCTACATGTCACTCAATGTTTGACTGTGATTCTTAGCATCTATTTTGATGCACTGCTGGGTGAAGCCCCTCAGAGGACGACTTTGCTAAGGTCCTGTCTGCAATCGTAACAGAATAGCCTTACTGGTGTCAGGGGTTTGATTCTCTTCCATAGGGTAGGTCTTGGGTTGAGCCAGGCATTGATCAGACATTACCTCCATCTTTGTTCTATTTTTTAAATTTTCATTGATTCACTTTACATCTCAATTGTAGCTCTCTTCCTTATCTCCTACCAGTTCTACCCTTGCTCCCTCATCCCCATCTCTCCCTCCCCTAGTCCTCAGAAAGGGGAGCCCTCCTTCCTATATCCTCTGACCCCAGCCTATCAAGTTTCATCTGGTCTGCTGCATCCTCTTCCTCTGTGGTCTGGCAAGGCCTCCCTGCTAGGAGAAGTGGTCAACAAGTGGGCACCAGAGTCCACATCAGAGATAGCCCCTATTCCCCGTATTATGGGACCCACAAGGAGACTGTCCAGCTTATCAACTACATCTGAGCAGGCAGTCTAGGACTTCACCATGCATGATCCTTGGTTGGTGCATCAGTCTCTGCAGCCCCCCTCCATCTCCACCCAGGCCCAGATTTGTTGGCTCCATTAGTCTCCTTGTGGAGCTCCTGTGCCCGCCAAGTCCTTCTACCCATCAGTTCTTCCTTAAGATATAGGCGGTAAACTTTAAACCCCTACCCAGATCTAGCCAATGGTCAGAACATTCTCCACAGTAGAGTGGAGAGTGGGATATGACTTTCTCACATATTCTGGTGCCTCACATTTGACCATGTCCCCTGGAGGGGGAGACCTGGTGGCACTCAGAGGAAGGATAGCAGGTTACAAAGAAGAGACTTGATGCCCTATGAGCATATACAGGGGGAGGTAATCCCCCTCAGGAGCAATCATAGGGGAGGGGAATAAGGGGAAATGGAGGGAGGGAAGAATGGGAGGATACAAGGGATGGGATAACCATTGAGATGTAACAAGAATAAATTAATTTAAAAAAGACTCACTGTGCTCCACCCCAATGTTTAGCTGTGAGTCTCAGCATTTGCTTCAATCCCCTGCTGGGTGGAGTCTACCAGAGGACCTCTATGGTAGGCTGCCTTCCCTGTTCCTTCTCTTCAACTGCTTCTGGTTTTTATTCTATTTGCCTTTCCAAATGAGAATTAAACATCCTCCCTATGGCCTTCTTTGTTATTTAGCTTCTTTGGGTCGGTGTATTATATTATGTGTCTAATATCAGCTCATAAGTGAGTATATACCCTAGATGTCTTTCTGGATCTGGTTTACGTCTCTCAGGATGGGCTTTCCTAGTTCCATCCATTTGCCTTCAAAGTTCAAGATTCCCTTGTTATTTTTCTCAGTTTAATTCTTAATATATACTGTGTCCATAAAAAATTAAGATGTAGTTTGAACTCACAAGAATCTATCTAATCATCTGCAAAATAAAATATGCAAATTCGGAAATGTATTTACCCTGTTTCTTATATATATACCCTTTTGGATTCTTTACAATTAAAAATTTCTGTATCTACCAAGTATTTCTAAGGCAAATGCAGTGTGAGCCCAGCTGGTATTAGCAGCAACAAATCAGTTTGCTCCTCCTGTCCTTTTGCTCTCCACCTGATGCTGCCCATCATCACCAGCCACAGTGGCGATTCTGCCTAGAGAAGCCTATCAGAACTGTGTCCTGAAGATTACAGCCAAAACTGCAGTTCTCTGAAATAGTTTTTACATCACAGAAGACTTCCACAGAGTGGGGGACTTGAATAGGATTGGCAGTAATTATACATAGATGGCCTTCAGCCATCACCATTAAAACAGCAGGATACTTAAAGCTATCTTCATCATAAAACCATCACTTCACGCTCAGATAATCAATAATCCATGTTCACCAGGAAGTGAATACAAATACCAGTTATTCCTGGGAGAAGAAGGGTCAGGCTTCTTTACTATACAGTTGTTTTCCCTCTACAGACACAAATATTTGGAATATTTAGCAAAATTAGTATGTTGAAATGTGAGTTAGAAAATAGGAAAACAAAAGGAGAGAGAGGCTGAGTAAAAGAGGATAAGAGAGAAAAAGAGAGGTATGAGCCAAAAAAAAAAAAAAAAAAAAAAAAAAAGAAGAGAGAGAAAAAGGAGATCGATGATAGATAGATAGATAGATAGATAGATAGATACACAAAGAATTTTGATTGTGTTTCTAGAGTAGCTCAAAAACAAGTATTATAAGGTGATATTTTTAGCCAAAATTAGCACATTAAATTAAGAACTTTGAACACTATGTGGTTAGTATGTAAGAAAATGATGAGTAAATATATAAAATAATTTTAAAGGTATTAAACTGTGTCTCAAAATTTACTTATCTGGTCTTTTTTATTTTTCTTAGGATCAAATATAGAGCATTAAACACATTAGAGAAGCATTCTACTGATGACCTGTGACATCAGCCTGTCTCTAACATAATTTTTTGCTACTATATTATTTGAATTAATTGTTATGCTGTCCTGAGCAACTGTGGTCATAATAATTTATATAACTGAACAATGAAATGTCTGTACAAGTATTTACATATAGCATTAAAAACTAGAAGATATTTTTCAAATATTGAAGACACCTAAGTATCAAAACAATTTGATGCTGAGCTAAAAATGGATTGCGAGACTCCTTGAATGTCACTTATACTTCAGTGAAAAAATCAGATTTATCAATTTTTTTGACAAGTGTCTGACAACATTAGTTTTGAATTTAACTAACTAGACATTTTATCTAGAGACTCTTATGTGGGCTGTACAAACATCTGTTCTTTAGTGATACAGAGGAAAGAGTGATGAGATTGTAGTAAATACTAAATTTAGTTCTTTAAAAATCATCTGGGTATTAAATACCTATATAACAACCAATTCCATAAAATATTAAAATTATTATATTTATACTGTATTTGCATTAGCATGTGCTCTTTCTTGGCTGAACATCTGACTATGAAAATGATAATTACAATGTCTTCAAGCATATTCCCAAGCTGTAGTTCATAGTATATAGTAATATTTTTAAAGTGACATTGAAATGCCTATATCCAGTTTAATGCCTACCTTTAAAAAGTATTCAATAATTTGTGACCACTATTAGTCAAAGTGTCATGACTATCGCCAAGATCCATAGAGTAGCAGTAATAAACATGGGAAATCTCTGTTTTGTGGATTGTCAGTGTAGTCAAAGTGACTCCCAAAACAATTGAAAGTACTGATACTTTATAATAAATAAAGTACTGATACTGTTCTTGCTTTCTCAGTTGAGGGTGAGGGTGGGAAGTTATTAAACAAGACTTCTCATGCTTAGGATATAGGAGTTGGACTGTTTGAGCTAGATGTAACCTAAAAACCTTCCTCCTGCAGCCTAGTTCCTGTATAGTCAAGCTGACTGGATGGGAAGAAATTACTAGTCCGATCCAGTTGCATCACCTATGCATGACCACAATACCCAGTATGGCTAGATGCCCATACATGTGCAATAAGTGATACTCCTCTGTTGGTGATAACCAAGAGATTTCTAAGTGGACTTACGGCACACTCGACAGTAGGGAAGTCATTCCTGGTACTAGAAACCCAGCCAACTTCCCATAGACAGTGAGGTCAGAGATATTAACAATTATCTACCAATTGGCTAGACCAGCATAAGTCCTTAGTACATTCTAAATCTTACCTTCACATATGGATGGATGTAGTTATTAGACTCCATCAAATAAGCGGCTCACAGAAAATCACAACTGGACACAATGCAGGGATTAAAGTATTTTGGGAACCCCCCAGCCCCAGTGGATATATTCACATCATAGCTCCTGCATCTAGTGTGTAGAGAACATCATGGGAGAAGTGGTGGGAATAGTTAGGGTTAGAGTGTAAGAGTCAGTATATCAGGAAGTCTCTTGTGAAAACTATTTCCCTTAGAAACAGCTACATAAACAATGATTACAATTTAAATAGGCATACTAATGCAAAAAAAATCAGGAAAATTTCCTGGGGTCCAGTAAAAAAAGACAGTCAACTTTAGAATTGAGAACAGTAGTGGGATATGGGAGGATTTTGGGGGAGAGTCTATATGAGGGATTAAAAGGACTGGAAGAAGGAAAAGGAAAGTGATACAATTCCATCTCAATGAAAATCTACAAAAATAAATTAATGTTCAAGATGACTTTTTAGAAGAACAGTGCTATTATGAAACTTTGTTTTAATATCTTGAAAGAAACATAGTATTATATTGAAAATTTCCTTAGGAAAAAATGAATTCATGTAAAAATTTTAATAAGAAAGTCATTTCAAACACATACACACATACATATTTTTAAATTTTAAAGGGTAAGAATTTTATTCATCCTAGTCTAAATATCTTTAGTATTATCTCTGTAATGATTTAGGAAGTATATTATTTACTAATTTCAGTTTCTATGAACATACACCAACTCCTCAGTTGTTACATATTTCAAACAAGTTGTTACATATTTCAAGCACAAACACATTCCCAATTTAACACATGATGCATACTTTTGAAAAGAAAGTCATTTGTATCTCCTGTGCTTTAGAATTAACCAGAGATAAGTTTGTTGCTTTAGGAACTGCATATGAGATTTTTTTTAAGTATCTTAAAATATAATGCAGCTAAAAATAAAGTTGTTGATGTCATTGCTCTGGGAATCTAATAGGAATGTCAGGTAAATGTCCTGTTATAATGTAATCATCACCTACGTTGCAGTTAGCAGGAAAAAAAAGTGATAGTGTGAACGTCCCCAGGATTATTCAGAGCCTCACACGAACACAGTGCAGTGGAGTATGTCTTGTAATTCACAGCTTTACTTTCGTATTTATAAATGTGAACATTGGATTTTAACTCTTTGTCGAAGTTAATCTAACCTTGAACTACTTACTGATCCACAATTTTTAAAAAATGTTTTAGAGTCTGTAAACTCTAAAACAATTAGTGATCAATACTAGTCACTGGGTGCACCTGCTGTTGATGGATCACGTCACGGTGATCAAGGATGCTTCATGGAAAATCCTACCCTGAAGAAAAAGAGGAGGATTTAGTGCAGCACTCTTCAAGACTGCGGGTATAATAGCCAATAACACTTCTGATGCAGTGCTTGATAAAATGGAGCCTGCAGGCCCCACATGGGCAGCCCCTTTCTTTCCCGGAGACCCTCACAGGAGGAGTGGTGCTTCACCTATCTAAGTGATGCTAGAGTCGAAGCGAGATTAATCCCTGACACACAAATCTTGTATGACCTTTAGGTTCCATTGCACATTGTCTGAAGCTTTATGTCCCTGTGAAGAAATACATGACCAAAATGGCCAGAAGGAGGAAAGATTTGTCTTGACTCAGAGTTTCCGATATTCTCTCCTGTAACTCTTAGCTCTGTTGATCCTGTGCTGGAGACGATGTTAAGAACGCCATGGTAGCAAGAGCTGTTCAGCTCTTGGCTGACTGGTGACAGAAAGAGGAAAAAAGAACTGAAGACCGTGTGCCTTTCAAAGGCCCAATCATAGTACCCATTTCCTCCAGCCAGACTCCGTAACCTAAATGTGACATCGCCTGCCAGTATGGTGTCACCTGCCTGGGCCAAGGGTTCCATGCACGTGTAAGGACATTTTGTAGTCATATCAAGACGCCGTTAGTGAAATTTTACAGTATATGTTTGCATGATGTCTGTGGGTGTTAGTTACCATTAGAAGTTGAAGGTTTGCAGCATATATTATATGCAATACAAATCCTAGATCATTATCAATGTACCTCTTTGGTAAAGAGGCTGGTCAATATGCTCCCGAGTCAAGCTTTTAAAAGGTAATTCAGATTAAGATTAATGATGTGTTTTCTAAACTTCAAATTTCACTCTGGGGCTGGCCGTGAGACTGAATTCCTTGGAATATGAGACTTTATAAAACTCTAGCACAAAGTCTTACAACTCACTGCATATTGTATCTTTTGAAAGTTATTCATGTGTCCACGCACAAAAGATAAACTGGAAGAGATAAAAAGGATGCTTCCAGAATCAGTGTCCTTTAAATGTTACAACAACAAAGAGATGAGGACAGCAAGTGTGATGAGTGCATTACATGTACTGTGTTCAAGGTCAGTGCAGTTCATGACAGATTAGTGTTTAGATGACTCCCTGAGAATCTTCTGGATTTCTGAAGAAAGCAATGGTGATTATTTTTTTAGTAGATATACTGTTATTAAAGAAAAAATATCTCACATCACACCTGCTGCCATTGATGAGCAGCTATCCCAAAGAAACTCATAATAGCTCATTCTGATACTGAAGTCCAAGTAAAATAAATAAGCACATTGTCATTGCTGTTTACTCACTCACTCACTGTATTTAATAAATATTCCTTTTCCTCAGGGCCAGAATGATGTACTTCATCACTTAATTACAGTGTAAAGGGAGAAACAGAATATGTGAACTAATCACTGTGAGAACACAGCTTGTTCTCCTTGATTTCTCAAGTTTTCATAATTACAGTGAAGGTAGAGTACTTTCTGCAAATGAAGGGACTCATGAATTCAACTTCCATTATTTATTTTTAATTATTGGAGGATTTTGGTTATTGATATTTGGAGTCTGAGAATGCAACGCACTCATCTTTAGGGACTAAAATTGCATTAAGTATATAGGCTGAGTAGTATGCAGGAACGGGGACAAAGTGAATCACTCTGAAAATCATAATGATATGAACTAAGCCTAAACTAATGCTAAAGACCATATTTATATATGTTAGTTCATTCTGAAGATAAAGGAAACATATACTTTATCTTAGAGGCTATGGACTGATAAGACAGCTATCCTGAGAGGCTGGCTATCTTAAATTCATGCTCATTTGTAGTAATATGTACTTCCATGTATCCTGAGAAACTGGGTGAAGTATGATGATAAGAAAAGTTAAATATTCAATGTCATTGAATAAGCACAGTACATTTACATATTCACTGGCTCTTCCAGAAACTCCTAGAGAAAAGCAGTGTGCTGGGGGGAAAAAAAAAAAACACCTGCATGAACTTAATTAGCTTTATGTTGTAGTCATCTCTTTGTCTCAACTTCCAGAGCTATTCCCCAGGAATCTCTTGGCCATGTGTATCAGGGAAGTGGGTTGGAGATCTTCAATTTCCCTCCTTTCCTCCAACTCCAATCTCCCACTCTCAACCTCAGCTCTGTAGGAGACCATGTGCTGTGGCTTCTTCTCCCTCCCATCCATCCATTCCTGGAGCCTACATAGATCTTGGTAACAAACCCTGCATTCTTTATTCCCGTGGACCTCCTAAGGACCCGTACATCCTCCTATCCCTTTCCCAATCCTAAGTGTCAGCTCCCAAAATCTAGAAACGCATCCTACCCTAGACCCTAAATGGACACACCTGGCAGCATCTCAAAACATTCTCTAAAGGATAACCCATAGCCATGACACTCTCTTAAGGCTGAGAGAGGGCAGTAGAAACCAACAAACACAACACCCACACCAAAAGATAAGACCAGACATCATCGGAGTATTAAATACCTATATAACGACCAATTCCATAAAATCTTTTAATTTTTATATTTATTCTGTATTTGCATTATCGTGTGCTCTTTCTTTACAGAACATCTGACTATGAAAATGATAATTATAGTGTCTTCAAGCGTATTCCCAAGCTACAGTCGTACTACGCAGTAATATTTTATCATTTCTTAGATTCCTTAATATTCTCTAAGGAGAAACAGAAAATTTAAAAAACTGGACTGAAGGTGAGGTCAGGAGAAACTGGGAAGAGTTAGATGTGGGAAAGCATAATCAGAATATATTGTATGACAAAAAATATTTTCAATAAAAAAACTTTAAAAATTCTTAATCATGTATAATTGAGGCACCCACATAACTTATATCTAAGCTAATTAGTCATTTCCCTATACTATAATTCTGTCATACTTTAGGATTGTTGAGGATATCCATATGTGTGGAGAATTCATATATTCAACACACTCTAACATAAAAAAAAATACCCAACACAGCCAAGTAACTCTAGAGTCTGTAATGCTAATGAATAAGCTTTATAATTATAAAATAAATATATCCTAACTCTATACTGTACCTAATTGTAATAATGTTGAGTAAGATTACTATGTATCTTTTAGCTCTCAGTTCTCTTGTAATAATCATTTTTGTGTTTTTTATGTGAAGCTTCATTAAATGTAAAATGTCCAAGTTATAAAAGTTCACCTAATTTTATTGAAATATTCATTGTACTCAAAATTACCATATCATTAATTAAAATCTTGATTCAGTGAGAAGATTGGACCATGGAAAACATACCTATCCATTATTGCTCTCGCTCTAATAAGTGAGAAAAGGCTTTTACACTTACATGTTATTTTCACCTCAGTGGTTTTAGCAACTTTGAAAAGGACAGAATCAGTGTTGGGAATTGCGCTTCTGATGTAAACTGTGTGATTTGCTGCTTTGAGATTGACCTAAATGAAGTTCTAAGCTCAGGTTCAAAAAAATCACAATTTCTATTTTTCTCAGGTGTAGAATGAGATGTTCTACTTCTACTTTCTGTGACAAATACTTTCATGTAGTCAACTTTTATTTATTTATTCAGCTTTAATTCACAGCAAAACATAAAAAAGACATTTTTATATTGTCTGAAAAATGGAAAGCAAATAAATAAAGTAACCGTTATTTTTGCATATGCATCAAATTACATACAGCTATAATGGCTAACACGGTGAAGGGAAGAAGCCGTGAATACTGAACAGTGAACAAAAGTAAGGGGAATGGATATTATTAAAGATCAGTTGTTGGGTGAAGGTCATCACCCTGACCTACAAGTACAAAATCAGTTTCATGATGCTGCTACAGAACAATGTTTCCTGATGGCTTTAGGAGTTGGAGGAAAAGTTGAGGAGCCCAGCAAAAGGTTCACCTCATATACAAAGATTATATAAGGCCGTGGAGAAGCCTTCATGGAAGTTTTACAAAGATTGGCCTCAGCTGTGAACAAAGCCTATCAGACCCTGATGTAGGGCAGGTGTTGATAGAGTTCCTAGTGTTAGAGAGTGTGAATACCAAATGGAAAAGAGTTATTAACACCATTAAAGCCACAGGCAAAGCAGTGGACAAGTGGATAAGGGGCACGACAGATATTTAGTCTTGCAAGTACTCTGCTAATATCATAGGACAGGCTATTGCTAAAGGTCTCTGTTATCAAAAGCTTGGTGTTTCAATTGTGGGAAATTTGGACATCTACTAGGAGACACTGAACAGGATGCTAAAGGTCTCAGGTCTCAAAATGTCTGGTGCACTAACTGTAAAAAAATATGGTACTTTCCGCCATAAAGATGAATGTGCTTTTTTCTTGAAGCAATGGTGTTCCAAATATCAAACAGAGAGAATATTTGTAACAAAAATTGTTGATGTAACAAAGTACCATAAATAGTTTTTTTCAGTTAATATAGACTGACTTTCCCACTATTCTATACATTAAAATCTAGATCTGACTATCTGGGGTAATTTATGGTCTTTAATAGAAATGTTCCTTTGTATTGCTCCTATAGACGTGTCCAATTTGTCATATACTCCATTCCTGAAACACTGTTTATACTGCATGGTTCATGTCCTCTTTTCCCATCTTGAGTCCTCATTTTTCAGAGTTACCAACTATGTGTTTTTCTGTGCTTTTTATCCAGCTGCTTGCTTTAATATTTTTTACATCCCAATGATAGCCCTCCTCCCTTGCTCCTTTAGAGGGGGAGCCCTCCTCCCCTGCCAACTGACCCTACCCAATCAAGTCTCATTAGGATTGCCTGCATCCTCTTTCTCTACAGCCTGATAAGGTACCTCACCAGGTAACAGAGTCCATGACAGGGACATCCCTTGCTTCCCCTAACAGGGGACCCATATGGAAACTGAGCTGCCTATCAGCTACATCTGAATGTGCGGCCTAGGTCCCTTCCATGCATCAGTCTCTCTGCTCCCTCTGGGCCAGGAATTTTTTGGCTCTCTTGTGGAGTTCCTGTCCCGTTTGTGCCCTTTTGCCCCCTACCCCTACTTATCCATAGGACTCCCTGTGCTCTGCCCAAAGTTTGGCTCTGAAACTCAGCTTCTGCTTTGGTCCCCTGCTGGGTGGAGTCTTTCAGAGGACAACTATGGTAGACTCCCTTCCTGTTCCTTCTCTTCAACTTCCAGTGTCTTCCAGTATCTATTCTATTTGCCCCTCTGAGTGAGAATTAAGAATGCTCCCCAGGGTCCTCCTTGTCACTTAACTTCCTTAGGTCTGTGGATTGTGATGTGGTTATCATGTATTATATGGATATATCCACTTGTAAGTGACTATATACAATGCATGCCCTTCTGGGTCTGGATTAACTCACTCAGGTTGATCTTCTTCAATTCCATCCATTTGCCTGCAAATTTCATGATGTCCTTGTTTTTGATAGCTGAATAATATTCCATTGTGTAGCTGTACCACAGTTTATGCATTTTTCAGTTGAGGAACATCTGGGTTGTTTGCAGAATCTGGCTGTGGACATAGTTGAGCAAATGCCCTTGTTATACGGTGGAGCATCTTTTGGGTACATGCCCAGGACTGATATAGCTGGGTCTTGATGTGCAGTTGTTCCAATTTTTTGAGAAAGCGTCAGATTGATTTCCAAAGTATCTACGTGCTTTCAACTCTCTTTCCTGATACTTTTCTGCCCTGCTTTCCCTATGTGCATTCTTAATGGGCCTGCAACTGTCAACATCAAAGAGCCTGGATTTATTGGAAAAAAACAATTCTCAATTGAAGAATTACCTAGTTCAGATTGACATGTGTGCATGTTTGCATGGATTGTCTTTTTTCCCCTATATAGTCACTCACAGATGTACTTGTAACAAATTGTTCTGTGATGGGACAAGGAAGAACAAGTATAGAGTTGGTCGATAGATTGCAAACGAACCTCAGTATTATCACAGTAGACCTCAACATCAATTCATTTTAAATTTTATCAGTATCTGTGACATTGACATACTTGATATTTCATAGTATATATGCTTCAATTGAGAAGGAAGACACAGGTACATATGAAGTTTGTGCGTTGTCTTTACTAGCAAAGTATGAATTTAGATTTAGGTCTGAAACTGACAAGAATGTACTTTGGGTAACAGAAACGCTACATTGATAGGGTAATTTATTTTGAATTATCATTAAACTAGTCTAAGCTAATTTCATGACCTAATAAGCTGTTTCAACCAAGAATAGGATAATTATAGATATAGTGCTACCCTAATATGAGCACATACAGTCAATGAGCCCTCTAAATCTGGAAAACTGGAATTTGACGAGCCCTTGGCCTTTCTCTGAGAATATGCCTATGAGATGGCAAAATAAAGACAGTTAAGTCTTACAAAATTCAGAAAACACTCAATTTTTGCCTTAGCTGCCACATCCATCTCCAAGAAGTCTCTAATCTCCAGAAGATGTGTTATCTGTTCTCTGTTTTCACCTCTATAACCATCCAAATAAGAGATTTTCCAATGGTCTAGATTACAGCACTCTCCTGCAAATTCAGTGGCATACGTAGACAAAAATTTTCAGCTATGTTTTACCCTAAGTTTAGATAGATGCTTTTGTGTTCCTCCTCTCAGGGATACATGTTGCACACACCTACATTCTCAGCTGTTTCCTTTATAATAGAATACATTTTAACTTCTGATTACAATTTCTGACTATGATGTGCCCTGGAGCACCATGACATTAATTATCCCCAAAGCTCACTTATATTAGCAGTAAGACATCTATGCACATAAAACACTCCCTTGCTCTGTTACCTACTGAACAAACAAGGCTCTAATTGACACATATTTTCACAGCATAATGCCAGAACAATGGGAACCAGCACAGAACATAGATATCTTGAAATAAAGAGGTACTTGTAAGATAACAATCTGTACCATTATTCCTTCTCCACAAGAAGCTGACTCAGTTCATGCCCTAGGAACATCCTTTAGCACTTTAGTGAAAGTTAACACCTCTGGCCTTACCAGTAAGCATACCAACAAACACACAAAAGACTAATTTTCAAGTAAATGGCTTAAAACCAAAATTAGATTTATAAAAATGCATTTCAGAAACATTTTTTAAAAGAAAAAAAAAAAACAAAAAAGAGGGTCCCCAGATGTTTAAATTGTTCAAGTAAAGAGAGCATAACACAAAAATACATCTAGCTAAGCAGCCATTTTAATTATACATAATGCCTTCGAGTACTTCCATGCACAGCTAAATTTTCTTTCAGGAAGAGACTTTGTCAAGATAAGTATGAAGCATAATGGAATTAAAATTCAATGAATGGCTCTCAACAAGAAGGGTATGATTTCGTAAATGTTGATTATTCCTCACTAATAAAGCACTTTAATATATGTAATCATATAATTAAAATATCAATATTTCCTCTGATAATCGTACCAGATTTTAACAACAATAATGAAATTTTAATACAGGCCTCCCACTGGAAGGACCCATGGCAGATAGCCTCCAAGACTTTTCAAACCCACCCCAATTAGCAGATAATCCTCAACTAACTAACATGATTCAGTGTTATATATGAGTTTTGTCCCGTATGCCTTAAATAATATCAAGATTTTAGCTATGATATATAGGCTTAGGTTTTTCACAGGCCTACTTTATTTAGGGTTCTCAAACACCTTTCCCTCCCTTCCACCTCCCTAATCCTTGGTAGGAGAGAAAAGAGGTTAGAAGGAGGGAAACAGGGGACATAGTTTTCTTTGCTTCTTCTGGCTGGGTAGTTTCATAGGGTTCTCAGCTGTCAACAGCAAAGGCAGCAGGCGGTCCTCCATCAGTCTCTCCTAAACCTCCCCCTTCTCCTTTTATGCTCTCCTTTGTATGCCCTTCAGGGTCCTCAGAATTCAACTAACTCCTGGCAAAAAGCACACCTCACATGAGACAGTTATCAGCTGTGGACAAACTAAAGCCCAAACTAAAATCCCAAAGTTGGGATTAAAACAAAAACATAACTGAGTTCACAAAGAAACCAAAATGTTCACTACAATGTTACCTAGCAAATTATAAATGTTAATGAATGGGCACTATATCTTATTGATTAGAAAATGACAAGGGCAAAAATTCACACATGTCAAGAGCAGAATTCTTTCAAATATTTTTCATCTGAAGTTTAAATCTACAGGTGAAAAACCTGAAGGTATAGATGGAAGAGGTAATTCAAGTAGAAGGTATGGGCCTGTTTGCAAAACAACATAAATCAAATGGTAAGAAAAGAGTAAGATATTTTAAATTATTTTCAACCAAACATCTAATTCTGATACATTTTCTTTGATTTCACTGATCAATCATAAAAGACTCCAGATTTAGAAAAGAAAACATATTTTTACAGCAGTTACTATAGTATAACTATTTGGTCTGTTTCTTAATCTCCAAAACACTTCAGACAATATAAAAATCAATATTTAGTATTTGCCTTTAAGCTCTCTCAAGCGGGACTACCATACAAGCAAAGAATCCTGAGTTTAAGGCACAACTCAACTTTTTTCCAGTTAATTATACTTAAAAAAAAAGATTATAACTCCAAAATTTCTCCCTTCATTTTCCCCCTTTAAAACCCTTCAATATTTGCCTACCCTCTCTCTTTCAAATCAATAGACTATTCACTAGCTCTTATTATAAGCACATATGTGTGTATAACATAATAATATCATGCATAATATTCTGTAATACTTATACAACATACACAATTATATATAGTATACATGTAATTTTACAATATATATAATTTATATTTACTATGTATCTGTCCTATTCACTCTGTATAAAGTTACTTATATGTATATTTTGAGAGATGACCTTTTGACAGTGGACAAGCAATTCATGTTTGGATATGGAAAAGCCAAGACAGCCTCAGACCTAC
This sequence comes from Acomys minous, assembly GCF_964271855.1. Classification (NCBI taxonomy): domain Eukaryota; kingdom Metazoa; phylum Chordata; class Mammalia; order Rodentia; family Muridae; genus Acomys; species Acomys minous. The sequence continues at coordinate 45,847,456 of NC_140497.1, read as the reverse complement.
AGAAAAAAAAATATAGGCTACTGAGGAAAGCCAGGGCCAGACTATAACACAACTTCTTTAACTGTGGTTGTGAGCCCATATGGAGTCACATAATTGAATGTGAGGAGTTGACAACACAAAAATGTCTCTGAGTATCAAGTACAAAAGGATAATTCAAAAATCACACGTGAGACAAAGCTTACATGTTTCAGAAAACACTGCCCATATTGCATTCTGGGATTTCATGGTAACCTTGAGTATAGCATGCACATGCACCACTGTGCTTGCCAATAGCCACACAAACTAAACAGTGTTAGCTGAGACATCTTGGCTTAGATTTCAAACACCTGTCTTTCATGAACTGCAGCGTAATGTGATTCCTTGTTTTTCTGACTCTAATACATTTGGCATTACATTGACTTTGTTCTTTGGCATTTTCATACATGTAGAAATTGCATTCTGACTATTGTCACTTCACCTTTTCTATTCATCCTTCTCTCCCTCAAACTTTTTTCCTCCCTACAGTTCCTTCCAAACAGTCAAAAAGCCCACTCTTGTTTTTATTTTTTATAAGAAGGGATTTATTCGGTTTTTTAAATTTTAGTTTATTCAGATTACATCCCGATTGCTATCTTGTTGCTTGTATCTTCCCATTCCCACCTTCCCTTCCTCTTCCATACTATTTCCCTCCTTTAGACCTCTGCCAGAAGGGGTCCTTCTCCCACACCATATGACCACAGGCTATCAGGTCTCATCTGGATAGCCTGCTTCCCCTTCTTCTGTGTGCCTGCCTGGCCTCCCCACCAAGGGGAAGTGATCAAGTCTGGAGCATCAGAGTTCATGTCAGAGGCAGGCCCTGCTACCCCCACCACCTTGGAGAATGAGCTGTCCATTGGCTATATCTGCCCAGGGCCTCTAGGTTTACTGCATGCATTGCCCTTTGTTGGTGCAAAAGTTTGTGTAGGCCCCCTTGAGTCCAGATATGCTAACCTTGATGATATCCTTGTGGGGCTTCTCAACCCTCTGGGTCCTTCCATCCTCCCATTCTTCCATACCACTCTGTGCTCCACCCAGTGCCCAGCAGGGAGACCTAGCATCTGTCCAGATCCCCCGCTGTGTGGTGTCTCTCATAGGGTCTCTATTTTGGGCTAATATCCACTTATCAATGAGTATATACCAATGTGTCTTTCTGGGTCTGGGTTATCTCACTCTGGATGATCGTTTATATTCCATCTATTTGCCTGCAAATTTCAAACTGAGTAGTATTCCATTGTGTAAATGTACCACAGTTTCTTTAACCATTCTTTGGTTGAGGGGCATTTAAGTTATTTCAAGATTCTGGCTTTTAGGAATAAAGCTGTTATGAACATACTCTTGTTTTTTAGGCCCATTGTAAACAGGATTATCTGTGTGACCATGAGCTTACAAGTATTCATCACAGCCCAATGGGCAAATAAGTGGGTACTTAACTGAAGGCAGTGACTAGACCTGCAACAAAGCTCACCCAGTGTGCAAGTTCAGCAGAGAATGGAAATAACACTGTACCATCTCCAATTTATAATTGACTAATGATAGGCCCAGGCCCCTGTACATCCATTACAGGCAGATGAAACTAAGAAGTCAAGACTGTATTGTCACTTCCATGTCCATGTGTCATGATTCATCATTTCACAGCCATTCCTGTTCTCTTCCCACTTTTCTGCTCCTTCTGATCCATCTTCCATTGTGACCAATGAGCTTAGAGTGGTTGTATAAATGTTGTAGTTAGGACTGACCACTCAATAGGCAAGTTCATCTCAGTACCCTGAGAACCCACACATCTCTGCGCTTAATCCCAGGCATTTCAAACTGTACTATCTTTTCATTTCACTGAGAATGGAGTTTATCTATGGATCTGAAAATTATATTTAGAAGTTAGTATCACTCATGATCATTTGGCTTAAATAACCACATTAAGTTCACATCTAGGACCTATAGGCTCCTCTGTCACAGCTTTTATCTGGATTATAATGCCAAGTATTAGTTCTCCCTTTTGTAGTTGGCCTCAAATAAAATCACATTATAATCTCAACTGATAAAAAAGAAGTTCTTTCACAAAACCAAATGTGTCTTCATGATAAAAGTCCTACAGAGAATAGGGCTGGAGGGAACATAACTCAACAAGATAAAGGATAAATAGGACAGACCCATATTAAACAGCATCCTAAATGGAGAAAAGCTCATAGCAATCTATAAGGGGAAGCTGGCCTGAACCAGCTAGATGCTAGAATCATAGCATGCAGCAGTTAAACCATCACAAATGCATGAGGTGTAGAATTGCTTGCTCTTTCCCTTTCCTTACAGAAAAGCATTTACTACCAATAGAAATAATATATGCTAAAAGGAAAAAGTAATTATAAGAAAGATAAAAGAATTAATTGAATTATGTATTGCCAAAAATTTAAACTAAAACAATTTCTCCTAATGGGTTAGAGAACATTATTTCGAGGGGAAAATTGATTACCCTTTTTAGACAATTATGGGTAGATTCCAAGCAAGGATTTAGTATAGTCTTCAAGAAGTCATTATTTTTTATCTTGGTTTACTATGTGGAATTCTAAAAGAAAGTTTCTTCTTTTTTCTTGATTATACTTTACAGTATATTTCAAAGATGAAACTGCAAGTCTACAGTTAATTTTTCTTATAAATAACTAAGTTGTGCTGGCAGAATAATGTCAGTGTCATCAAAAAGGATGAAGAATATCTTTCATTCTTGAAAACGCATTCTTAAATTTTTAATTGTATTTATTTTTACATCCCAGCTGCAGTTTCCCCTACTTTTGTTTCCTCCCAGCCTCCATCCCCCAACTCCCTTCTCCCCTTTCTTTTTTTTAGAAAGGGACCAGCTTTGAATGATATTAACCAGCCTCGGCATTATCAAGTTGCAAGAAGACTAGGCACTTCCTCTTGTATTAAGGTTAGAGAAGGGAACTCAGTAGGGAAAAACAGTCCTTAAGGCAGGCAACAGAGTCAGAGGCAGCTCCTGACCCCAAGGTTAGGTGTCCTACAAGATGAAGCTACAGAGACTGTAACATATGTACAGAGTGTTTAAGTAAGTTCCATGCAGGATCCCATATTGGTGGTTCACTTCTTCTGAGCCCCTATGGGTTAATATTGGTTGATTTGGTGAGTTTTCTTTTTTCCTTTTTCTTTTCTCTCTCTCTCTTTTTTTTTTTAAACAGGTGTCCTTTTTTCTTTTTCTTTTTCTTTTTTTTTTTCTTTTTTTTTTTTAATTAATTTATTCTTCTTACATACAGGGGATGGGATAACCATTGAGATGGTGAGTTTTCTTGTGGTGTCCTTGACTCGTGTGCACCTACAGTCCTTCCTCCTCCCCACCTTCTTGGTGATTATCCAAACTCTTCCTAAAGTTCGGCTGTGGGTGTCTGCATCTGTTTCCATCAGGTGCTTGGAATGACAGTTATGCGTGACACCAATTTGTGAGAATAGCAGAGTATTTTGGGGAACCATTTCATTGACTATGATTGTTTTTGACGTTTATGTTTGGTTGTATCATGGGTGTCTGGCTATCCAGCCTCTGGCCCCTGGCCCTCTGGACAGTTTCAGGAATGAGCTCCTCTCTCATGGCATACGTCTCAAGCTAGACGTCATTGCGTGGCCATTCCTAAAGTGTTTTGTGCTATGTTTACCCCATCACATCCTGCAGGCAAGACATATTGTAGGTCAAAGGTTCTGTGGATGGGTTGTTATTCTAATACCGCCACTGGAAGTCTTGTCTTGTTACAGGAGATGACCTGTTTAAGCACATTATCCCAAAATAACTTTTAACATTATCCTTTTTTCTTTCTTTCTTTCTTTTTTTTTTTTTTTTTTTTTTTTACATTTTATAACAATTCATAGAGTTAAAATACAAAAATCATTTAACTGGAATTATCATATTTTTATTTAGCCACACACTTCAGTCGAGATATTTTAAGTAATGTGTTTAATGAGTGACAAGGGCTATCGTTTGCGTTTGAACTCCAAAACTTTCTTATATGTTACGGTGACTGCTTCATTATAAATATTTTTCAACCCTGAATGCATATTATCTTCCCTGGAGAGGCTTTCAAAACTACTCCAGATTTGAGTCTTATCCTTACAGTTTATGAAAAAAAAAACTAACTTGGACTGACACGTTTTTTAATGCACCTGTTTTTATAATTTGCTTTTCAGCTTGATAATCTGTAGAAACCAATAGTCTATAAAAGAGTCTATATCATACAAAATTTTGAAGTCTTGAGGTAGGTAATAATTACTTTACTTAGTATTCCTAGAAGCTTGCAGTATTTTTACTGTCACCTAGTTCATAGTCTACAAGAGCAAACCTCTCATCTACAAAAATAAAAAAAAGTCACTGACTTTATTGATAAAGATTCTAGCCTGACAATCCTTGGAAGTAATAACTTTAGGCCTGCATTCCATTTTCATTTTCTTGTTCACTTATTTGGGACTTCATTTTTTTCTTCTTTGGCATGTCTTATTCCTGCAATAGGTCCTGCCTAAGGAAGTTTTCACTGAGATATAATTTACTCATATAATTTTATTAATGTTTTGTATTATTTTCTTTATGAGATATTAATATGGGTAAATAATTGATTTCTCCTTCTTCACAAATAATCTTTGTACATAATTTAGAAGATAAGTATTGTGCTATGCTGTTCTCCATATTTCTAAAAACTTAACATGAGTCTATACAACTCATTATTATTTCATGAGCTTAATAAGGTACTCTCACTGCATATGTGTGTGTGTGCTATATTCTTATAAGTTATGAGTATACTAAAATGCATAAACAATTATTATCTTTTACCGATACCTGTTTGTTATATCTCTAAGAACATTGTTCTCAAAGCAGAGTTATGATCATGCAACTTATAATTTTGAACATGCAGGTGATTCACAAACCAACTGTAACTACAGTTTCAAGGGATTCGTTGTTTTCTTTTGTCCTCTTGAGGCACCAGACATGCATATGAAGCACAACATATATTCTAGAAAACAACCATGAAAAAACATGAAAATATTAGTAATTGTTAAAGAAGACAAAATAAAACACCAGAGTAGGAGTCAAGCACTTTGTGCTGAAACCATGTCTATCTGCTTAGTGCCTGGCGCTTTGTAAAGTTTCCCAATGCACCAAACATAAGAATATAGAACATTCTTTTAATTCATCAGTGTGTGTGTGTGTGTGTGTGTGTGTGTGTGTGTTTGTTCAAAAATACATTTCTTTACATGTGTATGGGCACACATTGTGTGGAAGTGGTCATATCATGTATATATATGTTTGTTGAGTCCAAAGGATGACATTTGGGTGTCCTTTTTGACAGGTATAAAATGATAGTTCATGTGAAAAATTACCTAATATGATAACCATGCTCTTTGATTAAATGGTTTCTTTTTTTTTTTTTTTTTGATTAAATGGTTTCTTGATATTGAAAAAATCTTCTAAATATGTGAGTGGTTAACTCTTCATATATATGATTTATTTATTCATATTTTATGTACATGTTGATATATGTGTGTCTGCATGAGTCTGGGTACCATGTGTTTGCAAGAGACTAAAGGGCCAGAACAAAGTGTTCAATTCTCTGGAGCTGTAGTTACAGCCTGCTGTATGCTGACATGTGGCTGCTGGAAACTAAAGCAGAGCACTCCAGAAGTGTGGTGAGGGATCTTAACCTAAGACTCAAACTGTCTCTCAAAATATATGGTAACATTATATCAAATACCACACTGGTTCATTTCTCATTCAATTAATTAAACAATGAATTTTAATTTATAATGGCTAGGTGAAAGGAGAAACAACCACACTTTAAATCGTATCAATAGACCAAAGAAAATATTTTATAAATATTATGTAGCAATATTTCTCATCTTAAATTAAGCGCACTTGTGTTTATACACCAAACCAAGGCTTTTTTTCACACATAAATTCATAAAACTTTGATTATAAATGTGTATTGAAATCAACAAAGTCTAAAAAACAGAATGATTGATTTTGAATAGGGATTGTGTAAACTTTTCAAAAGATCAAGTATCACATATTCTTTGACAATTTCTTTCATGTTGACAATGACACTGGGTTTCCATTGAATTCTATCAGCAGGGTGAAGTCAGAATACTAAATGATTAATACTAGAAGCACTTTTCTTTTCTAAGGCTGGACACATTCTGATGACTAAAATTACACACTTGCAATGTCCTCCTATTCTACAGGCATGTGATGTTGGGAGATGATTTGAGAACTGTGAGAGTCTGTGTCCTATGGCATTACTTATGTTTGATGATGATCCTACAAATGAAAACACCAACTCACGCCCAGATGTCTAGAATCTAGCTAGAAAATTGAGAAAAACAACATATTTGTTGACACACTAAGTACATTTTTAGGAACAGTATCAATGGCTCTTCACTTATTTCACTTTGCATATTGATATGCACATAGCATTGAATCTATGAAAAAGTTTTATCAATCAGTCTGTACTTTAGTACCCTAAACCAGCTTTGAATATTCACCCTCTTTGAACATTCAGCACTGATGTAAACTGACCTTGATGACTGTCCTCCAGGAGAGCTCTGTTGGTCCCTACATTTATCAAAGAGGTGTTTTGTAAGAATTAAAAGTCGTCTACTCCTCTTGGGTGTGCCTGCTTCTTTTTCTTGTAGAGCTTTCATGTGTGTTGTTAAATTGCAAGTGTTGGATTTCTCCAGTTTCATTATAAAGGCGCTTAGTGCTATGATCGTTCCTCTTAATATTGCTTTCATTGTGTCCCATAAGTTTGGGTATGTTGTATCTTCAGTTTCATTGAACTCTAGGAAGTTTTAATTGTTCTTTTTATTTAATCCCTTACCAAGATGTCATTGAGTAGGGAGTTGTTCAGTTTCCATGAGTTTGTAGCTTTTCAGTTGTTTCTTTTGTTGTTGAGCTCCAGCTTTAGTACATGGTGGTCTGATAAAATGCTTGAGATTATTTCTAACTTCTTTATTTGTTGAGGTTTTCTTTGTGAGCAAATATATGGTCAATTTTGGAGACGGTTCTATGAGGTACTGAAAAGGAGGTGGTATTTTGTGTTTGGGTGAAATGTTCTTTAGACATCAGTTAAGTCCATTTGCTTCATGATGTCTATTAGTTTTCTTGTTTCTCCTTTTAGTTTCTGTCTTGATGATCTGTCTATTGAGGAGAGAGGGGTGTTGAAGTCTCCCACTGTTTATGTGTGGGGTGGTTTGATGTGTGACTTAAGCTTTAGTAATGTTTCTTTTATGAATGTGGGTGCTCCTGCATTTGGGGTATAGATGTTCAGAATTGAGACATCATCTTGACATATTTTTCCTTGGATGAGAATAAAGTTACATTCCCCACATCTTTTGCATAGTTTCTCATAGAAAGTATGTTTTATTAGATAGTACAATGGCCACGCCAGCTAGCTTCTCGTGTCCATTTGCATGGAATAAAATGTTCTAACCATTTACTCTGAGATAATGTTTATCTTTATTGCTGAGGTGTGTTTCTTGTATGCAGCACAATTATGGATCCTGTTTTCGCATCCATTCTCTCAGCCTGAGTCTTTTTACTGGGAGTTGAGGCTATTGTGTTCCTTCCATTACACCCAGGTAATCAATTTTATTTCTTCTCAAGTCTCTCATGGGTTGAAAACCAAATAATTTAGTTTTACAATTAAACTTAGTTGTTTAGGGGTTAAGACGTTTTTAGGTCTAGATTGTTGTTTTAAGTTGATAGTGATGAGATATGATAGATATTGATTTACATTCAGAAGTTTAGATTCACCAAGGAAGAAAAGATGTTTTCTTCAAGGTTACCAAATACAAATAAGCAAAACACTAATAATGTAACATTTATATAATTCTTGATTTTATAATGGTTCTTCTTGCTGAAGGTAGTTTATTATGTGTGTGTGTGTGTGTGTGTGTGTGTGTGTGTGTGTGTGTGTAATAATATAAATGCATATGTAAAAAATAAAAATATTTTTAAAAAATTAAAATTTAAACTTTAAAAAAAGAATTAAAAGTCATCATGGAAATAGTTGACTCTCATGGTGCCTGAGAAAAAAACTAGAAGAATAAACAGTAGTTTTTAACACTATTGTTCCTTTTTACTAGTGCTGCTTCAAGGCTATTTATAATACATCCCAGAAAACAACATCCATGCTCTACACCCTCTCCCCTTTACACCCTATATATACATCCTTTCTCTAACCCTCTCTCTATACTCCCTCTCCTCTCTCCTCTCCACTCTGTCTGCACTCTCTCTACTCCTTCTTTCCTCTACACCCTCTCTACTTTATACTCTTTCTCTACACCCTCTCTCTACACCCTTTCTCTAATGATATTCTCTCTCTCTCTCTCTCTCTCTCTCTCTCTCTCTCTCTCTCTCTCTCTCTCTCTCTCTGCTCTACATGCTTCTACATGCTTCTTTACACCCTCTCTCTAGACTCTCTGTCTACATCCTCTTTCCTCTACATCTACAGCCTCTCTATATGCCCTGGAACCTTTTCTTATATGATCAAGCTTGCCTACATTACATGCCATTTAACAAGAGTGGCAAGATCAGCAGTGAAGTGGCCTTACTACACAGGTCAGGTTTCAGGTAAAATCAATTTGAAGAAAGTGACCTTGTGGAAATGCAGTTTTGCTTTATTTTGATATCTTTTAAAGTTTTTATGTAGTTATATGCAAACAGCCGTTTCCAAATTACATCTCTAAGTAAATAACTTAAGTATAAAAAATATCAATGGCATTGAATATTTTGAATGCTTTATTTTGTACTAATTCAATTTGGAATTGAATTACTAATAATTCAAAATTTACAAATATAACTTTAAAAGTTTCTACTCATTAGCCTCTTTTTTTATTAAGTGGACATTTTGAACTAAACCCAACAAAATACAAACTTTATTTGTGTTGACCCAATACTGCATTCACGTTAGCCTCATGCTTTGTTTAATCCTATGTACTGTACCACAAGAACTCATATTTATACAAATTATTGGTTTTTGAGAATATTTGATACTATCATTTTAAATATTTTAAAATACTATCATTTTAAATATTAAAAAAGAGTGACAATAGTAGTGTGTAGAGTCCAAGGAGAGAATGTACTTTTAACATGTGATTAATCTTTAACAATTATAGACAAGGAATTTCTATTTTTATCTCTAGTCCAGGCACTGCTTGAAAGAATGTAAGCTGCATGACTCTATTGAGAACATTTTCTGAATTAGTGAAGTACCTGTAAACACAAGAGACAACATTTTTTATTGGTCTACAGGGATAAAAAGAGTAATGTCCTTTCTGACATTCTCTGCCACTAAAGTATATACATATTTAATACTGGGAAGAAAATTCATATTTCAAAAAATAGTAAAGTGAGGACTTTGAGACACATAATGCTATTGGGCAAGCAATCAGTAGGATCCAAAAGAAAATGGAAAATAATATGATAACTTTTTGAGACTAGATGCCCTTGAAGCCAAGGATCACCTGTGATATAACAAATAATGAAAAGCTTCTGAGCATATTTAACACAGGGATTTTATATTTTCTTTGGTTTATGAATTTATCTATTAATTATTTTGCTTTACAATTATTTTGCTTTAAAAACATTAGTGAATGATGATAACTATGAGTTAATTATTCATTACAGTAATTAGGACATTTCCAATTGCATAACAATGTTTTTTTTCAGTAGAGACTATAATATTTCTTTATCATCTTACTTATGGTCTATAATCATCTTACTGATTTCATGAAAACCAGACGACCTGCATACTCTGAAAAAACAATATCTAATTTAAAAATGACCCTAGTATTGATCATGATTTAACATCCACAGGGGTAAAAAGTTTACATGTCTCACAGACATAGGGGAGGGGAGTAGGGGGGGAAGTGGGAGGAAGGGAGGGATGGGAGGATACATGGGATGGGCTAACAACTGAGATGTAATATGTATAAATTAATAAAAATGTATTAAAAAAAATAAATAAAATAAAATAAAAAATGTTTTGTGATTTAAAAAAAAAAAGTTTACATGTCTCAACATTCTATAAAGCATAGATATTTGTTTTTCTATTCATTATATACACTTTAATTAAAATATAATTAAATCACTCCTCTACACTGTTCCCTCCTCTCCCCAGTCCATACCCTACAACTCCGTCATATCCTCACTTTACTCTCAAATTGATAGTGTCTTCTTCCTAATATATATATATATATGTATATATAGTATATATAATATATGTGTATACACACACACACACACACACACACACACACACACACACAACCTGCTGAAATAATTTTATTATTCGTTGTATATGGTTTCAAGGCTGATCATTTTGTATTGGACCACCAATTACTAGGTTCATTCCTGGGAGAATGCAACTCCCTCCCTTTTCCAGTAGTCAAGTAGTTGCCTGTAACTCTTTGTCCGGGGCTGTGCCTCCTTCCTCATTAGCATGTCTATTGATTGATACTGTCATTGTCCAGATCTTCTTTATGCAGTCATTTCTATGTGATACTCTTCCGAAGCAGATTTCCTGTTGTTGTGCTGGTCCTTTCAGTCTTTCCGCCCTCTCATCTGTCATGTTTCTTTTATTGTAGATGCTGGAGCCGTGATGTAGTTATAGCCATTGGAGATCCTCATGATTAGTTGATCTCTGCATAGTGTCCAGCTGTGGTTCTCTGTGATGGTCTCTAATTGCTATAAAGATGAGGCGTGATGGCTTCACTCATCTGTGGGTATAAGGATAAGGATAAAATCTGTAATATAGTCTGGAATAATGCATAGCTACCAGAGAGTTGGTAGTACAATGGTATGGTTGATCAAGGTATCACAAGGGACTCCAAAAATATTGATGTAGCCCTTCATTGCCTCTCAAGGGCTAAGGATGGGGTCCTATTTCTGAAGGCACCACATGGTTGGGAAACATAACTCAGATTAACTGAAAATGGATCTGACCTTAAAGCATCCTTCGTCATCATTAGCAATCGTGTCCATGATACCAGAAAACACTATGCAAACATCCAAGGTAGGGAAGCCTCGCATGCTATAATTTTTTTTTTAGATTTTATCATATAACTAATTATTGTCTCTGTTGTTTTTACCTCTATAACACACTCATCTAATATTTAACATATTTCAGGTTAACTTAAAGTTGACTATAGTCTATTATCTTTACTGAAAGCTCACTTAAGGATCAAAACAGAAGTCCATGCTTCGAGTATTATTCATTAAATTACTAATTGGTTTTTCCGCCATGTGACAAAAATAGCGTTTATAAAATCCTGATTTCTAAAATGGCAATATTTCTTAACATCTTGTATTTTCAGTAATAGTGTCACTTGGCCATAGACCTAAAACATATGGTACATTTTTAAATGTTTACTATTTTTTAAAGTATGTTTTTCTAATATTTAACTGTATACTTGTTTTAAGTGCTGTAATAGAACATGATGCTCCAAGACATGGAACTGTTACATTTTTATGATGTTTAACACAGTTCCTTGAGCTACTTTACTGGTACTATGACTACTTGTTCTTTATAGTTTTATGTCAGCTTGACATGAGCTAGAGTCATCTGGTAGGAAGGAACATCAATTAAGAAAATGTAGGCGAGCCTGTAGAGCATTTTCTTAGTCAGTGGCTGATGAAGGAGGGCCAGCTGCTTGTGGGTGGTACCAGCCCTGGGATGATGGTCCTGGGTTCTCTAAGAAAGCAAGCTGAGCAAACCATGAGTAGCAGGCCAGTAAGCAGCACTCCTCCTGTGGACTCCACATTTGCTGCTGCCGCATCCAGGTTCTGGACTTCCTGTGCTCACTTCTTTCAGTGATGGACTATGTTGGGGATGTCTAAGCCAAAGACCACTCTTTCTCTCCAAGTTGCTTTTGTTATGGTGTTTTGTCCCATCAATACGAACCCTAATTAAGACACTACTCATTTGATTGTATTTAAAATTGCACAGTAATACCAAGGACCAAATGCATACTATTTCTAAGACTGTGTTAACTGTGCCCAGTTCTCATGTACATGATTACTATCGTAATGGGTTTCTTTTAATTTCAAACCATTTCCAAAACTAACCCCTGTAAAAGAGTAATAACTTTAAAAAGTCTCATTGCTTTTATGATGATAATCAGCAAGATTTACCTCACAATAGACATCTTCATTTCCATTGGCTTGAAATGAGCAATCTCTTAATTACCTCAGAGCCATGGCTCAAGATCCATTTTTAAAGAAATGACAAAACTACCAAGTCATTTAGTGAAAAAGACATGAGGAATAACTTTCTAAACTCTGGTTAAGGCTTCTATATAATGAAGTGTTTTGGCCTTTCCCAGCACTTGTGTCATTCAAATTAGGTTTTAGCCTGTATTTTCAAACTAGTCCAGCAGACAAAGTCAATAATAATCAAGTCTGAGTATCACTTGAAAGTTTAGACCTCTTCTATATGTCATTGTCAGTGATTTAAATCATCAGGAAATTAATTTTTGAGAGTTGTTTCTAAACAAACACAATCTATTCCAGTGCAATTGAAATTGTAAAAAAATTTAAAAGTCAACAGATCCTGGAGCAAAGAAAATGCAGAAAGTAAAGTGGTAAATATTTGGTACCAAAGTTTGCCTCCTTAGGTGGAAACATTAGAAACATTTTACTTAATTCATATTATGAATCTATGACTGTCAGTTTTATCAGATAGGTCTGTTTTATTGGTTCCTACCAAATATAATGAATAAATTAATAAAATATATGCCTCACAAAATAATTTATAAATATTTATGGTAAGCACAGCACATTAATTGTTGAAGAACAGAAGAGAATGGGAATAGGCACCCAAACCAAACAAGGAGGCATGGAGAGTGCTTTGTGTGTTATTCTTATATTTGTAATTCCTTAGATATATCACACAAAGTGTTTGCAATAATACTTAGTACATTTTCACTGTAAACAAAACTGCATAAAATGGCTGTTAGGTGAGAATTTGAAGCAATGATATAAGACTATATTTCGAAACCTGAATATTGTAGTTATGATCCATATGTTTCAAATATTGAATGGAAAGAACCTAAATTGTGTCTGAGATATTCACATAAATTGCTTCCTTATGCTATTACAGCCTTGAATGATCATGAAGGCTGAACATTCTGCCATCTCTCGCCTGCTTTTTATTTTTTTTAATTTTTTTTTATTATTTATTTTTTCCCTCCTTTATTAATTTATTCTTGTTACATCTCAATGGTTATCCCATCCCTTGTATCCTCCCATTCTTCCCTCCCTCCCAATGTCCCCTTATTCCCCTCCCCTATGACTGTTCCTGATGGGGATTACCTCCCCCTGTATATGTTCATAGGGTATCAAGTCTCTTCTTGGTAACCTGCTGTCCTTCCTCTGAGTGCCACCAGGTCTCCCCCTCCAGGGGACATGGTCAAAGGTGAGGCACCAGAGTATGTGAGAAAGTAATATCCCACTCTCCACTCTACTGTGGAGAGTGTTCTGTCCATTGTCTAGATCTGGGTAGGGGCTTAAGGTTTACCGCCTGTATTGTCCTTGGCTGGTGCCTTAGTTTGAGCGGGACCCCTGGGCCCAAATCTGCCTATCATAATGTTCTACTTGTAGGCTTCTAGGACCCTCTGGGTCCTTCTACTTTGCCTTTCTCCCATGATTCTCTCATCTAGAGTCCCACTAGAATGTCCTCTCCTCTGTCGCAGTTTCCTGGTAAGTGAAGGCTTTCTTGGGACATGCCCCTTGGGCTAATATGCAGATATAAGTGAGTATATACCATTTGAGTCTTTCTGCTTCTGGGTTAACTCACTCATTATGATCATTTCTAGCTCAATCCATTTATCCACAAATTTCGGGAATTCCTTGTTTTTAATAGCTGAATAGTATTCCATAGTGTATATGTACCACAGTTTCTTTATCCATTCTTCTGTGGGACACTTAGGCTGTTTCCATGTTCTGGCTATTATGAATAAGGCTGCTATGAACATGGTTGAGCAAATTTTCTTGCTGTATGCTGGAGCATCTTCTGGGTATATTCCAAGGAGTGGAATAGCTGGGTCTTGAGGAAGCCCTATTCCCATTTTTCTGATATAGCACCAGATAGATTTCCAAAGTGGTTGTACTAGTTTGCATTCCCACCAGCAATGAAGGAGTGTTCCTCTCTCCCCATATCCTCGCCAGCATGTGGTGTCACTTGAATTTTTGATCTTAGCCATCCTGATGGGTGTAAGATGGAATCTCATAGTTGTTTTGATTTGCATTTCCCTGATGATTAAGGAGGTTGAGCATTTCTTTAAGTGTTTCTCAGCCATTTGATATTCCTCTGTTGAGAATTCTCTGTTTAGTTCCATGCCCCATTTCTCGATTGGGTTATTTGGTTTGATGGTATTTAATTTCTTGAGTTCTTTATATATTTTGGATATTAGACCTTTGTCAGATGTGGGGTTGATGAAGATCTTTTCCCAGTCTGTAGGCTGTCGCTTTGTTCTCTTTACCGTGTCACCTGCCTTACAGAAGCTTCTCAGCCTCATGAGGTCCCATTTATTAATTGTTGACATTAATGCCTGGGTTGTTGGTGTTCTGTTCAGGAAGTTGTCTCCTGTGCCAATATGTTCCAGGCTCTTTCCCATTTTTTCTTCTAAGTGATTTAGTGTCTCTGGTTTTATGTTGAGGTCTTTAATCCACTTGGATTTGAGTTTTGTACAAGGTGACAAATATGGGTCTCGTTGCATTTTTTTACACATAGACATCCAAATAGACCAGCACCATTTGTTGAAGATGCTATCCCTTTTCCATCGAATGGATTTGGCTTCTTTGTCAAAAATCAAATGACCATATGTGTGTGGATTCATATCTGGGTCTTCGATTCGATTCCCTTGATCAACCGGCCTGTTGCTGTGCCAGTACCATGCTGTTTTAATTACTATTGCTTTATAGTACAGTTTGAGATCAGGTATGGAGACTCCTCCAGAGCACCTTTTATTGTACAAGATTGTTTTAGCTATTCTGGGTTTTTTGTTTTTCCATATGAAGTTCAGAATTGAACTTTCAATGTCTTTAAAAAATTGTGTAGGTATTTTGATAGGGATTGCATTGAATCTGTAGATTGCTTTTGGTAGGATGGCCATTTTTATTATGTTAATTCTCCCGATCCATGAGCAAGGTAGATCCTTCCATCTTCTCATGTCATCTTCAATTTCTTTCTTTAGGGTTTTGAAATTTTTTTCAAACAGGTCCTTCACTTGCTTAGTAAGAGTAACTCCTAAGTACTTTATATTGCTTGTGGCTAATGTGAAGGGTGTAGTTTTCCTAATTTCTTCCTCTGCAAGCTTGTCATTTGTGTATAGGAAGGCTACAGACTTTTTTGAGTTAATTTTGTATCCAGCCAATTTGCTGAAGGTGTTTATCAGCTGTAGGAGTTCACAGGTGGAATTTTGAGGGTCACTTATGTAGACTATCATATCATCTGCAAATAGGGATAATTTGACTTCCTCCTTTCCCATTTGAATACCCTTGATCTCCTTATGTTGTCTCATTGCTCTGGCTAGAACTTCGAGTACTATATTGAAGAGATATGGAGAGAGTGGGCAGCCTCGCCTGCTTTTTAAAAGCAGCTTTATTGAGATATAACTGTATGAGCTCTTAATGTATTTGATTTAAGAGGTTTTAGTATATTCACTTCTCTTGGTTTTTGTTTGTTTGTTTGTTTTTGTTTTTACCTTTTTCCTGGCCTACTTCTCAACAGCAAAGTATTTGGTCTTAGACCTAGAGGAGGGGAATAGAGTGAAAGTGGGAGGGAAGAACAGGAGAACACAAGTGATGAGATAATGTCCTGTCCATTGTCTAGATCTGGGTAGGGGTTTAAGGTTTACCACCTGTATTGTCCTTGGCTGGTGCCTTAGTTTGAGCGGGACCCCTGGGCCCAAATCTGCCTATCATAATGTTCTACTTGTAGGTTTCTAGGACCCTCTGGATCCTTCTACTTTGCATTCTCCACAGTTAAGTGGAGAGTGGGGTATGACTTTCACACAAACTCTGCTGCCTCATATTTGACCAGAGGACTCAGAGGAAGGATAGCAGGTTACCAAGAAGAGACTTGATACCCACCCTATGAGCATATACAGGGGGAGGTAATCCCCCTCAGGAACAGTCATGGGGAGGGGAATAAGGGGAAAATGGGAGGGAGGGAAGAATGGGAGAATACAAGGGATAGGATAACCATTGAGATATAACAAGAATAAATTAATAAAAAATAAAAAAAAACAAGTGATGGGATAACAATTTAGTTGTAATCTGAATAAATTAATTAAATTTAAAAAAGGAAAAAAGAAAGCTAATCATATGAAATGGCTTGGCACTATGATTAGTAAATTGCCACCAAGTCAGCCCTAACTGAGCTTCCTTGTAGAATACTCTGGTGGCTGTTATCACTTCATTCTATTAAAACTCTAGGCTAAGGGATAGGCGTAATAAAAAGATGTCATGAGGATAATAAGAAAATATCACTGGGCATGTTTGCCTCCAACAGACTTGGTATCCAAATTAAAAGTACTAAAGGGAAAGCTGTGGTCCCTTTATGTCATCAGTAGTGGTGATTCTCATTAAACTGAAATCATAAATGGTCTAGATTTACCTTCCATAGTAATTTATGAATCAGATATGAAACTTGCAGCATCTAAGGTTTTATATAGTCCTGACTATCACATTGAAACATGTATAATGAGACAGGAAGTAAATTATGTTTTATATTATGATGCCATATTTTTTTAAGTCTGTACATTGAATAAAAAATTCTCTATTTCAGGTGAGTCAATTCACAATTATCAGGTTGTTTACAGTCTCAGTGGCATTTAATAAAGGATGGTAACTTCTTGCATAACATTATTACTTGTGAATATGTGTAGTCTTCTAGATTCTAAAGCTTAAGCCTTTTTATTACATTTACCATCCTCCCCCAAACTAATTTACAAGTGCTCAATAAATTAATGTCATCTTAGTCTCTAATGCATATCCATTACATACTCTATCATGAATAAACCCAGAGAAGTATACATTGCTATGATTAGAAGCTACATGCCTTATGTTTTTGCATGTAATAATGTAGAATTAATCTTAGTTGCTTTAGATATGATATTTTTATTGTTAGAATAATGGTGAGTTAATTTGTAAGGAAGATGAAAGCTAGCATTCATATTCATGATGCATTTGAATTTTCCCTGCCATAGAAAGACTCTCCAAGGGTCACTCAGGGAGTCTTTTGGAAGAGTAAAAAGAAAGACAGAGGGAGACAGAGGAGTCAAGGACACTCCAAGAAGACATACGGAGCAAACTAACCTGCACCCTGAGGACTTGCAGAGACTGATCCAACAACTTAAGAGCATACATTGCCTGTTCCATTACCCACTACACATATGGAGCAGATGTGAAGCTTGGTCCACATCTGGGTCCCTTAACAATGGGTGTAGAGTGTATCTCTGTCTCCGTTGCCTGCCATTGAGTCCCTTTTTGCTAGCTGGGTTGCCTTTTCTGTAATCAGTTGGAGATCTCCTGCTAAGACTTGAGATGCAAGGGAGGGTTGGTACCCATTGGAGGCCTCCCCTTCACTGAGAAGAGTAGGAGAGGTAGCATGAGAAGAGTCAGTATGCGGGTGGGACTGGGGGGAGATGACGGATGGAATTGGGCTCAGGATGTAGAGTGATTAAAGAAAGAAGGAAAGAAAGGAAAAGAAACCTAAAAATGAGTAACGTAACCACTGTGCATAGAGTTCATCCTAGAGATAAGCTATGTGGTGCAATGTTCACGATATTATTAGAAATCTAGATGGTGTGTTGAAAGTAAGTGTATGAAAGAGCAGTCTTTGATGCTTTGCTTCTGCTGGGCCTCTTTTCCTTCTGTTGGCTTTGCCTTGTCCAACTTCTATGAGAAGATTTTTGTTTTTTCATTTAATTTTTATTCTGTTAAAAAGAAAATAACTACATTTTGGAAGGTGCTAACCTGCGCTCCAGGTTCACTTAGGTATTTAAGTTTTTATCAATTCTCAAGTCTCTGGTGGATCTGAAGACCAGATAGTTTAATCTTTTAATTAAGATTAATAGGTCAGGGGTTAAGATGGTTTTAGATCAAGATAGATGTTTTAAATTAATAGAGATGAGATATGATAGATATTAATCTCCATTCAGAAATTTAGACCCATCAAGATAGGAAAGATGTTTACTTCAAGTTTGCCATATACAAATCCCAAATCACTATGAATGTAACATTTATATAATTCCTGATTGTCTCATGGTTATTACTGCTGTATGTAGTTTATTTAACTGATATTAATAATATAAATATATATGTTAAAAAGAAACATAATAAAAAGGCATTAAAAAGAAAATAACTTTTATTACAAAAAGTAAGAGGTCTCACCAATTGTATCTTACAAATGTATAGAAATAATTCTGTAGTGAACAATACATCACCTAAAATATATTAAAGTAAATTTTAACAGCACATTAAGGAAAGTCTACAAAACTGATGAGGTATAACCAAGGGTTTTGTTCTTCTAATTCTTGATTTCCGATTTCATATTTGGCTTAAGTCATCAAATTATAAATCTATCTGTTCCTATTTATATTTGGCAGTCTTGAAGAAAACATCTTTCTTATCTTGGTGCATCTAAAATTCTGGGTGTAAATCATCGTCTATCATATCCTATTATTATCAACTTAAAACATTTATCTAGACCCAAAAACACTAAGAATATAACATTTATATAATTCCTGATTGTTTCATGATTCTTCTTGCTGTAGGTAGTTTATTGTAAAAATGTGTAATAATATAAATGTATAGGTAAAAATAAAAAATATTTAATAAAAAAAGATGCAATAACCCTTCTTCTCCCAGTGTGACTTGTAGGCATAGTGTTTGCCACAGACCCAGAAAACCAAACTATTTAACATATTTTTGCTTCAAAAAATTAAGTTACAATGGATAAAAAACAGTTTATAATAGATCTGGGTTTCTTCGCTCATATCTGCAATTCCAACACTTGTTATGGGTTCTGTTTTTATAGCATGTATTTAAATTTAAGTTCAACACCAACAACATTAATTAAATTTAGTGTGATAAAAAAGTTTTCTTTTTGAGATTATGTGAATTTTTTTCAATAACATAATATAAAGTAAGTAAATCTTGAACTCAAATGATAATAAAAATCTATCTGTTCCATTTGTGTACATGGTTGCATAAACCTGTATTCTTAGTACTTAGAATACTGAGGCAGAAAGACTGCAATGTGTTTAAAGCCGATTTGGGCTAATTTGTGAGACTAAGATCATCTTAAGCTCCCCTGCCTCTCTCTCATCTATTATCTATCTATCTATCTATCTATCTATCTATCTATCTATGTATTTTTCTATCTGCATACATATAATATATAAATACATATATTTAATTGAATATGTACTCAATACATTGAATAAATACAGGGAATATTTATATATGTATGCATGCATATATACAATATATACACTCTATATATTCTACTTATATTGAAGAAAAGTCTCTCTATATATCCATATTATATAAAATATAGATATATGTATATATTATATATAGTTTTATAGTAATATATAATTTTATATTTTTTTCCTGAAAAACTTAAAGAAACAAGCAGACAGACAGAAAGTAAATCTGCATTGCTAGCTTTTCTCTTTCCCCACCACTACTCAATCTAACAATTTGATTGAGAAATTTGGGAGAGTGAGTGCTATTTGTTCTTCATCTGTGAACCCTAGATAATGAAGGTTAAAAGGTACATTGTTCATCAATCTTCCTCTGACTCATCTCCCATTTAAACTGATATTAAAATCCAAACCTGTGGTTGCTTAATACATACAAACCCACATAATCTCAATACACATATGTACACATAGTTACAAATATACACATCTGTATACACACAAGCAAATACCCACACACAGTCACCTATCACTTTCACATGGCCGTTCTCTTTTTGGTTGAAATTCTTGATCTTACAGCTTATTCATAACTCATTGCTACTGATACTTTGCTCATATTTCCTATAAAATGTTGGCATCTTAAAAAAAACAATTTGAAAATAAGTTCTCTAAAGTTTTATAACAGTTGTTAAATAGATATCAACCAGGAGAAATAAGTCATGCATTACTCCTAAGGAATCCCTCCCTTCACCATTTATATATGATTTACAAAGCAGAGTAAGAAAAATAAATGAAGAATGATAATACCCCGAGTATATAATAAAGGAGTTAGGTTGTGTCCAGTGAGATTTTCTTATCTATTTTCATCAGTAATAAGAGGTTAAAAACAAGCCTTCTTGTAGGTTGCTTTACATATTTTGATCTACCAAAAATCCTAAAACATACTTTATATACAATCCTTGTAACGGGATGAAGAGTTTTCAGTTCCAGTCATCGGGAAGGCATCAACCAATAGGCATCTTTCTCCTAGAGACCAGCAGCTAGAGGTGGGAAGGCAGCTTGGTTCAGCACATGTGTCTTCCACAAGTCTTGATGTCTGCTTGTAAGTGGAATATTCAAGATAGAATACAACAGGACATTGTGGTTGCTCCACAGATTTAGGAATCAAAAGCAATTGCCTGTTAGTCAATACATTTGGAACAGTGTGCTTCCTTCTAAGAATTGACAGTCCATAGAACATCAGTTAATGCTGTTTGAATTATGAAAACAGATATGTTGTTGCCTCAATATATAATGTTCAAATGATTCAGTTTTCAAAAAGCAAGTTGTCAGCAAGTCTACATAGAGAATTAACGGGTTTTTTAGCTAACAATGGATTCTATCTGAGTAATTTGGAAGCAAGCATGAGAAACTCTTGCCTTTTCATTTTATTTTTAACACTTGCTTTATTGCCTAGAGTTGTTTAATGATTACTGAGTCTCCACCTTTGGAATAAGTGAACAGAGTGTTAACTCATCTACAAGAGGAGGAGACTTTGTTTCTATGGTGGGCAGACAGCTTCTCTTTTACCTCCTTTTGGGTCTGTTGGTGGTTAGAGATAGTTCCTGATGATAATTTACTTTTCATTTGTAACAATGAATCTGACATATACTGACACACACAACCCCAGAAGCTCTATCCAGGAGCCTTGCTCATATGGAATCCTAACATGTCTTTACCCTCTAAGCTCATTCAGTTTAGTTCAGGGCATAGGATGATTCATACTTAGTGCTGCAAATCCAACCCAAGACAATTGCATTCTGAAATATTTCTTTACCCAAACTTCAGCATGTTCCTGCTACCGATTTGATTGTTGAGTTATGGTGAAAAGTTTGCCTACTTAGTTGCTATTTTTATTTATTAATTGTAACTTGAAATTCTTATCTTTCATTCCTTTTACAGCATGTTTAAGAACATTTCCTAAGTTGAGACATTGCTATAGTTGCTAATCAATATGCATAGCATAATCAATCAATGCTATTTTATTTTCAATTTATTTTGGTTTTTAGAAGCAGAACAGATGGTGTTTGTGGAAAACAAGAATTTGGCATACCATGTTTCATTTGTAACTGTGTTTCTCTTTCCTTCTAATGGAAAGAAGAAATTGAAATATTTAGTCTAAGTTCTTCTACAGATTAGAGAGCTAATGTAGAAATGTATTGCAAAAATCTGAGGTTCTTCATGATTGAAGAGATAAGCATTTGTCATGAGAAAGCATCTTAAGTGCTGAGAGAGAAAACACTATGAATGCAAACACCCTGGCTACACATCCTCATTGTAGGACCGCACAAGGGTGCTGCTGCTGAAGGTGTTGTTTCTTCTAAGATGTCAAAGTACCCCAAGAAGGCTTACTGTCTAATGCCAGACAGGGTTCCCAAATTTAAATAGCCAAACATTAATTAAGGTGGGAGAAAGTAGCATCATATTCTTTATCAGCCATCACATTGAAAATCATCTTTTCAAAGTGACACATTTTCTACGTCATTTAATAGATGCCACAGCTTCTTTTTTTATTTGAAAGCAGTGAATCTTAACTGGCAATATCATATACAGTACTGATCCCTAGATAAACACAGACACTATCATCTTGGAATCTGGAGATTCCTAGACCTCATGCTAGTCTCCAAAGGAACAAATAGTTTAAGACTCATAATCCAATAGCTGACACCATAGATCTTTTTATGGTTGTATCTACTAGATTTCTCTATGGGTCTGTAAACCTTGAGGACCTGTGCTGCAGACTGCAGAGACAATGATCACCTGCATGAAATGCTTGCACAAAGCTTAAATTACTGGTTACTAGTGCGCCACATAAAGGGTTGTAGTTATGCAGAGGAAAAATATTGTTATTAAAGTGACTATGGTTTTGCCATCATGAAGGGACAACCGGCCCTCCCTTCTTTCTGTAGTGCATCCTGGACTGTTAGTTAAGTGAAGAATGAGTAGGAGGGCAGAGAGGCTGAAGTAATAGCTCATCTGGCTTACTCGTTTGCTTGTTTTTATTTAAAAATATGTATGGCACTTTCCCAAAATGTATGCCTGTGTGTCTCATGTGCGTCTGGTGGCCCCAGAGGCCAGAAAGGAGCCTCAGATGCCCTGGAATTGAAGCTACCAACTATCCTGAACTGTGACATATAGGTGCTCAGAACTGAACCACTGACTTCTGGGAGAGTGGAAAGTATGTTCTTAAACACTGAGGGAACAGTCAGATACTGCTTCAAAGACAGAAGCTTTTACTGGACACACAAAACTTCTTTCCGTTTTACTCTATTGACTTCAGATAAACTGACTAGTAATTTTGTCTCTCAAAAAATAGTGGGTGAATTACAAACAAATTGATACATGAGAGTTAGGAATATGTACAGAGAAGATAGATAAAACCTGTATATGGTGGTACTTTGAGTATTAAAAAAGATGACAGCTATAAATTGATGGCCTATGGAAAAATTATATATATATATACACACACACAAATAAAAATAGAAATGAGGAAAAGCTGAAGAAAAATATAAAGAAAAATGTAGAAACAGTTGTGTCTTAATTGTGTGGAAATTTAAAAGTTTTCTACAGCTGGCCATTGGATTACAAAGAGCTGTCACAAAAAGAAGGCAAGATATATACCTTGAAAGAGAAGCATGTTCTTGTTTTACATGTGATTGTACGGATAATCAAATTATTTCAATTTTCATTTTGTTTAGATATTACAGCATATTTCAATAATCTGCAGTTCTCTGTTCCTTTAATATGGAAGATCTAATCTAAAATAAATAATCCAGGGTCTGGAGAGATTGGATTCGTGTCTAGACAGAGTTTGAGTTAGTTTAAGATACCAAGTATTCCTCCAGAGAAATCCTACCAGAAGCAGTTAAGAAATGAATGGGTAATTCATTTCCCCATATTGTAATTAGAATATGTTTGGTTTAAGTTAACTTGTAAATAGCCAAGGTTCGGGGGAGGGGAAAGAGCAAGAAAAGGGGAGTAAGCAATCTGTCTTCATTAGATATATTTCTCTTCTAGACAATGCATTATCTATCTAGCTATTATCTATCTATCTATCTATCTATCTATCTATCTATCTACCTATCATCTATCATCTATCATCTAATAATATCTGTATAACATTTATCTATCATTTTTCTATCTATCTATCATCTACCACTATCTCCCTATTGAATGATCATTTATCCACCCTTATAACTAGTGTTGAGAATAAAGTGATATACAAGCTATTCAGCTCTTTGAAATTAATAGTATTATTATATAGCCTTGTGTGTTATGTTCTTTGGGTTGTAAATGTCATTGTTTCCAGATTTTCCTCTTGTTTAGAAGAGTAGATCTGAGTTGTGTTACATTAATATCTTGGAAACCTCAGCAACTGTAAGCAAACTGTCAGCCTCACTCCATGAGATGACAAAAATTGTCACTAGAGGAAATGTTCACAGAGTTGATACTTATTGTCTGAACCTATTATTTTCAACAGGGTCCATAGATACTGTTTATAATGAGACCATTTCTAAGTTTACAAAAAATATAATGGTGGTTTCCAGGGCAGCTTGCCAAGAATGTTTAATCTCACAGGCTCTCTAAAACAGAGTGCACTCATCGGTTATTAGAACAATGAGAAGGAGCACTTTTACTAAAAGTTTCACATTATGACATATAGCTCATCATTCTTTTGGGGGTTATTTAATTTTTAAATTAATTTTTAATTTATATATTCACTTTATATCCCGATTGTAGCCCCTGTCTTCTTTTTCTAGTTCCTCTCTCTGACCCTCTTTCCCTATCCCCACTTCCTTTGTCCTCAGAAAACACACCTAAACCAACCGAGCCCAGCACATCAAGTCACATCAGGACTAAGCTACTCCTCATCAACTGAGGCCAGACAAAGCATCCTGGTTAGGAATGTGATCAAAAGCAAGCAACAGAGTCCATGTCATAGACAGTGCCCTCTCAACTTACAAGGGGACCCACATAAGGATCAAACTGCCCATTGGTTACATATGTGTAGGGGGCCTAAGTCCAGTCCATACATGCTCTTCGGTTGGTGCTTCCATCTTTGTAAGCCCCCATGGATCTAGGCTAGTTGACTCTGTTGGTCTTCTTGCAGGTTCTTTTCCCCAGGTCCTTCTATCCTGCCCTCCAACTCTTCCAAAAGACTCCCTAAACTCTACCCAAAATTTGGCAGTGAGTCTCAGCCTCTGATTTGATCCAGCTGAACATTCTTTTTTAATTTAATATTTTATTATTAGATTTATTTATTAACATATGCATTTATATTATTACACATAAATAAAATAAACTATATACATCAGGAAGAACCATGAAACAATCAGGAGTTATATAAGTGTTCCATTCATAGTTATTTGGCAATTTGTATATGGGAAACTTGAAGCAGACGTCTTTCGTATCTTGTTGAGTCTAAAATTCTGAATGAAAATCCATATCTATCATATCTCATCTCTATTAACTTAAAACATATATCTAGACCTGAAAACATATTAAACCCTAACCAACCAACCTTAATTGTAAGACTAAACTATGTGGTCTTCAACCCCATCAGTGACTTGAGAAGGAATAAAATGTAATAACCTGAGTGAACTGAAAGTGCAGGTTAGCAGGTTCTAAAATGAAAAAAAAAATAACAGAGACAATTTACTACCTGAACATTCACCCAAAATTCTCTATAATGTTGGAGCATCATCTTCAGTCTTCTGGCCCAATATCACTGATTGATATATTTGTGAGGCAGGAACTATTGAGGACTTGCTTACCCTCTCTTGGTAGTTTGGCCATTGACTCTGCCTGTATTCAAAGTTTGCCCTTTTTAGGCAGAATTCTGTCTGTGTCAGAATTGAGGACATTTTGCCCAGTGGCTGATTTGCCACATTTGAAGCCATCTTCATAAGGTAGTTTTTTTATGCTAATAATTTTCTTTGAGGTAGGCTGGGTATTGCTAGGAGTTAACCTATCTTGTCAAAGAATATTTAGAATAATAAAAACAGCTTTAAATGCCATATTCTGTATGTCTCTGAGGCTTTTGTAGACCTCAGCTATTTTACCTTATATATCTATAGAATCTTATCTATCTGTTAGACCTAGGATAATATTCTAGTGATAAAAACAGACTAGTAATTGGCATTACCATGATTATATCAACGAACACTTGGATTACTTAATTTTCCTAAACAGCCTGCAATACCACTTTCAAGGTATTGGAAGTAAATTTTGTATTATACTTGAGTTGGATGGATATAATAGCTCCTATTAAGATAGAAATATATATGTATAATGGGGGTGAAGAATAATCTTAAATTGAATTCTATACCAATGTATCAAAGTTAACCACATTTTTCATCAGTATACAGCATTCTATACCAACGAATTAAAAATAGCCATATTTGTGAGTAACAATTATAGACTTAAGTTAAGGAGTAGATTCAATAATCTACATTTTGTTCTATTATACCTATATATTTCTATATTCTCCCTTCTTTCTTTTCAGTTCAATCTCTTTACCTATAAAAAAAAGATAAAGTCAAAGAGAGACATCCTTTAATCCCACCTAGTTTTCTCTCTGTATGAGACCAATAATAACTTATAACCAACTTCAGATGAAAATAAGTATCTGTAGCCCAATATAGCAAACAGAAATACCCCTTAGGGGACATGGGGCATAGCTCTCTTTAGGTTTCTTCATGTTGATTTAGGGTGACTACTACCTTTTGAAGGGATCCAAATCAAATTGGGGAAACGGTTACACAAGCCATGGATAGCATGTGTGGTACAGTTTCTAAATATTTCGAACTTCCAGACTTAATAGGAGTCCTGGATGGAACAGTCTGAAATGCTAGACCAATTAGTATCAGAAACATGCTACAGGGCTGTCCTGGAAGCTGTCCTGTTCTGATGGGTAACAGCACCTGAAGCATCTGGGCTTGGAACCTGAAGGATGCCGGATGTCAGCATACAGCATGCTGAGAGGAATGAACCATGTCAGGTGTGATCCAACATCAGTGTCCAGTTTTTTTTTTTTTGTTCTGAAAATACATAATTTCTCACAAGCATTATACAGTTCTAAAATTATAATTGTATGAGGTGTGCAGGATGCACAGAACAATTAAGGCTGATTCTCTCTTCTTGGTCTCAGCAGAAGTAAGACATCTGCAAATCTTCATTCATGTCATACAAAGAATGGCACCTAATATTAAGGCTCATAGATTCTTTGACCAATACATAGACACTTGTATCTCAGCCAGTCTCAGAGCTATTCTGATGTAATGGGATTAGAAATATAAGTTGCCTACTTTTACTGCAGTATGAATTCTTTATATCCCTATTGTAGCTCCCTCCTTCATGCCCTCCCAATCCTACCCACTCTTTCATTCCGTCCCCCTCCTTCCCCTAGTCCTCAGAATGTTACTTCCTTAACATCTGGGCCTATCCAGTGTCATCTGTACTATCTGTGACTTCTTTCTCTGTGGCCTGGCAAGGCTACCCTGCCAGGTGGGGTGGGGGCAGCTGGAGTGATCAACATTAGGAGGCCCAAGTCCATGTCAGAAATAGTCCCAACTCCCCACATTGTGGGACCCACATAGAGACTGTGCTGCTATCTTCTACATCTGAGCAGAGGGTCTAGGTCCATATCCTACATAGATCTTGGTTGGCACATCAGTGTCTGTACTGTAATGTGGTTATCCTGAATTAAGTGGCTAACATCCGCTTATGCGTGAGTACATGCCATTTGTGTCTTCTGGGTCTGGTTTACCTCACTCAGGATGACTGTCTTTAGTTCCATCCATTTGCTTGCAAATTTCAAGATTATCTTGTTTGTGATAGGTGAGTAGTATTCTCTTGTATATATGAACCATAGTTTCTTTATCTATTCTTCAGTTGAGGGCCATCTAGGTTGTTTCCAGATTCTGGCTATTACAAACAAGGCTGCTATGAGCATAGTTGAGCAAATGTCTTTATTGCATGGTGGACCATCTTTAGGTATGCCAAGGAGTGGTATGACTGAGTCTTAAGGTAGACTTATTCCCTATTTTCTCAGATAGCACCAGACTTATTTTCAAAGTGATTGTACAAGTTTGCATTCCCACCAGCAATGGAAGAGTGTTCCCTTCTCTCCACATCCTCACCAGCATATGTTGTCATTTGAGTTTTTTATTTTAGCTGTTCAGATATGTATAAGAAGGAATCTTAGAGCCCTTTTGATTTGTGTTTCCCTGATGACTAGGAATGTTGAGCATGTCTTTAAGTGTTTCTTAGCCATTTTATATTCCTCTGTTGAGAATTCCCTGTTTAGCTCCCTACCCCAATTTTAATTGGGATATTTGTCTTGGTGGTGTTTAATTTCTTGAGTTCTGTGTATATTTTGGATCTTAGCCCTTTGTCAGATGTAGTCTCTAGGCTGTCATTTTGTTCTGTTGACTGTTTCTTTTGCCTTACAGAAGTCTTTCAGTTTCATGAGGTTCCATTTATTAGTTGTTGATCTTAGAGTCTGAGCTATGGGTGTTCTGTTCAGGAAGCTGTCTCCTGTGCCAATGAGTTCATCCCTCTTCCACACTTTTTCTTCTAACAGATTTAGGGTTTCCAGTTTTAAGTTGAGGTCTTTAATCCACATGGACTTCAGTTTTGTGCAGAGTGATAAATATGGGTCTGTTTGCATTTTTCTACATGTACCCATCCAGTTAGACCAGTGCCATTTATTGAAGATGCTTTTTTCCACTGTATGGATTTTGCTTCTTTGTCTGAAATCAAATGTCCATAGGTGTTTGAGTTTATGTCTTGGTCTTCTATTCTATTCCACTCATCAACTCGCCTATTTCCATTCTAGTACCATGCTGTTTTTACTACTGTTGCTCTATAGTACAGCTTGAGATCCAGGATGGAGATTCCTCCAGAAGATTTTTAATTGTACAGTATTATTTTCATCTGTTCATTTTTCTTCACTTTCTGTTGCTCAAATGTCCAATGTCACTCAACTGATTATTAAATTTTCCTCCTGTCAGAAATATTACTGTAATAATTATCAGAATGGGTAATGAATACAATTGAGACTCTCTCAATATAGGGTTTTTGTGGATCATTTTCTGCTGCTTCTTAAAAAGAAATAAAAATAAAACAAAAATCTGTCTATGCATCTTATTAAAAGTGGTCCATAAATCGCTTCCATCTCCAATTAAGTACAACAATTAAGCCTTGCTTGTTGTCATAAACTTTTGGCTATTGTAGTAGCCAATGCCAAGTAGTTCACCATAGTTACTTATAGACTGAATGCATTACTGAATAAATGTATATGAGAGAATACTCAACGATGTTTCTCTGTATCACAAAGTAGCTTTTAACATGGCTTTTCAAATTTGAATCTGTATATGAATCACCTTGGTATTTTTTTAAAGAGTGGAGTCTAATTTGTAACTCCATTCCTTTTTTGCATATAAATATAATTTTATATTTTTTGCATTTTTCTTTGTATTGAGAATATATTTTTTGCCAAGTGTTAACTAAATTTTTATATGCATGTGGTTATCAATTAGAGATTGCTTCTTTTTTGAGATTGATTTTTGATTAGGAATAAAGGCAGGTATCCACTTCTCTTTCCAGCCCTAGGATTCCATTTGATGCAGAGCCATGCAGGCCCTGTGCATGCTCTCTCAGTCTCTGTGAGTTCACATGCATGTCAATCTTGTTGAACTAGAGGGCCTTGCCTCCTCTTCCACAGAGTTGCGTGAGCTTTGAGGGGAGGGATTTGGTGTAAACCTTTGCCATTTTGAATTTGGATTAATTAGAATTGTATTCTCTAGATATCTAACTATCACACAATCAGAACTTCACCAAAATTAAGCCCAAATAATAGTAGCACTCCTTCCCATTAGTGTGTGTGTGTGTGAATACTCACACATAAATAAACTGATAATATTTTGAAGACTATTAAAAATAGACTAAGCCCAATTAGCATTGTGAGATGGGGACCTTTGTGGGCCAGGACCAAAAACTTTTTGCCTAAAATGAAATCTTTCCCCCAAAGAAATGTTGAATACTTGTTTTGAGGTTTTTGATACTATTTATGGAATTTTTCAGAACCCTAAATCACCAAGTCTAGCTGGAAAAAGCAGGCTACAGTGTGCAAAATTTTGAGAGTTACGTCTGGCACCCTGTCACTCTCTGATCACTGCTCCCAAAATGATGCTAGGTCATATTTTACCGAATCTATAGTGTGTACTATGATGTCGTCTATGACATCTTGTAATGTCTATTGGACACAGTTTCAACTTATGATATTCAACTTACAAGTCTTATGTTGACATACCCCTATCAAAAGTACAGAAATGTCTATGCATGTTGAGAATGAAGCCTTTCCCTGATATAGGATTTGGAAATGTGTTCTTGCAAACAGTGAGATATCTGCCCACTGTCACAAAGTTTCATTTACTAAGAAGATTTATTTTCTTAGCTTAATGTAGTTCTATTTGTCTATTTGACTTCTGTTACACATGCTTTTGAAGTAAAAGCCAAGATTAACTGTACAAAATTAAGATATTGAAATTCATCAATATTACTTTCAGGTGTTTATAGTTTGTGAATTTATATTTAATCTATTTTAAGATGACTTTTTTATGGAGCATGATATGAAGGCTAATTTAATTATTCTGCCTGCTCATAGCCTATTTTGCAACAAGAGTTATAAGGCAGGCTCTATAAAATCATCCCAGTGGCTTATGTTTGTGAACTTCACTTTAGAAATAAAGATGGAAATATCTTTGCAGTCTAAAATATTCTCTAAGAATAGATGTTTTTCAATAAAATGAACAGTTTTGTCTTATATAAAGTGAATAACAAAGTATACTATAGAAATAGTTTAATTTCTGTATTTGTTAAAATCTATACACTAAAGATAACAAATGTTATCTACATTATCTATTTGTTGTCTAACATTTAAAAATATAGCTGAATTATTTTATTCTTGAATGCACCACAAGAGACTGGCGTGTAGTATAACTTTCATTAGTTCTGCAAATAATAGAGCATTCTAAGTGTACATAAACAATTGTTCTACTGTGTTGTAAGTGTGGGCAGTGGCATACTGGAGGTTCATGGAGAAGCAAAGGTCCACTATCAAAATAATTTTCTTATGAAAGCCAAAAATTCTGAGCCCTTGAATTTTTGTTTTTAAAGTTAGCTCTTCTTCCCTTTCTCATTGTACTGAGTTTTTTATGGATCTCACTCATGAATATTTCCACGGGATTCATGAATGTTGCATGAAATGATTAGATTCTCACCATTTTCAAAGTGTAATATTTTAATTTGAAAATGTTATACATATACACAAAGCATTCTGATCATATTTCTATCCCCTTTCTTTCTTTAAACGTATCCTGATGCCTGCAACATTCATCTTCCATGTACCCTTTCCTCTTGTTTGTTTTTCTTTTTTCTTTTATAATATGCTGAGTCTAATTAGTGCTTTTTTTGTGTCAACATGGCTGTGGGGCTAACTACTAGAGTGTGGTTAACATGCCAATGACCACATAGCAAAGAGCAGATGACTTTCTTTCCCCTGGCAACTATCAACTCCCATAGTGCCTTACATAGTAAGGGCGGTTTAATAACCCCTCTCCATCTATGCTGACTGTGGACTGGCTTGGACTTGTACAGTTTTATGCAGGCAACCACAGCTTTTGAGAGTTTTTAAATGCAAGGGTCTTATCACGTTCAGAGAATATTATTTTTTTTTCTGTTTCCATTTCTGACTTTTGGCTCTTTCTTACTGTCATTAAACCCCTTCCTAAGTTTCCCTGTGCTTTGGGAGAAGTTAGTGTTATAGATATCCTTTTTATGGGTGAGCAGTCCAGAGACACCAATTCTATGAATTTTGATCACTTATGAGACTCTTTACTGCCACTGCCCACTGTAAAAAGAGTGTTGAAGACCAAGGGCTGCATGAATCTACTTGCATTGGTATATGTGTACAGAAGGCAATTTTACTTGCATCATTCCTAAGGCCCAATAATACTCCACTGTGAGAGCACACTTGACGTTTTCCCTGTCCATGTTTTTGAAGGTGATTTAAGTTACAAAATCACCTTTTCTATTGTAGAAATAAAAGAATAAGGTAATTGAAATTACACTGTTTTAAATTTTGACCTTGAATGAATGGTCCATACCATGAAAGAAGAGTGATAAGCCCAACATTTTTGCATAGTAATATTTGCTGCCTATCCTAAGAAGAACTGCTTATATATTCCCTTGAGTGCTCAGTAAAACTAGGTATGATCTTCATCAACAATTTAACTTACTGTAAAAGAATGAAAAACTGTTAGGATTTTGATTGGGAGAGTGGCAGACATCTCTTTGACAACGAGAGAAGTGAGTCTGTCCTGCCAAGATAAGCAACTGAAAGTATTTGCTGCCAACCACAGAATTTGTGCTATCAAGAAAAATCATATTTGGGAAAATTATTCTTCCTTTGGAAATTTGGCAGCTTACTTGTTCCTAACACATTTCTGATTAAGAGTAGTAATTCTTCAGCATTATTTTTTATATTGTCTATTGGAATTTGTCAACATGTGGGACTATAAGTCATGTGCCAAGTGACAATTTACCAAATGACCACCTTTTTCCATATCTCACAAAGCAAAAAGTAAAGCAAGTCAAAAGAAAGAATAATAAATGAATTTTAATTCAAGATTTATAACAAATTTATTGGTATTTTTTCAGATCATACACTGTCATAAACTTTTGCTCAGGCTGTAATTTAATTTATACCATGAACTTCTGTAATGCACGAAACTAAAATTACTGATTCAAATATTGTCCTTTCCTTTTTCCATTATTTTCCTGAAAGTACATTTTAAAGTAATTAAGTACTCATTTTCTAAGTAATCCTGCTATTTTAGTAGTGTAGACATACAAAGATATAGTTTAAACCATGGGTTAAAACACACTAAGTATGTTTTAAAATATATAAGCAAATAACATCATATATAGTCAGTGGGTTATATTTATGAATATCTGTATATATGTATGTATATGGATATGTATTCATATGGATGTATGAATTTGATAAAAATGAGAAAGAACATCATAGTTTTGAAAAAGATGGGGAAAGGTTTGTTGAAGGAATTTAGGGAAGAAAGGGAAGGAAGAAATGTAATTACATTATAATCTCAAAGGTATTTTTTTATTTTTTTAAATTGTGGTTTTTATTTTTTTTTTTATTAATTTATTCTTGTTACATCTCAATGGTTATCCCATCCCTTATAGCCTCCCATTCTTCCCTCCTTCCCATTTCCCCCTTATTCTTCTCCCCTATGACTGTTCCTGAGGGGGACCTCCTCCTCTTGTATATGCTCATAGGGTATCAAGTCTCTTCATGGTAACCTGCTATCCTTCCTCTGAGTGCCACCAGGTCTCCCCATCCGGGGGACATGATCAAATATGGCACACCAGAGGTCGTGTGAAAGTCATACCCCACTCTCCACTCAAAAAAGACCAATCACACTAAAATTTCACTGTTCAATGAGAATTAATTTAACCTTTAATTACTGCAAATGAACTTTTGGAGTTTCTGTATTTTATTTTATTTTTGTGAAATTCAAAATCTTGCAAATGGACACTACACAATGCACAGCTAAACATGTAACAGAACATACACACATAACAAGAATTATTTAAATGCTGGTATAGTACCATGAGCTAACTTTTTATTTTTCTCACTAATCTTGTTTTACTAGATTTGATAAAATTAAACACTTCAAATGTATGCTGTTGTTAATTTGATAGCCATGCTTATAAGGGAGTTACGGGAACAGGTTAATCAATGGGTAAAGTGGGCAAGAGCCAGTTTTCTTGCATTATTACAAGTTTAGTTGTGCAGCTATTCCTTCTGGATTGAAACATTCTCTCCTCCTGTGAAGAGGGGGAATTCTAAAGAGAATTAGCACTCATTAGATACACAAGGCTCTCCCGAAGGTTACATAAGCAATAAAGCAATATGCTTTTTTTTTTTTAATTCCCTGAGCTCTGATGGCAGTGATTTGATGGAGACCCCCAATTTAGACACTCTCTCCACATAATTTCTCTCTGTGAGTTTCTATATTCATTCCCATCTGGGACCAAGGGAAGCCTCTCTGATAATGTACCTTCAATAAGATTCAGTGTATCTGGTTTTATGTTACAGTCTTAAGTCTTGGATCCACCTTGATCCACTGCACCATTTGTTCAAGAAGCAGTATTTTTATGCACTGTGTATTTCTGGCTTCTTTATTAAAAACTATCTGGTGCCTACATGTGTTTGGAACTATGTAGGGATTTCCTTTCAGTTCCATTCATCAATGGCTCTTTTTTGTGTCAATAACGTCTTTTTTACTACTATAATTCTATGGTATCATTTTTAATCGGGAATGGTGATACGTCATCCTACAGTTTTTTTTATTATACAGAGTTGTTTTAGTTATCCTGGGTTTTTTTCCATATGAAGTTGAAAATTATCCTTTGAAGATTTCTAAATAATTATGTGGAGATTTTAATGGAGATTGCGTTGGATTGCTAATGGTAGGATGACAATGTTCTGTTGTTCCTACTGATCCATGAGCATGAGAGAGCTTTACAATGTTTGATATGTTTTTCAATTTTTTTCTTCAAGGACTTGAAGGGTATTTTTAAAATTTTAATTTGTTCACTTTACATCCCAATTGTAGCCCCCTCCTGATCCCACTCCCCTTCCCTCATACTCTCTCTCTCCCTCCCCCAGTCCTCAGAAAGGGGAAGACCTCCTCCCCTAACATCTGACCTCAGCCTACCAAGTCTTCTCCTGACTACATGTATCCTCTTCCTCTGTGGCCTGGCAAGGCAGCCCCTCCAGAGAGGAAGTGAAGCGTTTGTAATATAAATCTTTCATTTGCTTGGTTACTGCAAGATATTTCACATTATTTGAGGTTATTGTGAATGAGGCTGTTTCCTGATTTCTATCTCAGTCCATTTGTTTTGTATATGTAGGAGGGCTGTTGATTTATTTATAGTTAATATTGTATCCGGACACTTTGCTGAATGTGTTTATCAGCTGTAGGAGTTTCCTGGTAAAATTTTGAGGGTCACTTATGTATACTATCATATCTACAAATAACAACAATTTGAGTTCTTCCTTCCCAATTTGTATTGCATTGATATTTTCATTGGATATCCTCAATGATATCCTCATTTGACTACAATAAGTCTATATGGAGAAAGTGTTCCTGATTTTAGTGAAAATTGCTGTGAATTTCTCTCCATTTAATGTGATATTGGCTATAAGCTTGCTGTAATCTGCCTTTTCCATGTTTAGGTACATCCTTTCTATCACTAATCTCTCTAGGATTTGTAAAATGAAGTATGGATTTTGACTTTATCTACATCTAATGTGTTGATCAACTGATCTCTCTTTTTCAGTTTTTTAAAAATATAGTCAATTACACTTAATGACTTTTGTATATTGAACCATCCCTGCATCTCTGGGATGAAGCATCTTGATCACGGCAGATGATCCTTCTGGTGTGTTCTTAGATTCAGTTTGCAAGTATTTTACTGAGTATCTTTGCATCTATGTGCATAATAGAAATTTGTCTGTGCTTCTCTTTCTTCATCGATTCTTTCAGTGGTTTGGGTATCAGAGTAACTGTGGCCTAATAAAAGAAATTGGGTAATGTTCCTTCTATGCTTTTTTTTTTTTTTTTTTGAGTAATTTGAGGAATATGGAGTAATTCTCTTTGAAATTCTTAAGTAAAGCCATTTGGCCTTGTACTTTTTGTGATTGGGAGACTTTTAGTGACTGCTTCTATTTCGGTGTGGGTTATAGGTCTATTTAAATTATTTACCTGATCTCGATTTAACTTTTGTAAGTGGTACACATTGAGCAGATTATCTATTCCTTTTAGATTTTCTTTTTCTTTTGTTTTTGTTTTTGTTTTTGTTTTCTTCATTCTTCTTTTTTCTCCTTTATTAATTTATTCTTGTTACATCTCAATGGTTATCCCATCCCTTGTATCCTCCCATTCTTCCCTCCCTCCCATTTTCCCCTTATTCCCCTCCCCTATCACTGTTCCTGAGGGGGATTACCTCCCCCTATATATGCTCATAGGGTATCAAGTCTCTTCTTGGTAACCTGCTGTCCTTCCTCTGAGTGCCACCAGGTCTCCCCCTCCAGGGGACATGGTCAAAGGTGAGGCACCAGAGTATGTGAGAAAGTAAGGGTTTTTTGCTTGTGTGTTTGGTTGGTTGAGTTTGTTAGGTTTGTTTGTTGAAAATAGATTCTTCTCTCATTCAATACCCTCTCTAGCACAGTTTGCCCTCTCTGCACTCCTCCCAGCTTTACCTCACCCTCCTCTCACCTCCAGACCCACTCATTCTCTGCTTTCATTCAGAAAAGAGCAGGCCTCCATGAGACAAAAAGCAAATAGAGTAAAAGAAGATACAAGAAGGCAAGACAAATGTCCTATTATGAATAGCTTAGGCAAACCAATAGGAAGAAAAATGTCCCATGAGCAGTCAAAAGAGTCATAGACACATTTACTCTCATTTCAGGAGTCCTACAAAAACAGAACAAAGAACCAGACTAAGCTGCCCTCCGTTCCATCTGGCTCCTAAAATCTTTTCCTCTCCCTCTTCTTCAGGATTCCCTGAGCTCTAAGGAGGAGGATCCAATGGAGAGCTCATCCTCCTCATCCTAGTCCTCTTCCTCGTCCTCGTCCTCATGCTCTCCCTCCTCCTTCTCGTCCTCATCCTTGTCCTCCTCCTCCTTCTTCTTCTTCTTCTCTTTCTTCTTCTTCTTCTTCTTCTTCTTCTTCTTCTTCTTCTTCTTCTTCTTCTTCTTCTTCTTCTTCTTCTTTTCTCTCTCTCTCTCTCTCTCTCTCTCTCTCTCTCTCTCTCTCTCTCTCTCTCTTTCTCTCTCTCTCCCCTTTTCCCATGTAATGTCTGGATGTGGGTCTCTGCACCGTCTTTAATAAGCTGCTGGAGGAAGCCTTTCTGTTTTAAAGTATGTCCTTCTAATTCTCTGGATTCTTTGGATTTTCTGAGTGTATCTTCTGTCCCAATTTTTTTTTTCTGATTTTGTTGATGTTGATCTTCTGTCTCTGTCTTTTTGTTTGTTTTCAGTTTTGGTTTTGAGACAGGGTTTCTTTGTGTAACCTTGGCTGTCCTAGACTCACCTTGTAAACCCAGCTGTCCTCAAACTCACAGGCATCCTCCTGCCTCTGCCTTCCAGAGTGCTTGGATTACAGGTGTTTGCCTCAATCTCTGTCTTTTAGTTAGTTGGTTTAGCTAAAGGTTTATCTATCTTGTTGATTTTTTTAAATAACCAACTCTTTGTTTCATTGACTCTTTGTATTGCTTTCTTTGTTTCTATTTTATTGCTTTCAGCCATCAAGTTGAATATTTCTTGTTATTCATTCCTCTTGGATGTGATTATTTGTTTTTGTTCTAGACCTTTCAAGTATGCTCTTAAGTTGCTACTATGAAATTTCTAATTTTTTTCAGTAGGCTCTTAATGACATAAACTTTTCTCTGAACACTGCTTTCATTGTGTCACATATATATGGATTTGCTATGTATCCATTTTCATTGAATACTAGAAAGGATTTCTATTATTTCTTTACTTCTGTTTGCAGAAAATTCCATGAAGTACAAGGAAGAAGACATTGTGTTTTTGTGAAATACTCAGTAAATATTTGTTAGGTACAGTTAGTATATATTGTCTGTTAGCTCCAATATTTGTCTTCTTTTTTTGTTATTTTTTTGTTAATTTATTCTTGTTACATCTCAATGTTTATCCCATCCCTTGTATCTTCCCATTCTTCCCTCCCTCCTATTTCCCCCTTATTCCCCTCCCCTATGACTGTTCCTGAGGGGGATTTCCTCCCCCTGTATATGCTCATAGGGTATCAAGTCTCTTCTTGGTAACCTGCTGTCCTTCCTCTGAGTGCCACCAGGTCTCCCCCTCCAGGGGACATGGTCAAATGTGAGGCACCAGAGTATGTGAGAAAGTCATATCCCATTCTCCACTCAACTGTGGAGAATGTTTTGACCATTTGCTAGATCTGGGTAGAGGTTTAAAGTTTACTGCCTGCATTGTCCTTGGCTGGTGCCTTAGTTTGAGCAGGACCCCTGGGCCCAAATCTGCCTATCACAATATTTGTCTTCTTATATTTCTTTACTTCTGTTTGCAGAAAATTCCATGAAGTACAAGGAAGAAGACATTGTGTTTCTGTGAAATACTCAGTAAATATTTGTTAGGTACAGTTAGTATATATTGCCTGTTAGCTCCAATATTTGTCTTCTTTTTTGTTATTTTTTTATTAATTTATTCTTGTTACATCTCAATGTTTATCCCATCCCTTGTATCCTCCCATTCTTATTGGTGAGAATGTGGTATTGAGAGCTCCCACTATTGGTATTTGAGAGTCAATATGTCACTTAAGTTGTAGTTGTGTTTCTTTTGTTTTTGTTGTCGTTTGCTTTTTTTTTTTATTTTTTAACTTGAGTGCTCTCATGCCTGGAGCATAGACATCAAGATTGTAATGTCTTCTGGTTGGACTTTTTTCTTTGATAAGTATATAGCATCTTTCTCAATCTCTTTTGATTAGCTTTTGTTTGAAGTCTATTTTGTTGATATTAAAATAGGTACACCAGATTGCTTCTTAAATCCATTTACTTGGCATATCTTTTTTTCAACCGTTTTCCCTGAGGTAATATTTATCATTGGTGGTATCGTGTGTTTCTTGGATGCAGCAGAAAGATGGATTATGTTCTCCTATCCATTATGTAACTCCGTGCTTTTTTCTTGGGGAATTGAGACCACTGATATTGAATGATATCAAAGATCAATGATTGTTGAATTCTGTCATTTTGTTTTTGGTGGTGGTAGTGCTGGTGTGGTGTGTTCTGTTTGTGTCTCTGTGTGTGGTGTATGCATGAATTCCCCTCTTTTGAATTTGTTGGTATGAAATTACTTACTTCCTGTGGATTCATGGGTATAATTAAGGCCCTTAGTTTGGAATCTTTTAGCACTTTCTGCAGAGCTGGATTTGCAGATCACTATTAGTTAAATTTGACGTAATCATGGAATATCTAATTTTCTCCATTCATGGTGATTGAGATTTTGCTGAATATAGTAGTCTGGGCTGACATCTGTGGTCTCTTAGAGTCTGTAGTACATCTGTCCAGACCCTCCAGCTTTCAGAGGCTCCACTGAGAATTCATGTGTAAATCTAATAGTCTGCCTTTAGATGTTACTTGATATTTTTCCGTTATGGTTTTTTGCATTCTTTGTTTGTTCTATAAGTTCAATGTTTTGATTGTTATGTTTCTAAGGTACTTTCAATCTGGTGCAATCTATTTGAAGTTTTATTTGACTCTTGGGCTGTTATAGGCATCCTCTTCCTTAGGTTAGAAGTTTTTTTTATGTGATTTCTTCAAAAATATTTTCTGGTCCTTTGAGATGGGATTCTTCTCCTTTATTTCTATTATTCTTAAGTTTGCTCTTTTCATAGAGTCTGTTCTTTTCTACATGGTTTGTGTCTGAAAATTTTTAGATTTATTATTTGCTTTGACCAGTATGTTCATTTCTTCTTTCATAGCTCCAATGCCTGAGATTCTCTCTTCCATTTTTTCATTACATTGTTTTTAGTAAAGCTTGCCTTTGTAGATCCTTTCACATTTCTAAATTTTCACTTTCAGAATTACCTCAGTTTGTGAGAACTTTTGGTCTCTATTCTGATCATCAGGTCTTGAAGAATTTCTTTCTTTTGACAGTTTATTTATATTTTCTTTGCTTTCTTTTAGGGATATATCCACTTACCCCAATAGTTTGTGTTTTCCTTAAAGGATCTATTATTTGGGTCTTTAATGACCTCTACCATCTTCATATAGTTGGAATTTAGGACTTTTTCTTGTCCTTCAGCTATGATGAAATAATGTCTGTTGTGGCAGAATAGCTGGCTCTAGTAAAGATATTGCCTTAGCTGCAATTGATTATGCTTTTAGGCTGCTGTCTAAGAATTTCTCCTGGTTTGGCATGATTGTAGGTGACAGTTCTAAGTTTGTCTTTGTTGGGTGGGTGTTTTGACTATGATGGCTGTGTGTTATCTGTTCCCTTGCCTGCTCATCTTGTGTGTTCATAGGGAATGCCTGCTGGTATTGGAGGCTGATATACAGAGATGGATGTGAGGAGGGAGATTAGGAAAGGGTGGTCTATGAGATCCAGAGTAGATGTGGGTAAGGAGAAGAAACACTGCAGTTGGTGACCTCTTGCAGCACTAGGGAGCAGACTGCGGAATCATGTGTAGGGGAGCAGAGAAGGCCAAGAGGCTCTGTGTGCAGCCTAGCTGGTTTTCTGGCAAGTGTGGCCTGTAGTTGAATAAGAAGAGCCTGCTGGAGTTGGGGTCTGAGATACAGAACCCAGAAATGAGGGGGTGGTCTGTGATATCCACAGAAGGTGACACCAACAACTATTAGGTTCATCTAGGACATTAGCTAATAGACAAGTCAAGGTCAACAATTAAGGAAGTAACTCAAAGAGAAATAAGAGGGGATGCTTTAACACATGAATACCACACTTAATTCGGCAAAGAGAGCGTGAACAATATCTAACCACCTCCTTAGTTGGGCTGGGCAATTGTACAGAATGTGTGAGCACCTCTCTCCCCTGATATACACCCTCAGTTCCTTGGCCATGATATGCCTATTAAATTTGCCAATCTCAATAGAAATACTCCTAATTATTGCCCATTTTCTTCAATAAATCTTTTTCTTCTTCTTCTTTTTTTTTTTCTTCAGAAAGTGGCTCATCAGTTTTATCTGTCCTGGAATTCCTTCACAGAAATTTTACTCAGTTTCACAACTTTTTAAAATAAAATCCACTTTTGCTTTGCTCACACCTCTTTATATATTTCTAAATTTCTATACAACGTAAGAAAAGAACTTACGAGACACTGTTTCAGATGGGCTTCTGGTGACTATTTATCATCTGGAGTTATAGCCCTCAGTCCAAGCTCACAGGGAACAAGAGAGACTATTTACTCTCATAAGCCTGTATAGGAGTAATTTCTTTGTCCTCCCATTAGCATGTACTCTCGGATGAAAAAGAAGTTTGTTCACATCTCTCTAGGGAAATTTCCGACAACCATTATAGAATATCAATAAAGAATAGAAAATATACTTGTAAATATTTTTTCATACTATTAATTCTTAGACACACATACATACACACATACATAATGCACACATGAACACACATATTCTTAAATTTAAAAACATATATATACATATATGTATATGTAGATATGTATATCCCTTTAAATTATTCTGTGTTTATATTCATGGAATAATCATGTCAGGCCATTAATACAGTTTTATGAAATAGTTCAATGATTATTTTTAAAAGAAGAGAAGGGTAGGATTTTTTCTTTCTTTACATTTCAGAATTCAGATATGATATTAATATGAAAAAAGGTTATAAAGTGTACTAGTCATGGAGCCTAAAGCTAGTATGTGACTGTGCAAGTGCTGCAGCTCTGACGGAGAAATATCTCCCTAAAGGAAGTGTTACAGCTCTGAAGGGAAAGATATACTGGCTGTCAGAAGCCAAGGAACATCACGAAGTCACACTCCACAACAAACCTCACACAAGAGATTTATTGAGAGAGACACAGAGTGTGCGGGCCTCTGCTGGGACAAGAATCAACAAAGAACTAATAAACAGGTAGGCTTTATATAAAGTTTCTTGGAAGAGGACAGTGAGATTGGAGAGATTTTTCTGGCTTGCTCTTGGGGCCAGCTTAGGAATTGGTATGATTTTGGGGCCCAATCTTTGGGGCCCAATATTTTTATATTTTTATATAGCATGGGGCCTGGTCACTCTCCCACTTTGAAAGGGCTTAAAATTGCCTTTACAGAAGTCTGGTGATGGGGCTAGCATTTCACACCTCAAGTGACTTACAAACTAAAATTATGTAAAATAACCAAGCCAATTTCAATTTTTATTTGTTGTTTGATTGAACATTGATTCTTCTCTCATATAAAACATCTGAACCATAGCTGACACCTTCCTCTTCCCCAGATCCACCCTCCCTGTTCCCAGACTCCGTGAAACAACAACCAAGTACAACAAAAGAAGATAAAATAATCTTTATGCCACTGTAATATAGTCACTTCAAATATTGAAGGTGATTTTTACCCAAATAGTTAATTATGTGTTGGTAGGATTCCCATATGATTTTCCTTGAATTTGGATCTAGATATTTGAACTTAAGTTTGCTCCAGCAGATGAATGGCTGCTTTGTATAGTCTGTAATCTACATATAAAAATCCCAGTGGCATAATTGGGAAATAGTGCAAACAAATGATAAAATTACTGCAAAAACAGTAGTCAATAATTGTAGCAATATGAAGGTAGAGAGTTGTTTCTTTCTTTTTCTTTTCTTTAAGGTATCTTATGGAGCTATCAATATTTATGAATGTCAAAACAGTCAAAACAGTAAGTAAATAAACATATGAAGTTGTGCTATACTTAAATTGTGTTTTGCGGTCCAGGTTTGTCCTAGAATGTTATAGGAGCATTCTTAGAGCTCATATATATTTAAGCATTAAATTTACTGCTAATAACAGTTTTTTAAAATTTTTATCATTCTTAAAGGAAAGCTTAATGAATAGCGTGTGCTTTTAAAGACACAGTTCCACATAGGAGGTTCTCACTGTATCATTCACCAGGAATTTTAAGTTTGGAGAGGGCTGCTGTGGAACACCCAAGAATGAAAAATTATCAAAGCAGGTGCCAAAGACTAAGGTCAGAAGGATCTTGACATTTT
Source organism: Acomys minous (assembly GCF_964271855.1). NCBI lineage: Eukaryota > Metazoa > Chordata > Mammalia > Rodentia > Muridae > Acomys > Acomys minous. The sequence continues at coordinate 45,805,091 of NC_140497.1, read as the reverse complement.
ATTCATTTTGAATTATGTCTAAGAATATATTAATGTTTACATCTGTACTAGATTTGGACATGAAGAAATTCTTGTGGGGGATGCCTATCTGGATTTCAATTTTGCATACCTTTATAGTCAACATTAATTAAGCTCTATATTCCTTGCTGTTCATTTTTTTCTGAGGTGCTTTCTGTAAGAGCAAGGACCTTCTTAATCCCTGGAATGTATCATCCATGGTAAGCCTGTAGCACTACATGTGTGTCATATCTTTTTTTCCGGTGGTTTCAAACCATCTGAAACAGGCAGATGAACATCTTTGAGACTATGCATCATCTTTTATAAGGGGTGATAGCTGTAAGAAATGTTTTTTATAGTTGTGGGGATTCAATGAAACGACTCATATCACCCACTTGTGGCCATCCCATCATAGATATTAATAAGTTACATTTGTGTCTTAAATAAACATTAATTAAGTTAAATGTAAAGTTGCCATCATGATGATTTTAATTATTTTATATGCACAATAATATTTAGAAATGAGAAAATAATACATAATGGTCACTACACTATAGATAGGAAACTAAATTCTACTTGATTACAATTATAACTAACAATTATAACATAACATGGAGTTATGTTTTGACAATACAAAACGTTATCTTTTTTCCCCTAATCAGTTGTTTACTACACCACTGTATTTGCTCTATCGTTCCAATTATGTGGTTTCTAATTACTTTTTATCATTATCATATACACAGAAATGTTAAAACTTAGGTGGTCATAACTATACTGTGACTTCATTCTCTTATATAAGGAATTTCGACTTTTCTAGTTTAGAACTTCAAGGGAAATTTGGATTTATCTCATATACTCACACACATACCCCTTTCTGAGCTTTTTCAAATTCAAAGCCTCTTTTTTATTAATTATATATACATATATAACATAATTATTATAAATACAATCTTCTCAGTTTGAACAACACTACCTGTATGTATATTTACAGGGATAATCATTTGGTATTGAATAACAAATTGATGTGTTCTTTCTGGGATAAAACTAATTTTCCTCTCTCAGCATTCCTTAGTTTTCTGAAGTATGTGCGTGTGTGTGTGTGTGTGTGTGTGTGTGTGTGTGTGGTCCTGTGGACTTTCCCCCATGTGTTTGTTCAGTTCATGTTTAGATAACTGAGATAGTTACCGGTAGAAAGATATTTTGTACTGAGTAGCTTCTTTTTGTTCCTGTCTTCTTTTTCCTTTTCTGTTACCTACACACTGGACCAGCATAAGCTGCATTAAGAGGATTCAATAAATTCCACGGACCATAGATCCATGGTCACAAGAAAATGTGCCATGATATTTATTTCTCTGAAGCAGGCCACTTTATAATTTTAGCTTTTGATATAACTTTATAATATAATCTTGTGAGACAACATCTGGGCGTGTCCAGACTTTTGCACTGTGACATTATGTTATCCGCAAGACTCATGATCAAGAACTGGAAAGTGAGCAACAAAGTAAATTAAAATTTCATAATGTACATTATTCTTAAATTCATGCCCTCGGATTCTTTAATGTATACACAGTTGATCTGCATACAAATGATTACTAATAACTCAGTAATAGAGTTCATGTGAGGCCGTCTTGAAATATTCTCTGCCAATTAAATTAATCCCAGATTTTATGAGATGACACCAGTGATCATCGTGTCACTGCTTTGGCCGTCTAAGGTCTGACTCAGTGCTATCCCCTCATTTATACTTCCTTCCTCAGGAAAGAAAATTACACAAACCTGTCCCAGAGACTTAAGGTCAAGATGCCCCAACTAACCGCAGCTTTTTGCTTCTGTTAAGGTAATTGCTTGCTATACTTCTGCCTGCAACTGCTAACCAGTGTGTGAGGTCTTGGGTTTTTTTTTTTTTTTTTTTTTTAGTATCTCCCTGCAGAAAATAATCAGAGCTTCTTACTCAGAACTTTCTATATCCAAGCAGTTTAACGAAGACTCTCAAATTTGAACTCTGGTTTTGTTGAGTGGTCCTTGCTGTTTTGTCTTATGACAACTGGAAACCCAAGTTATAATTCTCAAAGAATCCTACCCGGCTAGGGCCTTGGGCTTCTCAGTGGGCCATTGGCTGCTGCAGGCATTGGAGGCTTCCTAGGCGGTGCTTAACTTGAGACATTCCAGGGATCTGAGGAAAATACTTTCATTGCTGTGGCAGCCCTGGTCCCTCTATTGCCACCATCTAAATTTTCTTTGAGAATTACCAGGTTCTGTTCTGGAGGTGAGTTTACCATGAATCTGGCCCAGGGTATCTGTCTGTGGCATACGAAGAAACTGGATTCAGTCACTATCTCTATACATGGCGAATCTGAGATGTCACAGAACTTTGAGTTCTATATCTATAAACTGGTCTGGGTTTTGTGCATTTATTATTGGTGTGTATGGTTCTGTCAGTCTGTCCTATAATTACAATTATAAGGTGGAATCAAGAAAATGAAACTATGGTAAATTCTGCTACAACACAACTTACCCTACTAAGACAATTCCCAGTAACTACAGGTTTCCCTGTTTCCATGGGAGAAACCAACAACATAGATTTGGGGTTTTTCAAAATGACCTAATTGGGATTCTAACAGCAGCGATGGTAACAGTGCTCTTGACTTTACCTCTGGACTGTTCTAGCTGGAGAGACTGAATGGAAGCTTACCGTTGCCTTTGTGATCCAGTTGTCCCCAACTATTAGGAGAAAAAAACACAAAGATTCAAAGGATTTACAGGTATGAATAGTTCTTAGTTACTGGGGATGGCTCAGAAAGGATTAATAATCTAGACTCTATGGGCAGACGTGAGGATAAAAAGTTGAACAAAGCTACAGTGATTGCCTATTAGAGAGCCCCCATAATATGTCATTCTGCTTTTTATCTTTTTTTCTCAGTAATGTAGATTTTTATTTACATAAGAATTACATAAAGTATATATATATTTTTAAAAATTTTACAGGCAGGTGGAAACAAGCAAACAAAATGCCTAACTTGGGACACACACACACACACACACACACACACACACACACACACACACACACACACACAGAACTGGAAACAGATACATGGTTTAGGGCAAATTAACCTGGGAAACACCAACTTAAGTGCAGTCTTAGAGACTTGGCTGATGGTCATGAGGGACGAACAAGATTTACGTTAAAATTTGATGATAAGTGGGCTCTCAGAGTGTGGGGTAAGGAACAGATTGGGATGGTGGAAAGAAGAGAGGCTGTGAGCCTGGGTGTGAGGACTTTAGTGCTAAGAGGCTGAGGATATATGTAAGTTCTGGTGAATAAGGTCATCACCTCATCAGGTGATCAGATAGTTCCCAACAGCTGGGAGCAGAGGGGAAACTGGTCTTTCTCCAACCTCAATCCTACGTAAACCGAATGCTGAATGTGTAGATGGGTCTACCAGAATCAAAGGGATATCTCTTTCCTTTGTTAATATAGATAAGTTCCTCATTCAGCGTAATTTCCCTAGAGGTTTTGGTGCCTCATTTTCCTTCTCAATTTGGGAGAGGATTTTTAAAAAAATATTTTACATATATATTTATATTATTACAAATATATACAATAAACTACCTATAGCAAGAAGAACCACAAAACAATCAGGAATTATATAACTGTTACATTCATTGTGCTTTGACTATTTGTATTAGACAGTCTTGGAGAAAATATCTTTCCTATCTTGGTGAGTCTAAATTTCTGAATGTAAATCAATATCTATCATATCTCATCATTATCAACCTAAAAGATCTATCTAGACCTAAAAACTGCTTAACCGCTAAACAACAAAGATTAATTGCAAAACTAAACTGTCTGATCTTAAACTGCATCAGAGACTTGAAAAGAAATATAATTAATTAGCTGAGTATGCCGGGAGTGCAGCTTCATTCTTATGGGTAAGCATGAAGGAGACAAGTAGACAAGGAACCTACAATAGAAAAGGAATGGTGTGCCCACTTTAAGAAACAAAGGAAGATGAATAAAAAACTGAACGTGCAAAAAGGGAAAAAATAAATCAGGTTGGGAACAAATATATTAAATTAAAAAGGAATATGAAAATTCACAATTGGACCTGCAGTCATCTAGTCAATTTACTGTCTTTCCTTCTTAATAGAAGATCTTATCCCCGTCCTTGGAAAACTATCAGACTGTCTCTGATACCTACAGCAGAGATTCCCTGGAGTATTGGCAGACCCAACCCCCTGGGGCCAGCTAAGCATCAATAACCTGTAGTTATTCAATTATGAGTGAAACAATACCTCATGGCTCTAGAAGAAAGGGATTTTCATTCACATATCCCAACTCAGGAACATCCTAGCTTCTGCCAGTCACCCTGAAAGCCACCCCTCTTGCCCATGAAGAAACCTGGAAGACAGACATGATTATAGGCCTGTCCATGACCTAAGGCAGGTAAATGAGGGGGTTTAGACCATTTGTTTCAGAGTCACAAACCAATATATGCTGATAAGTTTATCTGGAGAAATGGGTGTATACAATCTTGGAACTGAAAGATCTTCACCAACTGACAAAAGTGAGTCAACCCATATTTGCTTTCAGTAGACAGATCCAGAGGGTAGATATAATAAACAGCTTACAAGTTCAGCTTACTTGGAGTTGGTTATCCCCAACTCTTTTTGATGAGGCCGTGAATGTCAATCTCTTATCATTCCACTAGAGATTTCCTGAGACAATAGTTGTACACCCTTTACATGATCTGTTAGCCTCAGAAACTGAAGTAGACTATAGATGGGCCACTGAGGAACTACTGCAGGAATTTTGGGCATCAGGCTAGAGTATTAAGCCTAGTTTTGTAGTTCAAAGGCCACTTATCTTGCTTACTAACTTAAAGGAAGAAAAAGGACCCTGTCTCTGGGGCAGACTAATGACATTCTTCAAATACCAAATCTAGAAACTAAGAGTAATGTCAACAAATACTTAGGAGAGGTTGGGAACTATTGCCTATAGATACTGGGGTTCACAGAGATAGCAAGGCCTACATATGTAGTGTAAAAAGAGCTCAGAGCCTTTAACAAGGACTGACACAGAACTAGGGATGCTGAAGCCCATAAAACTGCCTTCACATCAGCCCACCTAGCCCCTAGCACTTTCTCCAATATCTCAAAGCTATCTCATGTGTTCATCTATGAAATTAAGCACATTGCAAAAGGAGTTTTAAACCAAACTACCCAACTAAGGGGCTATAGGAATGCCCTGTGGCATTCTTGTCTAAGAGATTTAGCCCAATGGCCACTGTAAAGCCCTAGTATTTCAAGACAGTAGCTGCTACCACTATCCTGGTAAGGGAAGGTTACAAATTAACCTTGGGACATAATTTCCTCCTCCCAGCTCCCCGTGCAGCGAAAGAATTCTTCAGAGGGAAGCTAAAAGTTCACGATTATTTAATGGTCTCACATGTCCCAGTACTCTCAGATTTTACTTTGATTTTTATCAAGTACTCACTGGGATCTTCCTTTCATAACAACTCTCAATTACCCTTAGGCAGATTCTTATCATGTAAGAAGGAACCAAACTTTTTAACATGGGTCAAATAGGGTTAAACTGTTGAGACCTTCCTGGGTAACTGACATCCTGCATCACTGTTGAGACATGAATGCTAGACAAGTCACTCTTCCACAATTGAATAATCCAACCAATGGGAACAGAATAAGGGTACCACAAAGACATTTTCCTAAGGAAGTTCCCTATCTCTAAATCCTGATTGGTGAAAAAATGTAACTGTAACTTGGCAAGGTGTTTGTGGTTTTAAAGCTCACAAGTTCTGGCTCTAGGTTGCAGTTCTGTGACCCTCAACAAATCAGTAGTGGGTTGTTCATGTGATTATAATGTTTTTTTCATCTGCATTGACCTGGAGTATGATTTGTGTTGGATCTAAGTGCACCCCATTAAAAAAGAATGGTAGAAAAGCAGACATCTTTCTTTGCCAAGATATCATAAAAAATGGTCTCTAGTCTATTTGCTAATATTGTTATAATAGTCCTGTTAGTATCGTTCCTCTCTTAAGTTTCTTGACCTGGAACTCCTTAATCCATGTTGCTCTCAGAACTATCGCCTTTCCAGCCCCTAGTAGGATGGCCCTTTATGACTGTTTGCCACGCACCACCGAGGGGGCTTCTATACGTGGAGAGCAAGGGTCCTAGGATATCAGGTGGGGACGGATTCGGTGCAACAGACATACAAGGACACAAGGGGGGTTCAATGCTGCTGCAAAGATCTTTACTTGAGCTCAGTGGTTTATACAGTCATGACAGGAACTTCTGCTAGCTACAACCCACAGTTTAAGAGATACAGATCAGGTTACAAAGTGTAAAGTACAGCAATAATCAGAAACTAAAAGTACAACAAGGTCTTCTGGCTATGCACAAGGGATAGAGACAGACTGTGGTTAATCACCACAGAAGGTGACATGAGCTTTTTGTGGAATTCGCAGTCAGCTAGGCGAAGCTGGCTCCTTTCTCAGGCATGTTATTTTTAACAGCTTTTACCCATGAGAGAAGTACAAGTCTGCATGTCTGCAACCCATACTTAGATAAAGTTGTTATATTCCTTTATACATCTTAATATTTCTGATAGTCCCATACATTGTAAACCAAAACAATCCCATGGGGTGCCATACTTTACTACCACCTTCGTGAGTTGTGTAATTATGTCATTTTTCTCGGCTGCAGTTAAAGTGCACCATGGAGGTCTGGCCCTCAAGATTCTTTCCCAGGGACTCAGGTCCTAATATCTTATCTTTTTACCGTCCTTAGTAACCCA